>NW_023425482.1:23801275-24373775 GCF_014108245.1 Pipistrellus kuhlii
TAGATCCTAGCTAAGTTGGCTAATTTCAGCAACTTTATTGAGACTTACAACAGAGAAGCGTATGATCTGAGAAGTCCTACACGGCACAATGAATTTATAAATTAGAAAGATACTTTCCTACTGGGACGATGTTATTAAAACCAAACACATGTACTGGCTTAAATGTTCTCTATAAATCGAGGGTAATAGACCTAAACTCTTTTACCATTACCTCCAGGTTTGATGGGATCCACACCTTTCTCTCTAGCTCAGCAGTCACACACATTGATTTTGAAGTTGAGATACACAAGTTCAAAATGTACCACTAGGGAGTGGGGGCATAAGTGAGGAGGGGTGGGGGGTTGGAATAGGGAGTTGAGGAAAAATATGTGATACCTTAAGCAATAAAGAAATTTTTTAAAAAAGAAAACAAACAAACATAAAAAATGCACCACTAGAAGGATTTATAAACTTGAACAAGTTACTGGTGTCTACTAAACTTTTTAAAAAACCACTATCCTTGTATCTGCTGAGGTTGATGTGAATTTCACTATTTTACAAAATTGATTTTGAAAGCAACCTTTGGAATCAGAAAACTTGAATTTAAATTTTACAATTTTTAGATCTTGGTCAAGTTAGCTCTTCACAGCCTAAATGTCCTTCCATTTTAAAACAGGAAAGAATAATGCAATGTTTTCACACAATAGATGAACTATGTGATTTTATTTTAAATGTTGATCACTGTGCCTGGCAAACTAGTAAATGTTAATTTCTCATAATGATGTCTATGCCTCTCTCTAAAGGGGTCATTCTACATATTCCATTATGCAACCTTTGATTGGAGGTAGTTTGCATGTGTATTTTCTGTGTGTGTGTGTGTGTGTGTGTGTGTGTGTGTTTTCTGGAACCCTCTCAATTCCACACTTTGACTTACTCAGTGGATCCTAATTCTTCAAATTTCACTTTAAAAATGACTAGATTCCTAAGAAATATTGTCTGAACTTGTGCAGAACTATTGTAGCACTCTGCATTTCCCTCTCTCAGCTCTTGGAGCTTGTTTGTGACATCCAGTAGGTAATTTATTATGTCCATATCTGTCTTACCTCCTCCTCCAAGCCTAGGGTAGTCCCTGGTCCATTCAGACAGCAGGTGGTTTTATTGTTTGGATACATGAATATAACAAAAGGTAGAATCCAAATCATCATATTATACAAGTTAAATATCTTACAATTTTATTTTTCAGTTATACCTCCATAAAGTTTTAGAAAGAGGAAGAAATAGTAGTAAAAAAGAAATATCAACTGATATAACAATGAAGAATAAAAATAGTCGATAATGAGTTTAATAAGAAATGAAGATATGAGACTTTATTTTGTGCGTTTGATATCTATATACAGAAAAGCCAAAGAGACCAAACAACCCATCACTGTGAAGTGCACTGATCAGCAGGGGGCAAATGCTCAGCACAGGAACTGCCCCCTGGTGGTCATTGTGCTCCCACAGCTGTAGTGCTGCTCAGCTAACCTACCCATCCCAGTGGCCCAGTGGCCCACCAGCCCAGCAGCAGCCACTCACTCCCTTGGTAATCCTGCAGGTCCAGTCTTGGGAGAGTGGGCCACACACCTATGGACTGGCACCGCCAGCAGGATCCTGACAGCACCACTGGCCTCCTGGAAGTTGTCCTTGGGCACCCCAGCCACTTCCCCTCCCTAGATGCTCCTTAAGAAAGAAGTGACATAAAAGCATCCACCAGGTGATTCCAGACAACCAGTGTGAACTTCAGGGGGGCATATCGGATCCTGGGCCATCAAGGACATCTCACTGCCTGCCTGGAGGGCTGATTGCATCCCGCTCAAACCCACCCCACCCCTGCTCCCAGGATGGGTGCCAGACAAAGGGCTCATGGCAGGCAAGCACTGGCCCAACCCTCTCCAGGTCAGGACTGAGTGGGTGCAAGCCCATGGCAAGTACAGTGGGGTCTGGACGAGTGGGAGAGGCAGGCAGGAATGGAAGGCAGCTTTGGACTGCCAGTTTTGGCCTGATCCCTGCAGGCCACACCCCGGGACTCCACCCGGCCTCTAGTATATTATAAAATTTGAAGGCATTCTCATCCTTATCTCCACCAGCAGATAGTTTGCTGACCCATTCACCTGTCTATGTATCTAAAGAACTTTTAACTCTTACAAATGTGCCTAGCAAGAGTGTTTGAGCTATGGAGGAAACTTAGATTGAGCTATGGAAGAGTGTTTGAGCTATGGAGGAAAGTGAGATTAGGTGATCAGAGAAGATCAGAATTCCCTCTACCATGGAAATACTAGGAGTGGTCAAGGCAAATGAAAGAAGAGTACCTCTGTATTATCTTCTGTGTGTATGTGTGTGTGTGTGTGTGTGTGTGTGTTTTAACTGCTTCATGCTTTCTGATAGACATGACAAGCAATGGCCACATATTGAGAAGAGAGGCTCCTGTTATACCTCAACCGTCATGCTCTTTGGTCTCAAATTTGTGCACTTCTATCTACAGCAATTTCATTCAAGAGATCTTAAATTTAATATATTTTAATTTTCCCAACAGTTATTGTGTGATTCTGTGGGAAATCGTAAACTAAAAGGGACACAGTTCCTTGCCCTGAGGGAACTAACTCCCCAATCCTGGAGACAAATATAGACACCAATAAGTCAATTTTCTGAGCTGATCTGTACTGTCTGAGACATATGCCAAATGCATCAAACAAGACAAGGCTAGCATGTGTTTGTATTTGTTTCCTTGTGAGTTGTAGCCTAACACAAATATTTTAAGAATAGAAGAAAAGAGAATAGAAAATATACAAATAGAAAATATACAAAACATAACCACTCATATATGAAGAAGTTTTAAAGTTCAAAAATCAATGCCTTGCCAAATTATATTTCAATATTTTCTTTTCCTTTTAACCATTCCTCCTTTGCAACTTCCTGGGCATACAAGATCACTGGGCGAAATTAGATGAGAAAGATCATTTGTTTCTGTTTGGTTTTCAAATGTGGGCGCTTTTGAAAATATAGGTCATAGGGGAACTATTTAATTTATTTCAATATAATAAAATATCAAAGATAAAAATTCAGATATTACAGGATGAATTCACAGAATCAGAACTCACTGCTTGCTAACTGACATGATAATTTTGCACTGCATTAAAAAAAAAACACAGCATATTTAAAAAAATAATATATCATTCCTCTTTACAATGCATTTTTTTTTATTATGATCAACCAGGAATTGCTGTGTAACAAGTCTCACCAAATCTTCAGTAGTATTTAACACTAAGGAATTATTTCTCATGGATGTGAAATAGTTGAGGGGCTGCTGACATTTGCTCATTCCACTTAAATGACTGCACATCTGTTGAGCTGTACATGCACCTGTGCGTAGCTAGTTGCTATGCTTCACGTATCTCATTTTCTTTCACAGGTCAGCAGGTCAGGTTTGGTGTGTCCTTCTTATGGTGTTGGCCACGTCCTAAGATTAAGAGTGAAACCAAAAGTGTGGCCCTAGCCAGCTTGGCTCAGTGGATAGAGCATCAGCCTGCAGACTGAAGGGTCCCGGGTTCAATTCCAGTCAAGGGCACATGTCTGGGTTACAGTCTTGATCCCCAGTAGGGAGTGTGCAGGAGGCAGCCAATCAATGATTCTCTCTCATCATGGATGTTTCTATGTTTCTCCCTTCCTCTCTGAAATCAATAAATCATATTAAAAAAACAAACACCAGTTGGGAATTACTACAAGCCTCTGCTATGTCAGATCTACTCACATTTCATTGGCCTAAGCATGTCACATGGCTAACCCCAGAGCCAGACTGGGTTGTGAAGTGACATATCAAAATGATGGAATATGTGAAGTAGTAAAAAAAAAAAAATGGGACATTTTTTACAATCCTTCACACTTTTTCTCACATTAGACTCACCACAGACCGATGGTCTCAGATGGCCAGAGTCCTGGTATAACTTATAAGGTATAAAGTAACAATTTAAAATGGAGACTTAAATAGAACAGGAAAGTATTTTAGATTTAGGTGGGCCTCATGCTATTAGCACAACTGTTTGCTCATTTGGTAAGATACCCACCAAGGTTGTAGACTGCTCAGCATCATGGAGCTGTATGTGTCATCCAATCACATATTGACAGAACTAGACATGAAACAACAGATTGTTTAGTAGAATGCTCGCATTCTATCAATGAGCAAAAGCACAGGAAAATCTTCAGGAAAGAATCACGTGTGTCACTCTTGAGAATTTTAAAGAATTGATGCTGAACCAATAGTGATTTGGTAAAGTAACACTTTACAACAATTAGCTTTGATGATGTCACTGTGTACCTTTATACTTCTAAAGGTCTCTTTGATTCTCAGTGGTTTTCTTTTTCTGCCACATTACCAAGGTTGCTGTGCTTTAAAAACCAAAAAGGGCTTTGAAACTCCATAGGATTCATCTTGCAAGGGTGTAGACTGAGAGGAAGGACAGGCAAATAGGTGACTTAAAATTCTATGAATAAACAGACCATTCCATTTACTAATGTTGTTCTGATAGTCTTGATCGAAATGACTTTTAGTCAGAATACATTCACATTATTTATTCTAAGAAATGCATTAAAGCAAAATGAAAACTTGAGGACCCTTAAGCAGGAATAATGAACTAATTTGGTCTATGCATAAGGCAAGTATGGCAAAAATTCTCAAGGTTACTCTCAAACAGACTTTAATATTTTATCACTTACACCAGAAGATTTATACACGAAGGGCTGCTGATAAATACATATCAAGATTCGCACATAACACCCAGATACATGTATACACATGTGCACACATGTTTTATAGTTTCAGGATAACTAAAATTGTCACTATTTTTAATTGTCTTGTGCATAACAGAGATATCATACCCAAAGGGGAAAATTTGAGCACCTGAAAGGGATACTTGACATTAATTTATCAAATTGTTAAACACCAAAGAAGCAGGAGTATGTGAAATACACTGAGGAAAGGGTGCGAATGCGCATGTGTGGTAGCCCATTCATCCCAGTGGTCTCTCTCTGAAGCAACTACACCTGGCTTTGGTGAATGATTAAACTTTAGAGCAGATAAGGCTCTCCTTATCATCACTGAGCAAGGGATCTGAAGTGACAGTTCTTTGTATGATATTATATTTTATTTATAATTCTCAACTGGCTTTGAAATTTTGACATTACCCTTTCTACCAGTTCATGTCAGTTTCCGTTACAGCTGATGTCTAAAGGACAGATCTAGTGCCTCCGTGAAAGTAACACTTTACAACAATTAGCTTTGATGATGCCACTGTGTACCTTTATACTTCTAAAGGTCAAATCGAAGTGCTGTTTGTCTTACTGTTTGATATTACTCTGCCTTTATTTTAAAGCCTTTAATTAGCTCTTAATCCATACACAGCTTTAATTTAAATGTCTTTTCTTTCTTATTTTCAAACCTCTAAAATTTGGACACATCAAGAACTGGAAAAAATTCATACATAGTACACGGAGTTTGGGGAAGATGGGGGCAGAAGTTTAACAGGATGAGCAAGGGTCCTGGCAGGAAACAGAAGGCACATTCAGGAGAAATAAACAAGAGAGATGGATGAAAGCTGAACATGGAAAGGCATAGACAGAGTTCATGGAAACCAACCAATCTTCGTTGAGTTGATTTCTAATGCAGCCAGTCTCAGCTTTTCTCTCATTGATTCGTAAGCCTGGCCTACATTTTCTACCTGCATCTCTGTCCCCTAAAAATTGTTGATTTCAAGAACCTTGTTACTGAGCAACTTCCAGCAGATCCTTTAAAAACATTGACTTTGAAAGGGCTATTCTGCATGCCCCTGTGACAAAAGCACAGAGTCAGCTAACATTAACTGACTCTGACAAAGAAATACACAAGGAGCTACAAGGAAAATAAGAAAAATATGTTTTTTGCTATCACCAGTAGCTGTTCTCCTTCCCATCTAGAGTGCTAGAACTAATTAAAAGCCCCTTGGTGGATAATACATAATGAAATAAAGCCAACAGTCAGGAAAAAGTTCACAACAAGAATGTGATATAATAAAAATAAAGCTAATTATGTAATTACAAGGAAGGTTGTAAATATGCCAATTTGAACAGTAACCAGTGTAAGGAATGTACAGTTCAACCGGCTAATATAAATAAGAACAAAAACTGATATTGCTATAATCAACATATATTATAAAAATAATCAGATTTTATTACTAACCCTAATGACTACTATGTATTTATTTGAATTTTAGTGCACTGTTTTTTAATAAAGTATCAGAGATATTTATGAATTTTACGAAGCATTCTATCTTGTGAATATCAGATTTCCATCACATAATTTGAAATTATTACCAAACATATATAAATATCAGATTTATGTGAATAAATCCATCAGCTTTGGGCGGCTGATAGCTTGGCCACATTTTTTACCACTTTCAAAATGTTCACATTCTTTTTTACTTTGTTAATTTTTGGAAAAATGGCAACATTTCCTACCGCTCTTGTTGGCTGTAGTTTTTCTAACCCATTTACTTGCAGAGTATTCCATAGTCATTTTTTTTCCTTTGGCCACTTATCCCACTTTGGGGCAGCTTGTTTCTTGCCATCCTGTGAATTTCTCCTGTGATCTCCTAACTTCATTTCCTGTTTTCAGGATCTACAATAACTGAAAGTCAGACTTCCCATGATCAGCAGGCTTGTCTTGGACTATGTCTTTCTGTTTTCAAACACCATAAAGGATATCTGCTCATCTCACTTAAATGTCTATCATTGTGTCAAGGCACCTGAAAGAATACCTGCAGGATAGCATCTAATCCCGTTAGAATGAAGTCAAGGATATAATTCGATACTGATCTCTATTGCCATTAAATCCTCAGTCACCTTAGTAAACCCTCTGGTAAAGGTCAAACACATGTGGCAAGACTTCTGATTATTTTGTAAACGTCTTGGACCTGCCACTAAGTTGTTCCTCAGACTTGTCAAATGCCCGGAATTCATTCACAAAATGTAGAGAGTGATTCCTATGTTTATTGTTGTGAAGATTAAGGGAGACAAACGTGGTGAGTGTCCAATGAATGTTAGTTTTTCTTCTTATTCAACAGGTTCGTTTTGGACTTCTATTCATGATGTATTATCTAGTTTCAATATCTTATGTTTCTTCTTGCCATCATCATACATACTATCTTTAGCTCACACCTACTCAAAGAATATCTCAAGATTAACACTCTGGATTTGTTATTTCATTATTTTCTGTAATTTTGTTAATGCTTTTGGTCCCCAAGTTTGCTTGTGTATCAACAGCTTCTAAATAAGTGATTGCCTCTTCTTATTGTTTTAAACAAAGCT
Organism: Pipistrellus kuhlii; assembly: GCF_014108245.1. Taxonomy (NCBI): domain Eukaryota; kingdom Metazoa; phylum Chordata; class Mammalia; order Chiroptera; family Vespertilionidae; genus Pipistrellus; species Pipistrellus kuhlii. Next base: position 23,808,629 of record NW_023425482.1, read on the forward strand.
TTGTGTCGTCTCCCTTGTCATTAGTGGTATCACTGGGTATTTAAAAAGCATATGTAAACATATGCACGATATTGGGTACAATGAACTGATTTCTCTGAGATCCAGTTTGTTTCTCTGGGAGAAAGGAATGAGAGACCGTGTTCCAAGGCTACATTCAGGGATGAAAGATAAAAGCGAGCTCTGCAGGCTCAATCTCCGTATTTCATTTATAGGAATTGTTTAGCAAACACTCAGTTCTCCATGTTTGCCTCTGTTAAGAGTTTTTTATATAAACTATCGTTGATAAAAAGATTACATCTTTATTGATTCTGAGGTACCTCTTGTGTGGCAAGTAGGTCTTACACAAAACAAAAGATCTATGAATAGTCCTATGAAGACACTTAACCCCCATTGGTGACAGGGATGCCTATGGGTGTCCTTATTGTAACTGGTACTTCTCCTTCCAAACTCTGTCAACAAGGGGACCCTTGTAAGAGATGGATTTCAAACTCTCCAGCCCAGGAACCTGGGTTATGTGCTGTCTGTCCATTATTCTCACGCGGTTAGTACTCAGAGTCTTTAACAGTGGATTAAGTACAAGGGATCTGCTATTAAATTATTTCTGATGATGTGAAAGGCAATGTGGGGAAAGGAAGAAAGTATAAAACATATGAAGTGGTCTCTGGATACATCTAAAAATCAAGGCATGTATCATCCAGTGACAGCTTGTAAAGTATGATTATTCATCATATTAATTGTAGCTTATGGAAGAATGACCTAAGAGATGTCCTGGGATGGCATCAAAATTCATAAAGTTTAACAAATTATTTCTGAAGCAGTTATGTTATAGAAAAAAAAGCAATTAATCATACATTTTAACAAGTTGATAAATATGTATAGCCTGTTTCACTTTATAAAAATCCCTGGGAACTAACATTTTTGCACTCCCAATGGATATTCCTATCAAAATTTGATATTTTTGGCAACAAGGAATTCGTGTGTGTGTGTGTGTGTGTGTGTGTGTGTGTGTGTAAGAGGAATTTACAATGTGATGAATCAAAAGTTTGAACTCATCACCTATTGGTACCAATAACATGCATTTTCTTATTTTCAGTAAATCCTACAATTCAAACAAAATCCAATAGTATATAATTAGACAGCTCACCATTCATCTTTTAACTTTATTTCCTCAAATAGGTTTCTTACAATAAATAATTTTCTTCTACTTGACTATAGAAATTTATATTCCAAATACAGTTTCCAGTAAATCTAAATCCACATTTCATGTATTGCTTGGGAAGAAGGGGTCATGGCATGATGAATTGTACAAATTACGGGGCTTATCAGATATGAGCCATATATATTAACTTCCCTGAGAGATTGGTTAATGCATCATGTCTTTATCACTATATTGGTTCTGTTGGCCTTGGAAGGAAAAGTATGTCCTTAAATCCACAGCTTTCTGTTTCCATATTTGTGATATGATGTCTCAAAAGCCTGCCCTCTTCTAAATTTAGAAAAGTATAAAATCAAACAACTCTAATTCCAGTGGAGATGCTAGAGATCAACCGAAGGACTTGAATGCATGCATATAAGCATAACCATTGGACGAAAAACTCTGGGGAGGGAGGGCATATATGGGAGTAGGGGGAGAGGGGAGCAATGGTAAGATATGTACACATATAATTCCTTAATTTAAAAAAATTAAAAACGAAATCTCAGCCTATTCAAAAGGACTTAAACCGTGCATGGTGTGCTCTTGAATAACAATGCAATCAAACTAGAAGACAAAAACATAAAGAAAACAGAAAAATATCCAAACACTTGGAAACTAAAGAACAAACTTCTAAATTGTTCCTATGTGAAAGTAGAAATCTTAAAGAACAGTTAAGAAGACTGAACAAAATCAACATTAAAATGTGTGGGATACAAAAAAGGACTGCTGAGAGGAAGTTTATAGTTTTAAATTCATCCCTTAGAAAATAATAGTTTTAAATCAACAGTCTAGCTCAAACATTAAGATCCAAGAAAAAGAATAGCAAATAAACCCAAAAAGCAAAAGAGGAACAGTAAAGGTAATATTCAAAATCAATAATATTGAAAGCAGAAAACAATAGAGCAAATCAATAAAACAAAGAACTGATTATTTGAAAAATAACTAACAAAATTCAAATGTTCAACAACAACAAAAAAAAGAGAAGATACAACTTACCAATGCCTGGAGTAACAGGGAATGTCATCACTGATCCTACAGACAAAAAAAATAAAAATAAAAATAAATAAAAAAATTAAAAAAGGTATAATGAGGGATACTCAGAACTTTATACACACAAATTGGAAAACTTTGATGAAATGATCCAATTTCTACAAAAGTGAAAACTACCATAACTCACTCGATATGTTATAAATAATGTAAATAGTCCTCTAGCTATTAATGAAATTAAATGCAAAATTAAAATCTCTTAAAATAGAAATGTTCACATCCAGATGGTTTCACTGGAGAATTTTAACACATGTTAAAAATAACACCAATTCAGAAAGTAGAAGAAGAAATTCCCAATTCAATGTATAAATCTAGTTTACTCTAAGAAAATATCCAGACAAACATAATAGAAAATAAGAAAATTGTAGACCAATTCCCTTCAACAATGCATAGAGACAGAAAATAAATATTAACAACCTATTAGAAAATAGAATTCAGAAATATCTGAAGGAATTACACACAAGGATCAAGTGGAATTTATTGCCGTGATTAAATCTAGTTCAGTGTTCAGAAATCAATCAAAATATTTCAACATGTCCACAGGCCAAAATAAAATCACATAAAATATTTAAAATGTAGGGGGAAAAACATTTGTCAAAATTTAAGACCCATTCATAAGAAAAATCTCAGAAAAATAAAGAGGGAACTTTGTCAACTTGATAGCTAGCATCTGCAAAAATCCTGCAACTAACAATATACTTAATGATGTTCAGATATAAGGCTAGGATGTCTTCTCTAAGCATTCTTATTTAGCTTAGTGCTAGAAATTCTAGTCACTGCGACAAATAAGAAATGGAAATAAAAGTTATGCTAATTTGAAAGAAATCTGACTGTATTTGCAGATGACATGACTATGTGCATATAAAACCCCAAAGGATGTTAAAAAAAAAAATTCCTTAGCGATAAAAAGTAAGGTTGGATATAAGATTAGCATATAGATATTAATTGTTCACTTGTATGTCTATAGTAATGAAGATCTGCATACAAAATTTAAAAATATAATACTACTTATAATCAGTAGTAAAATAATAAAATAGAATACTTAACTGTAAATCTAGAAAAACATGTATAGGACTTTTTTTTGAAAACTATAAAATTCTATTAAAATAAAATGCTTATTTATATCTATATCTATATATCTATATCTAAATATATATATGAGAGAGAGAGAGAAAGAGAGATATGCTAATTAACCAAGACTCCATAATGGGTCCACCAGACAGGAGGAGATTGTATGCACAGCATTGGGGGTGGGGCAGCAGGAGCCTCTGAGTGCCTGCACTGGGGGAGGGCCTGATCAGAGCTTCTGCAGTTGCTTCAAGGGCCAGAGAGTTAAGCAGGGCTGGGATTTTGACTCCAGGGTGTGAGGCACCCTGTGATTTTGAATCATGCACTGGGCTCCTAGTAAACATATAAGTAAATAAGTATATCGTATTAATTTGTGAGAAAGCTCAACATAATAAAGATGCCATTTATCCTTAAATTGGTAAATTAAGTATAATTTCTATTAATATTCCAGCAAAAAAAAAATGTAGATTTAGCTGATATTATTCAAAAGGAATTAGAATAGCCTGGCTGGAATGCCTCAGTGGTTGAGCATTGACCTATGACCCAGAAGGTCAGGGTTAGATTCCCAATGAGGATATTTGCCTGGTTTATAGGCTTAATCCCCAGTGTGGGATGTGCAGGAGTCAACTGGTTGATATTCTCTCTCATCAATGATGTTTCTCTCTCTCTATGCCTCTCCCTTTCTCTTAATATATGTTTTTTTAAAAGGGAATTAGAAATGACTAAAATAATTTTGAAAATAAATAAAGTGGGAGGAATCAGTCAGTCCTGATTTCAATACTAATTGTATAACTATAGTGATTAAGAATATGTGGTATTATTAGAAGCATAGACACATAGATAAATAGAAACAGAATAGAGAACCAAGAACTGGATGCACACAGATATGCCCATCTGATTTTGACAAAGGTGCCAACATAATTTAGTGGAGGAAATATAGCCTCTTCAACAAATAGTGCTGGAGCATTTGGCAATTCGTAAGCAAAATCAAGAACTTCAAGGTAAATCTCACAATTGCACAAAAAACTCAAAATGATTATGGACTTACTATAAAAATATAAATTTTATTTTGAGAAATTGTATAAATTCTTTAATCTCTAGGACAAGGCCCATATTTCATTCCATGTTCCCTTGTATCCAAAATAGAAAAGGAATTTTTAAAACTCAACAATAAGAGAAACTACAGTCCACTTAAAAAATGGATAAAGGATGTGAGCAAACATCTCAGCCAATTGAATATACAACTTGCAAATAAACATATGAAAGAAAAACTGCTCAACATCATGCGCCATTGGGGAATTGTAAATTTAAAACAACAGGGTACCACTACTCTCTCATGAGCATGGCTGTTATCCAAAAGACACAACAGCAAATGCTAGTGTGGGTTCCTGAGCAGCAGGAATGCTCATTCGTTGTTCATGGAATGCCCAGTGGCCCAGCCAGTTTAGAAGACAGCATGGCAATTTCTTATAAAGCTAAGCAGTCTTATAAGATTCAGCAACCATGTTTCTTAGTATTTATCCAAATGAATTGAAAACATTTGTCTATACCAAAGCCTGCACACAAATGTTTATAGCTGTTTTACTCATACCTACCCTAAACTGAAAACAATCAGATACTTTTTTCAATAGGCAAATGGACAAACTGACTGTGGTTAATCCATCCAGTGGACTGTTGTTCAATAATACAAGGAAATAAGATATCAAGCCATGAAAAGCCATGTGGAAGCCTTAAATAAATATTATTAAGTAAAAGAAACCACTCTAAAGAGACTAGATAACATATGATCCCAACTATATGGCATTCCAGAAATGGCAAAACTGTAGAGTAAAAAGCTCATTGTTTATCAGTTTTTGTGGAAAAGGGGGATGAATAGGTGGAAAATGGGAAATTTTCAGGGGGATAATTAAACTATTCTATATGATCCTGTATAGGTTGTTACATGTCATTTTATGTTTGTTAAAACCCTTGGAACCTATACTAATAAAAGAGTAAGATGCAAATTGACCATACTTTTGTGACTCCCACCAGCCAATCAAGAGTGAGTATGTAAATTAACCCAACAAAGATGGTGAGTTAATTTGCATATGCAGGCACTGAGTGGCTGAGGGCATTATGCCCCACTCCAGCCACTCCGGGCCTCTAGGCATGGTGGAAATGTGGAAAGGCAGATCCAGGCTGGAGCAAAAGAGGTGGCTAGGGCCGGAGCAAAGGCAGTGCCAGCAACCAGCGGAAGAAAGGCCATTCTTGCACGAATCTTCATGCATTGGGCTTCTAGTATACAACATAAAGAGTAAATCCTAATGCAAGAAAACTTTAATGTTCTAAAAACTCTAAAACTTGAATTAATAATCTATCAATAGCGGCTCATTGCTTTTTAGAAATGTACCACATTGCTGCAAGTTGTTAGTAGTTGGTGTGGGGAGAGGGAACTGTACTGGAGGCGGGGTTACATGAGAACTCATATTATCCCCTGAACTTTCCCAAAAACTCCTCCTAATCTTTTTTGTTTTTGTTATTAATCCTCACCAGAGTATATTTTTTCATTGATTTTTAGAGAGAGTAGAAGGGAGTTGGAGAGACAGAGAGAGAAAGGTTGATGTGAAAGAGACACTTGGATTGGTTGCCTCCTGCATGCATCTCAGCTAGGGTCAGGATGGAACCAAGGCAAGTGCCCCTGTCTGGAATTGAACTTGGAACCCTTCATTCTGTGGGCCAATGCTTTATCCACGGAGCCAAACTGGCTAGGGCTTAATCTTAAATATTATTAGTTAAAGTAAAATAGAAGTCGCATCAGTAAGCATTACATTTCTGAGCAGCAGGGAGTCAAGGGTAGCAGAGAGTAGCAATGTTAACCTTGCACATAGTAAGAGCTAGGCTGCAATAGGGAAGAATCAATATCATATAAGGAAAGAGAAGGGGAGCTGAAGTCTGAAGTGAAGATATTGAATGCTTGGAAGTGGTTCTGTTACTTTGCTAATTTGTAACAAAGGAAAGCACAAATTTGCTTCCCATATTAAATAAAATTAATTAATTTCTTTGACTACATTATAAACAATCACCTACACAATTGATTTAAGAACTTGCAGGGGAGGGAGAGAGCCCATTTTTTTCTGGTTGTACAATTGAGAGGATAGAAGGCATGGATGCTAGTCAGCAAATTTAGGGTCCAGCTTCATGTTCATCTGTGAGGCCTCTTAATTTATTTCAAACTTGGTATTATAAAATAAAATGTTATATAGAATTGATGTTTTCAAATGTTTCACCATGAGAAAGATTTTTTTATAAAATCATGTTTTATTTCTGTCTAGAAAATGAACTCTGTTTTAAATCAATGTCTACTTTTCTCCATTCTGATTTTTTTAAAAGCACGTACATACATCTATCACCAGAACATTCAATTACCATAAAACAGATAACCAGAGTTTTCATATTGAGTTGATATCATTTCTCCCCTCAAATTTGAAAGATGTGATTTTATTTAACCGGTGTAACTACATTGAGATTCTCCTCCAGGCTTTTAAAAAATACTGACAATTTGTCCTGAGAATTGCATTGATTCTGTTGGATTTTTATGAAGATTAATGAGAGGTTGCTAATGTTGTGAAGAGTTTCACACAGTCACTGAAGCCAATAGGAATTTTACATGTTGACAGTTCTATCATCATCGTCACCATCATGACAGTCATTGTATCATCCCCCTCATCATTTATTATTTCCCCCTCTTTCTGTTTTATACACTTAGACACACACCATTTTCACGTAACTACACATAATGCTTTCCTTAGACACTTGGTGAGTGTTTGCTTCTTTAAGACTAAGCTGAAAGAAGCTCTACCTTTGAATAGTGCCGTCCTGTCCTTCATAAACCTCCCAGAGCACTCCAAATGTTTCTCCATCATATCTTCCAGTAGCTTAGTTCAAGGAACATGTGTGAGTAGTCATAAACAGGCAAGTGTGGTCGAGGCCTGGGAACAGCAGGGACATCAACGTAACTATGCATAAGTTCTGAAGGGTTCCTGGTCCAGGATTAAGATCTCATACACTTGATTACTGCTTTGGGTCCCCACATAACCTGCTCGCCCACGTGGAATTAGAGCATCACTTTCTGTCTGCATATCTCTGTGTCTTCTTCTTGTGTTTAGATGTTCGGAAATGCTTTTTATTGACAAAGGAATAGGAGACACCCACTCCTGCCCTATATATTTCTAGAAAACAGGAGAAAGTAGGTTCTTCTACCCACAGTGCCAGAACCCTCTATGCTCATACCTTGTGTATCTGTTCCAGAAAGCAATACCTGGGTGTTATTCCCATACTCAAAGGGTTGTCCTCAACTAGTTTCTTATTGTCCTCCACTAGTCTCAACTAGTTGTCCTCAAGTAGTTTCTTCTACCCACAGTGCCAGAACCCTTTATACCTTATGTATCTGTTCCAGAAAGCAATACCTGGATGTTATCCCATGCCCAAAGGGTGGACCTCAACTCCTCAACAAGGAAGTTTCTGCCTTTTATTGCCATTTCTTCGGGTTTTGCTATTGAACATACGGCCTTGAGATTAGCAGGCGCTTTCTGTCCAGTTCTTAGTGGTGATTTGCAGCTGTGGTTTCCAGCCTTGCCTTGCCTGATTTCCTCCTCTGGTTTTTTTGTTTGTTTGTTTTTTTCCTCTTGGCTTTTTAAATTAAAGTGCTAGTCCCTGGGATGGTATCTCCTGCCTGAAGCTGTCATCCTGTCCAAAGATAACAACACTGCATTTGCCATCACCAAAACAGAGAAAAGAATGCAAGGACAGGAGAATTTTGACCTCGTAGTGATAGTGTCTTTTTCATTATAAAATAATAAAGTGTTTAACTGATAGTTTCTGCCGGAGATCTTACCGATTATATATGCATTTCCACATCTCAGCTTTCAGTGCATTTTGCTGAGGTTTCAATAATAAATGGACCTTTTACTCAACACAAAGAAATTGATTCTGGTTTAAATGAAATCCATAACAACCCCCCAAAAATATATATATGGTTGAATCTGTATTTTTTAAGAGAAATCATTTTAAAAATGGATTCATTTATTTTTGAGCTGTTTGTCAAAGTTCTAATAAGTTAAATTAAAGGGCATATTTTATGAACTGTGGCATTATGTAGAAATTAATTTTAATTGTAGGCTCTCAGGGGGTAAAAACTAGATGAATATCTATTTTTAGAAAATAAAATAAAATGCCAATTATATGTACTTTTTTAATTGGAGGCAGAAATATGCTAGATGTATTTAGAAGTATTTTAATTGCAAACCAAGTGCCAAAGACTTTTTAATGCAGTCATTTGATATCTGCATGCTACTTTTGTTTAATTTCACATTTCAAATATTTCTGATGCATAACAAGCCACATTGCCAAGACAGGCTTAGAAAATAGAGCTATACTCTGTATATACATTAGGACAGTGATTTTAAACCTTTTTCATGTTAAGGCATACATAAACTAATTATTAAAATTCTGCAGCATGCATATATATATATATATATTTGCTGATATGACAAAAATATAGGAATAATTTTGTTATTGTCATTTTTTCTTTGACAATCTAAGAAAAAGAAGTCAGCGCTTCTTACTAAATAGATATTGCATGTTTTAAAAAATCTTATGGAACACCCACAACTCAGCACAGTAGTTAAAAAATCACTGCATTAGGAAAATAATATCTAAGCATATATTCCAATTGAGATAATAGAAACATAGGGCAGTCTACTAACAGGACTGCTTATAGAGAAAAAAAAATTAGCAAATAACCTGAAGGATATTATCTTGTCCTTTGTGAACCAAAGAAATACTTAGAACTGAATATATTTATTTGCCTCTGAAAACTTATATTTATGTGCTGTCATTTTGAATTATATCTCAACTCTTATCAAGGTCAATAAAAGTTTTACTTAATGATAATTACACTTAAGAATGTTAAGTAGCACTTTTAACATTAAATTCAATGATATACTTAACAATAGAGTACTAGTATTTAATATTTAGGATGACAAAACTAGGACTCTTTTGAAAGTACAAGTTTTAGTATTGATGAACATTAATAATTTTGCAGGGACAAAAGCAAAAACCTAGAATATTCCAGGCAACAATGAATGATCATGTAGGCTATTGTGATAGTTAACAGAAATAAAAGAAGTATCCAAAATAAGTAAGGAATTAGATTACCAGTAATGATGAATTATTATGTAGGTGATATTTCTTTAATTGTCACAATTTCTCTTATTTGTCCCAATACCTAATGTTAAAGAAACCTGGACAATGTTATTATTGGTTAAAGATTTGACCTCAGAAAGTTTATGCACACAGAATATGACCCTGAATGGTGAGGGGTGTGTGTGTGTGTGTGTGTGTGTGTGTGTGTGTATCCCATGATACCTAAGTTGAAGAAGAATATAAGAACATAATTTCCCTTACTCTATTTCAACAGTAAATTAAGAAATCTAGAAATTCATAACCTCTTAAATCATATGCCAGCATACTTTCCCCAGGACGAGAGAGAATCACTTAAAGCTAGATTTAAGAACTTTAACGGGAAATTAGCTAAGAGTAATAGTTGTAAGCCAAATATCCATTATAATTTCATTGCTGAGATTTGGAATTTAATATGCTAGAAAACTTCTGAGAGAGATCCAATAGCCAACATTTTCAGAGACACATCCATTTTTTACTTCTTTCCGCATTCAGTGAAAGCTATGGCTTAGTACTTTCCTTAGATCATAATTTAGATGTCAATCTTTACAACTCTAAAATAGTGGCCCTGGAGTTCTAGTTCTACTTAAGAGGAGCTCTCAAATATAATTAAAAAAAAGCTATGAAATCAGAAAGCTCTTAGTAATTTTACCAGCTCATGACAGGACCACTTGATAAGTTACTCCATACAGGAAAGATAGAAAATGTGCAAGGTTCAGAAGGCAATGCCAAAATGAAGTTGAAAGTGTTGGAAATATTGTTTTATATCACTTCATCCTTAACCCTTTGTGACAGTTCAATGAAAAGTTGTATTTGAAGCTCCAAATTGTATTACATAGAATGTTGCACATAACTTAAAAAATTCTTCTCATAAGAGAATGATTTTTTATTTATGGCCATGACCTTGAACAGAGATGTGCCCGCATGGATGTGGTTAAGTAGATCTAGTATTACTTCCTCATTTTATCATTCATATATTTTTATTGATATCAGAAAGTAAGGGAGAGGGAGATATAGAAACATCAATGATGAGAGAATCCTTGATTGGCTGTCTCCTGAATGGCCCCTACTGGGAATCAAGCCCAAAACCCAGGTATGTGCCATGACTGGCAATTGAACCAGGACCTCTTGGCTCAACCACTGAGGCACCAGCCAGGCACCTTCTTTTTAACCAGAAAAAAAGTGAGGATATGCCATGTATTAAACCAGGACTATGTCAGACACTATGCATTTATTTTCAGAAAGTGATCACATTAAAATTGAGGAGAAGAGAGACTGTGAGTGAACAATAACCCTATCCCTCCTGCACTTAGGGGCAAACTATGTAGAAATGAATCAAAATCCACCTTTTTCCTTCACCATCAGATCACTTTAACACAGTTAAAATATAGAGAGCAGAAATGCCTGTGTTCCAGGAATTTTTGCTGCCATTGATAAAAAAGAAAAGCTATTAATAATGACACAGTCTTATATTTCAGTCACAATTATGACAACTGATTACTATATTATTCTGTAGTAAATTTATGGCCTGAGAATCTACGGGAGCATGGTAGTCACTTTTGACCTATGCTGGTTAACTTCAGATAGAAAGGTAGACAACATGAGTTTTTCTGTGATTCCCTTTTTAAGCACAATCTGCTACTAAAGCAATTATCGTGAGTTCTATTGGCAGACACATATATGCAATTAATTCAAACATTCATAGCATCCAATTATGGCAAATAAAATCCCAACTGGAAGAACTTGGCAGGGGAGAAGAAAGGGTTAAATGTCAAGATATTTTAACTTTTTTTAGAATAAAAAATATATATATATATATATGTTACTTTATTTTTCTCTTACAACATTGCTTTTGCATGAGAGATTTTTTTCCAACAAAGTTATTATTTGTTCCTATATTCAGATTGTAATTTGGTTGCTAAATTGTGATTGACACTTTTAAAGGAGGGTTGGAGATTACATTATATAGAGACAGGATCCTAAGATAATGTGGTTAAACTAATGGATTTATCATGTACTATAGATACACTTTTTAAAAAGGGAAAATAAAATCTATAGCTATGAATACCAGCCAGATTGAAGTTTCTGTGAGATTAAAATCATATTTATAAATTATAAGTGATTCATATCATTGTTGAAAGGTTGCAAGTTTATTAGACATGCAATTTTATGCAAATTTTGATGAATTATGTGGTATACTTTCAAATAAAAACAAATATTCAACATTTATAATAACATTTATTTTGTAAGTTGTTTTTAGAGGATATACACACACAAGACACAATGTCTCAAAGATTCATTCAGAACATGAGATATAAATATATGACATGTTAAATAACTATACTTCAAAAGTACAAAGATAACACAAATTGTTATTAAATATGTTGCAAAAAATAAATGGTATATAAAGCAATGTCACACAGAAGGACATCATCTGTGCCCAGAAGAGAATTTCAATATAAATAGCCTTTGACATACTGTATAGATTTAAATATTTATTGGCTTCAACTGATTGCAAACATGTCTTCGTTGGTTTCCAGATTATTTATTAACCTATTAATCGTTCCCCTGAATTTTGGCTTAATGACTCTTAATGTTCCAAATTCCTAAATCTATACTTGATGTAAAAGACCCCAAATAGATAACTTGAAAAATGAATGAATGCCTGTGCCTCATGCCCACAGAAAGGTTGATTATGTCATAGAAATTAATAGAAATTATCAATTGCCTTTGGCCAAGATCATGTAACATCTATGTGTGTGTGTGTGTGTGTGTTTGGAGAGAAAGAGAGAGAGAGAGAGAGAGAGAGAGAGAGAGAGAGAGAGAGAGAGAGAGAGAGAGAGATGCTAATTAACCGGGGTGCCATAATGGGTTGACTGGACAGGAGGAGGTTGCACATTCTCTGTCGGAGGTGGTGTGGCAAGGGCCTCCATTTGCCTGCCAGGCCCAGGGAACGAGGCAGGGCCAGACCAGCCACTCAAGGGTGGGTGGCGCTGCGCAATTTCAAATCACACACTGGGCTCCTAGTATGATATAAAATAATGACAGAGTTCTGGGTAGCATGCTTGCTTTGCAGTCCTCTCTGCAAACAGAAACGAGAAGGGCATTCTAGGTGAGAATAACAGCATGCAGAAGGCATGTATCTGATAAGGCTGGTGTAAGTAATGTGGATTGAAGAAGCATAGTTCCCCCTGACTCTTTATATGGTTAAACATGGCATATTCTGGAGCTCTGGGTTAGCTCCAATCCTTAGAGAGTGGAGATTGTAGAGAACCTTGATATGCTTAGATCAGGATCCATGGGTGTAAATGACTCCACTGTAGCAGCAGGAAACAGATTCCCAGATCATTATCCTGGCACTGATAGCCCTTTGGTTGAGACAAGTCTGAGTTGAAGCACAAATCCTTTCCAGGAGAGCCCAAGGCAGCCCAGTGTATTAAAAGGGCATTCAATCAAGAGTGAGGAGCTTTTATTTCTTGATTTGATTTTGCTTTTACCAAGCTGTGTAGAATGGGAGGTGGCAGGCTCCACTATCCCATTTTGATGTATCACAGCTTGCTCTAGGACTCTGTGAGTAAGGTGGTTCCTGGAGTTGTGAGAAGGAGGGAAGCGATGTCCATGAGGTGGACTTTTCTGTCTTCTCTCCCCTGGAGATACTTTCATGTCATCACACTGTAGCTCAAAACAACTGGCAGGTAAAAGTATAGTAAACTGGTTAATAGCATTGAATTTGGAATAAAAAAAAGTATCTTCTGGGCTCAAATACTATATCCACTCATAGTAGCTGTGGGATCTTCTGTCAATTGAAGATAGAGAAACTTGCCTCTCAGGGCTGTCTGGTGTTAAATGGGTTCAAAACTCAGGGAGATCCTGACAACACTGTGTGGCTTCTCTCCTTTTCTGAGATGGCCATTCTGCTATCATCCTGTATTCCACACACACACACCCCACCCCTGCCATCATCTCCTAACTGTGTCTACAATAGAGAAATATCTGACTTTAGTCCAATTACGTATAAGAAATATCATAAAGCATGTGGGTTGGGGACAGAAGGGTTCCTTTCTTGCTGAAAATAGTTACATTAGGAACTCAGAAGATAGGAGTGATTGGTTGGTATGTAAATTTTGGGATTCCCTCATATGCTTTTGTTTTTAACGAGCTGTTACAGGGAACAGACAGAGCAGAAATAAATGACGTTCTGAGGATGTTGGAAATAAAAATCCCAAAGCCTGAAGCTCAGACAAAAACATCTTCATCTTATAACCAGCCCTTTCTTTGGGATTACGAATAGAGAAGTATGGATCTACCTCTTGATGGTCTCTCTCCTACCTTGATCCAAAGTGATTCTGATGACCTCCCTACCTAATGCCAACACTTTTCCCATTAGAGATGAGGACAAAAGTCAAAATCCTCCCCATACCTGAAAAGGCTTTGCCTAATAGGTCTCTGGCTTCATCCTGGACCCAGTTCCACCACCGTCCACTCTGCTCCCTCACATTAGCCTCACTGGTCTCCATCGGTGGGCAGGGACTTGAATCTGGTTCACGTGGCATGCCGAAGACTCTGACAAGGAGGAAGATTTTCATATACATATTACTAATTTCCTTTCATATCTGACACTTCTATTATAGAGAAAGTGCAAATAGCAATATTAAAATATTTTTTTCTAATTCCCTTTTAATGTGCACAAATTTCATGCATTGGGAATAAAGAGTGATTGAATTTAATATACCACTTTATGCCCAGATTATAAGGTGCACTTTGATTATCTCAATATCAGATTCTCCCTCAAAGTTCATGAGCACTCCAATCCTTTTCTATAAGAATGTATACATACACATTGCTTTATATTGATTTTTGATGACAGAATCTGTCACATTTACATATCAATCCATCCAGATGCAAAGAGCCAATGCAACCATTTCTTTCCAATCCAAATTTTGCTGATACGGATTCTAAAATGACACTCATAATCACTTAACAATTTCAAATGGTCTCCTCAGGATTATCCTCTCATTAATTATTAGCAAAAGTTTCTCCCTAAGAGCTCCGCAAAGAGGTTGGAATGAAAAAATAAAAATAAAAAAATGTATAACGAAGCAGATAAAGATATAGTGATGTAATTGTAGTTAACATCCTAACCATAAAGACTGAAGAATGTTTTTTTATATCTGTTATGAAAAAAAGAAAAGTGCTCATTTAATTTTAAACAAGAGGAGAAAAAAATAGGAAGCAGATAACTGCAAACAGATACTGCTTAGCACGAGACCTTGTCTCTTGGTGACATAAACTTGTTTAGAGTCTGACTTCTCCATGCTCTCTCCTCTCCCCCAGTGGTCCTTCAACCATGCTACTTCAAATCAGATAGATATGATTAATTTGTCTCTGCCCTGCACTGAAAAGACACTGCATAGGGTCTTTGATCTGATCACACAGGGGACTCTCCTTCTGGCCCAGGCAGACTGAGTTGGAATCAGAGCAAAGGCTCAGGTGACTGTACGTGTCATTGTTAATTGAGCCCTAATGTCAATGTTCATTAAGAACAAAGGAAGATGTGGCGTTGTGGCCAGGGCTTAATTTTCTCATTAACTGTATCCCATCAAGTGGTACCTAAGATACCAGAATCACAGTGTAACTTCCTGGAAAGGGGCATTTTGTATTTTTACGTGGTTATGTTCTTTCAAAGGCCTGGGGGGGGAAATGCTAGACATTTATCTGGTATTATTGCATAGTCTTTTGAATGTATTGGTTTAGGATCATGCCTTTTGCAGGAAACTCACCCGCAATAAACAAAATTCAAACCCTTGGTGATTTGTACCTTTTCCTTGCCCACAGGTTCTAATGACATTTGAGATTGTCATGCATAGTGACCCCTTGGGCCCCTGACTGACTCCCTAAAGCTGTTGTGACAGATTCCCTAGTCTGTCTCTTCCTGTTGCACCTATCCCCGCCACTGACCTCACCCTCAATACCAATGGCAAAGAGGAGCTAGGAGAGGCTTTGAGGAATTGTCTCGAAAGCCTGTGATTTTGCAAATTTGAAGGAAGTACTCTTTCTGATGACAGCACGGAGCCATACAAGCTCTTAAGTGCAGGGAATGTGCCTGAGCTTTCGGGTGAAATCCAACTCCCCTGGAACAACTTAGCTCAGGATCCTGATCAGCTCTTAGGAAAATGCATTGATGTTGAAGGTCCTAGTTTGGGTTATAAAAGTAAAAGCAGCCAAAACCAGTTTGGCTCAGTGGATAGAGCATCGGCCTGCGGACTGAATGGTCCCAGGTTTGAAACCGGTCAAGGGCATGTGCCTTGATTATGGGCACATCCCCAGTGGGGCCATGGGGTGTGCAGGAGGCAGCTGATCGATGTTTCTCTCTTATCTATGTTTCTAACTCTCTCTCTCCCTTCCTCTCTGTAAAAAAATCAATTAAAATATATTTTTAAAAAAGTAAAAGCAAATACCACATCCAGTTCTGTACTCCACTGGGAGTCAGGACAATGAAATGAATAGGTTTTTGGGTGAGGGGCAGAAGGGGGACAGTGGGACTTCAACATCTATTACTCTGGAGAGAAAAAAATATGTCAAGAAGATTTTATTTTGCCAAGGGACATATACTAGATGACTTTAGAGAATTTCCAAGTACTGAAAATGGAGGCTGGGAGTGGGGTGAGGGGAGGGAAGGCTTTCTATATGTAGCTCAGATTGGGTTGTGATTAGAAGTAGACAACTTTTCTAAAGGGACAAGGTAGGCTGCTGAAAGCTTCATGTGTTTGGGGGTGAATGGACTGAACCACAGTAAGTCAGGAAAGGTAGTAGGAATGGATCCAGTGCTGGGGTTCTTAGCCTGCAGAGGTCACTTTTAGGAGTGGTTGTCTGTCCTCATCCTTAAAGGGAAGGAGAGGGATGAGATGGATGTAGAAACATTTAGGGTAGTCTGTAGGCGACTAATTCCTGCTTTGTCCAAAGTCATTGAAGGGACTGGATAGCAAGAGAAGTGATTGGAATTAGAGGAGAGAAGGAAAGGGGAAAGGAAAAGACAAAGGAAAAGGTGGGAAGTGAGGGAGGAGGAGGGGCAGGGAGGAAAGGAATGGGAAGGAGAGAGAAAAAAAAAAAATAACCATAGGTTCTCCAGTTTAACCGGAACTCAACATGTTTTTTTTTGTTTGTTTTTTTATTTTTTTGTTTGTTTGTTTTTAACTGTATGTACTCCCCCCATGAACTTTTCTTCATATCCTCAACCTGACACATTTAGGGGACACCATTTGGGAGAAAGAGAAGATAAGGTACCTTCATAGAGTTTTCATGAGGATAAAAGTAGATTATACGTGGAAAATACTTACAATGGTTCTTGTCACATGGGAAGCTCTCAATATATGTTGGCTCTCATTTTTATGGTTCAGTTATTTTAACAATTCTGTTTTAAAAAATGCTCTCACTGTTCACATTCTACTGAGAAGAAAATGAGAGCTTAGAGAGGCGAAGGTACTGGAGTGTGATCATAACAGGAGGAGAATTCCTTTGACTCCCAAATCCATGCTTCTTCCTCTGCATTAGGAGTTTCCAAACTCTGTTCTGAGGTGTCCTCTGGTCAGAAAAATGAATGTAAAGCTGTCTTCCAATGCTGTCATTTTTTCCAACTGTACGAGAAAGGATGCAAACTCTTCTTTCGGACTAGGTCTTTCTGCATGTAATCCTCTCTCCTCTCCCGAGAGCAACATAATACATATGTTGCCTATGCCCTGGCACATCCCTAACAAGCACACATGCCCCTCTCATGACACCCTGAGGAATTTAGCATATGTTGCCTACATCCTGGGATTGTCCAGGGTGCCATTCGCCATGAATCTCTGTTAAATTGCAACCCATTACACCTTACTTGACATAATATTGCATCCAATGGAATTAGGATGTTATTTTGTGGATTTGCATCTTTCCCTGATTACTCTATGACAGTCCCTCCTCCCAGCCCCCCATAACCTGTCAGTCATTCCTGCTGACATAGCAGGTTTTGGGGGACAGACAGACTTCATTGTGTTTCCAATGCATACACACCTGGAAAAGAAAACACAGTAAAAATCTAATGATGTTTAGCATTTTGAAGCTCTGGTAGCAAAAATATGCCTGTTGTAGCATAGATTCACTCTAAGTATTTACAACTTAACATACAGAGTTGGCATGACTGGAGCTATTACCTGAAAATGTGCACATGACAAATTATTCATTTCTCCAGTTATACAAATTTCCAATTGGAGGGAAAGAGAGCAAGTAATCTTTACATGTGTTAATGTGCTAGATGCATGGCTAAGTGACTCACAAGTAAAATATTGCTCCTTTCACTATTTAAAATAATTGTGAGAGAGGAGGGATTATTTTTTCCAGCTTTTTAAGACAGTTTCTTTAAGGCTTAATGCTAGTAATTGAACACAATCTTACAACCAGTAAATAATGCAGGCAGAATTCAATTATGTTTATTTCAATACATATTTTTATTTCATGTACTACAGGCCTGGTGCATGGGTTTGTGCACCAGTGGAGTCCCTTGCCCTGTGGCCTCTGATATGCATATAAGATTTTTGGTTAATCTCTTCTCTCCTTCCCCCTGACCTATCTGAGATCCATCAGTCTGTTCCATGTTTCCTTACCTGTGGTTTCCTCTCCTGCATTAAATGTCTGCCCTTGGTGGTCATTGTGTATCATAGCTACCGGCCTTTTGGTCAGTTGGCTTGATGCCTGATCACTTAGGCCTATATATAAAGCACATGATAAGTAACAACTGAGAGGTAACAAGACAGATGAAACTGAAATGCCCCATGTGTTACGTTCTACTGCAGAGCTTTTATTAAAGTAATCAAGAAGTAGACAGGTTATAGGACCAACCATGTTGTATTAATGATTAGTTACGCATTTTTGAAGCATTTTCACAGGTGATTCCAAAAATAACCCTCCAGTGATGGATTCATCATCCTCAATTTATGGGCAATGAGATCCTGATGGTATACTCAGCACATCTATCAGCAAATCTTTCAACCTTCAAATAGTTGCAGGAGTACACTTGCTACAACAACTAATATACTAAAATTGTAAAAATGCAATCCTAGATGTTTTGGGTCAGTGGATAGAGTATCAGTCTGAGGAAGGAAGGGTCCCAGGTTCGATTCTAGTCAAGGACACATGCCTGGGTTGTGGGCTTGATCCCCAGTGTGGGGAGTGCAGGAGGCAATTGATCAATGATTCTCTTTCATCATTGATGTTTCTATCTCTCCCCCTCCTTTCCTCTCTGAAGTAAATAAAAAATAATCAACTGTACTTTAAAAGTTAAAAAAAAATGGAATGATTCAAAGACAATTAGCATGGCCCCTATGCAAGGATGGCATCCAGATTCCTAAAGAATTCCATATTTTTCGGACTCATAGACACAGAGAGTGACCTGGGGGTTGCCAGAGAGGAGAAGATTGGGGCACTGGGTGAAAGAGGTGAAGGGACTAATAAGCATACATTGATAGTTACAAAATAGCCACTGGGAGTAAGGAAAGCACAGGATATTTAGTCGATACTATTATATAACTTTGTTACAGTACTGGAAATGTCGAGGAAAACACTATGTAAGGTAGGTGATTGTCTAACCACTAAGCTGTACACCTGAAACAAATACAGAATAAAATTGAAAACAAAGAAATTACAGAACTATTCACCAGGATAGGAAATTGATCTCAGATATTGTCAGACCCTTGCCCATCTCATGTCCTCTTATGTCTCTGCCCTCTTGGTGAAAGCATATGCCCCAGGTAGTCCATGGTCCCAAAAAGATGAAGCAGGTAGAGCCAAACTTCAGCTCAAAGACAGGCCCAGCCTCACTCAGTCTCAGCTAATGGGTGACCCCCATCTAGATTCTAGCAGGAAAGTTCAGTGGAAGAAAAGGGCCATGTGTGTTTTCATTGAGCCATTCTTGTCATTATAGCATTGTATTAGTTTCAGGTAGACAACTTAATGATTCAGTATTTGCATTCATTGTGGAGTGATCACAGGCTAAGTCTTGTTACCTCCCACCACCATTCATAGTCACAAACTAATTTTCTTGGAATAAGAACTCTTAAGATCTACTTTTTTTTTTTTAAGTAAATTTAAAATATACAATATAGTGTTATTAACTATAGTCACCATGCTGTGAATTATATCTCCATGACTTATATTATTTTATAGCTAGAAGTTTGTACTTTTTAAGACACTGTAATGAGTATGCTTATAGGTGTGTGTATGTTTGTGTGTGTGTGTGTGTATGTGTTTGTGTTTTTGTGTGTGTGTTTGTGTGTGTGTGTGTGTGTGTGTGTGTGTGTGTGTATGTGTAGCTTTCTGGGATCTGGGATTGGGCTAGAATTTTCTACATTCAAAGGAATAGTATTGTTTTGTGGGGGAAGGAAATAGCATCTAATATTGCCTTTTTCAAGAAGGAATGCCTTTCTGGAAATAGAGACAGGTTTAGCTTTATGAGAATAAATTGCATCCTAAAACCAAGGCATTGAGTTGTCAAAGGAAGCCTTGAGAAATCTATCCTTGTTCCTTTTACTAAGGAGACTGGCCAAGGGCTGCAGAGCTAAGGCTTTCCCCATCAAGTCATGTAAAATAATCTGTTTTTCTTACAAAATATATTATATTTAATGCATGGTGAGCCGAATAAATCAAAAGTTGTTTTGTTGTTATATTGCCTCATTACCAGCCTGTCTTTTTTAAAATACATGTTTATAACACACACCTCATATAATCAATAATTTTTTTAAATAGTAGTAAAAACGACTTAATGAGATGCATTGGTGTTTAAAAGTCTCCCGCAAACTTTTGCTGTTGTCAAAAGGCTTCAAGAAAATGACATTTTAAATTTTTTTGCTTCCTCATCGAAGAAGTTCAAATAATGGAGCCAGTGGTTATGTGCTGAGTGCCTTTTGTGGTTCAGTTATTTGTGTGTGTGTTTGCTGGCCAAGGTGTAGAGACCATTAGATGTTCTTTGCCCCTTTCCTTGGTAGTACTGTGTATGAGCAAGGCTCATCGTCAATAGTAACTCAAGACTCTTGATTTCACTACTTAAGGAATCAGTTGATGCGGTAGCTGAGAAGATGTGGCATTTGTGCCTGCTTCGATCAGTGGGAACAAGCTTTCATTCATTCAACACCCCCACCACAGAGAAGACCTCTCTAAATTTTTTTGATGGGCCCATGGGTTGATTGACTGGTTTTTATATTTGTTAGGCCATTCTTTCTCAAACATCACTTATGTATCAACAGGGATCTCATTTCTGTAAGCTGACTTTGTAAACGGCCACTTTACTGAATTTATTGATGCATTTCAATAGTGTTTTTTTTTTAATTGACTCTTTGGAATCTTCTTTATAAAAGATTCTATCATCTGCAAATAGCAACAAGGCTGCTTCCTTCCCCCATCAGGATATCTTTATGTCTCTGTCTTTCTAATTGCTCTAGGACTTCTAGTACTATATTGAGTAGAAGTGGTGATGGTGGGCAACCTTGCTTTGTTCCTGATCTCATAGGAAACTCTTTCCATTTTTCTCCATCCAGTATAATGTTAGCTGTGGCTAACACTGTCCTATACGGCCTTTATTATGTTGAGTATGTTCCTTCTACACCATCAATTAGTTTTTGTCCCAAGAGGATGCTGTATTGCATTAGATGTTTTATTTGTTGTTTTTTCAATATCTCTTGAGATAATCAGCAGTTTTTATCTTTTATTTATTGATGTGATGAATTACATTTATTGATTTGTGTAATGTTGAATAATGCTGGTATCCCAGGGATAAATCCCACTTGGTCAGGCTGTATAATCCCCTTAATGTGTTCTTGAATTTGATTAGCGAATATTTTGTTGAGAATTTTTGCATCTGTATTCAACAGGGATATGGTAAAGTAAATTGCAAGAAATATTTTATATATTTAAAAGTGAATATTTCAATGATGTTTTTAGTTTACATTTTTTATTACATTTCTGTGTGCAAGTTATTGAACTGCTTAAGGCAAAGAGTCTAATGATATTTAATAACTCTCATACACCTGTCAACCAAAGTAAACAAGTATTAATATTTTCCACATTTTGCTTTAATAAGTCTTATCAAATTCATTGAGTTCCTTCCTCAGAAGAAGGTAAAACTTTGAGGGAAACATTCAGCCATTAATATAATGGCCTACATTATACCATCACAATTAACTATTTTAAGACAATGGTCATTATTGGCATTATTACAAATGTCCATCACTTATCCTCCCTCTTTGCTCCCTCCAACTATGCCTCACCTTCTCTTCCCTCACAATATATATTATTCAAAATATTATCATGTCAAACATGTAATCAATTTTGAAGTTTTAAACCTCTATTATTTTTATATATTAATACATCTTTAATTTTTAGAGATAAATAAACAAACAACAATTGTCATTATATTTATATAATAGGGAAAATTCAACTTATCATTGTGGTAACAATAATCACCTGCAAACTTGTGTTTTCTTGAACAGAAGACAACAGGAAAGGTATTAAATATAGGATATAAGAAAGTGCGTAGCTGAAACCAGTTTGGCTCAGTGGATAGAGCACTGGCCTGAGGACTGAAAGAGCCCAGGTTCGATTCTGGTCAAGGGCATATACCTTGGTTGCAGGCACATCCCCAGTGGGGGTTGTGCAGGAGGCAGCATTGATGATTCTCTCTCATCTATGTTTCTAACTCTCTATCCCTCTTTCTTTCTCTCTGTGAAAAATCAATAAAATGTATTTTTTTAAAGAAAAGGAAAAAAAAGAAAATGCATATTATATGTTTGGCAATTATACAATGATTAGAGAACAACAGTATTATATTGTTAACACCCTGTTTCCCCAAAAATAAGACAGTGTCTTATATTAATTTTTGCTCCCAAAGATGTGCTAGGTCTTATTTTCAGGGGATGTCTTATTTTTCCATGAAGAAGAATACAGTACACATTTATTGTTAAATGAAAATAAAGGAAATTTATTACCTGTACACAGTTCGGTAGTACAGTAGTTGTCAACACAAACCAGACAAACTGTGAATCCTACAGTATCAAGAATTTACTCATTTATTCAATGACAATCATGTCATCATCTTCTGGAACATCATCATAACAATCCAATTCCTGAATTTCCTGGTGAATGTCTTGTGACTCCATTTCTTTTAGAATCAGTGGACCAAATCTCTCATGTTTAGCCTAGGGGGGCCTTATTTTTTGGGGGATGCCTTATATTTCACTCAGAAGGAAACCTGTAAGTAGGTCTTATTTTTGGAGGATGTCTTATTTTCGGGGGGAAATGGTAACTGTTGCTATTTTTAATTGTGTATTTTATTTTCTTGCAAAGCTATTGTAGGTTTTCTTAACATTTGTAAGGGTCATTACTCATGCTAACTTCATCTGTATATATAAAAGCCTAATATGCTAAGTGCCTAACCAATTGGTTGACCTTTTGAACAGCCTCTATGATGCATACTAACCAGCCCTTGTTTTTGAGTTCTGTGAGCATGGGAGGGGTTTCCTTTTCTACCATCAACTGTTTTTCCCTTAGTCATGTTTGGAGGAGGTAGAGACTCTGATAAGAGGACCCAATGGCAGATCAGCCTGTGATGTCCCCTTCTACTTCCTCATTGTACTTGTCAGGAGTTTTTCTTAACTTCTTTCTATCCTGTCTCAGTATTGCAACTCAGTTTGCTTTAGTACCAAAGTGGCTCCCAGGTATTTTTTGTTGGTAAGAGAAAATGAAATACTTATTCATTAAGCAAACATATAGTTACTACATGCTTTTGGGCAAGCACTCATACTTTTGTAGGAGCATGTTTCCTATTTTCCTTTGGTTGCAAATTTCTTTCTCAGCTTCCCAAACCTAATGTCATCAAGTTTAGAGAAACACTAACTTCCTAAAAACATGCGTTTCCATTTATGTATTTTAGCCAACAGTATGTGAAATGTGTGGATATGAATGAATGTACGTAGAGGCATTCATGTATTTGCTATTGCTCTAAAATTGATACTCAAACTTGCTAGTAACTTGTTTATTATTTCACCACATTTTGACATAGGCTTATTACATGTTCAATACAGTTATAGAAGTACAAGTTAGGGGGGGTTATGAAAAATCAATCTACACAAATTGACTCTACATAGTGGAAAACCATCCTTTTCACCACATGAATTATTCTATAATGCACATGCATGTACAAAGACATCTAAAGGTTTGTTGTCGTTTTTTCCGAACCCGCTTTTCAAGGCACTCAGCCATTACACCCTGAGACAGCTAAACTCCAGGCTCCTGGGGTCTACACAGGTATCATATTTGTAACCATTAATAGGCAGACAGGAGATGATTAAATGCAGGCGTGATAAAATGTGACACCCCATAATAAATGAGGATGAGAAAATGAATTTGTAACCATAAATCATGTATTAAAATTTATGTCACAGGATTACATTGATGAAGACAATGTAGAAATAAGAAAATATGAGATAAGCCTACTTAAAAAATTATAATAAAAGGCATTTAAATTTTATGATTTTTTTTCAACTCCTTATCTTAGGGAGAAAATTTGACTTTTTGGCCCTGAAGGTACACTGCTTGAACTTTGTGATTTAGAGTAAGACATCCAACAGTTACCAGTTTCATTATAATGCAAATTTTTTAACTTTAGCATTTTAAGTATGAGTGCTTCTATGCACCCAAGACAATGAGCTACTACCATCTTCTTGAAAAAAATAAGAAAAAAGTATATTTTAAAGACACAGAATTATTGAAGTTTAATCCTACCACTTACTGGATTTAAAGAGAATTTCACTATACTTTTGTATGCCCTGTTTGGTAAAGTTTTACAATAATTATAAAATGTTTAATAATAAAACTTTAAGAGCAGACCTCACAAATAAAATGATATGAAATCTTCATTACAAACATTAAATGTGAATCTTAAATTTCCAGGAATATAAAATATAGACAGGAACCCCATTTAGAAAGCTACAATACCAATGTTGTTAAAAAATAACAGGACTTAAATTTCAACAAACTATTGATAGCCATAATTTGAATTCCAGATATATGTTGTTCCTTCAAATGTACCCCATTTAGCTAGATGTAAAATCATTCTAGTGCTATTGAAACAATTTTGGAAATCAGTAACATAGCCAATACCTTGGTGTTATTAGAAAATGATTTTTTTTTAAAGATTGTTTTGTGATTTGGGGGAGGTAGAGAAAGCACTCTTATCATCTATTAATACCTGATTAAGTCTTATTTTTTTTCTACATTTCTTACATTTGGGGCTGTCTTGTGCAACAAACTAAATTCAGGGTCCTGCAAAGGAGATTTCACAACACAGAGTTTTTTTCTGAACTCATATTACTTGTTACTGTTGTGAGTTGAATTGTGTCCGTTAAAATAGGTATGCAACGGTCCTAACACCCAGTACTTCTGAATGTGACCTAATTTGAAGATAAGGTATTTAAAGAAAAACCAAATTAAAGTGAAGTCATTAAGATAGGCTCTCTTCTGATGTGGTTGATGTCTCTATTAAGGAGAAATTTGTGCACAGAGAAGAAAAACGATGTGAAAAGACAAAGAAAGAAGACTTCCCTGACTGGGAATCGAACTAGCAACAGAATCACTAACCTCTTGGTTCATGGGCCACACTGGTTGAACATGATTGTTATTTTCTCATGAAAATCTAATCCTTTCCATCCTCACTTGCATTTACTGTAAAGTGCTAATGATTTAAGATGGCACACAAGTATGCACACACAAGTGTGTGTGTGTATGTGTGTGTGTGTAGTCACTTTTCTTATTTTTATGATTGATAAAATTATGTTAACTTAGGAGACATGAAGGAGATCTTCAAAATAATTCAGAATCACTGGCTCACGCTCCAGAATCTTGTGGTATGGGTGATGACACTTGCATGAGGAGGTTTGTAAATGTAAAAAACACACACAAAAAGAAGAAGGTGTCCTTGCTGTACTGTGTTTACATCTATACTTTCAAAAACATGATGTTAAAGGTGATATTACTGGAGCAAAACAAGGTTATTCCAGCCACTCTGGAAGCTAGTTGACAATAAGTAGTCCCCTGAGGCAAGATTCTTCCCACCAAAGCTGTTCAGTACAATATTAGTTCACCACCCAGGAGTGATTTGTAAGCTGTGTCCCTTCAGGAGAAATGTGATATTGATGCCGTGTAGCTAATACACGCCAGAATGAAACAAACAAAACAAAAATAAAACACCAAAAACAAAAATGAGAACTTCAAGCCCCCAAAGTGATGAACATCTCGCCACTTTCCCTTTGAGCAAAAGGTTCATTCTGTAGCATGGGAAGGAATCTCAGCACATTCTAGCTGAAGTGTAATAGAGAAAAAGGAAGAAGAAGGAGGAGGAGGAGGAGGAGGAGGAGGAGGGTAGGTTTTCAAAGAAAGAACTTTTGATTCCTAGGGAACATTTATTATGATTTTTTTTCAGCATTCTAAGGTCTCTTGACTTTAATCAAAGAACATCATGACGCCCCTCGGCCAAGTCTCAAGTTAGACAGTGAAGGAGCCGCATCTAGCAGAGCTCTGTGGGCACCGATGACACAGCACAGTCCTCAGGCGCGGCTGCTGCTGTTATTAGTCCTGGGAATAGAAGAGAAAGCGTGGGTCAGGTCATTCCAATGACATCCACGTTTTCCCCCCTCACATGGCAAACTCCTTGATGACAGAGAACAGCTCTGTGTCTGTTTTCATGTCTCAGAATACTTAACAATATGCTCAGTAAATGAACAGTCTCAATAAATAATTCAATTTGAATGCGTTCCAATGTGTAATATGGAAGATGCACACTGGTTCCATGAGTATGTTTAATATTTTTTAAAATTCATGGAAGTGTGAACTGACAGGTTTTGTATATAAATTATGTTTATTAAACATCAAACTTAATTGTAAATGTACTCAATTTAAGGCATTTGCATTTTAACAATAATAACATAACACATGTGCTGGCCAGGTAGCTCAGTTGGTTTGAGTGCCATCCCGATATGCCAAGGTTATAGGTTTGATCCCCTGTCAGGGCGCATATGGGAATTAACCAATGAATGCATGAGCAATGGAACAACAAATCAATCCCTCTCTCCAAAGCTTTCTATCTCCCTCTCTCCTTGTCTCTCTCCCACTTTCTAAAAATAAATAAGTAAATAACTTTAAAAAGACTATAATATACTGCATGAAAGACCAATTTTGGGTTAAGAAACAAACCTTGTATCTGTAATTACATGTGTAGAGAAAAGGCCATTGTCTGTGAGGTTCTTTAAATAAAAAACAGGCTATAAAGCATAACCAAATCTGCAGAGTTAGGAGAAATTTACATCTTATAAAAAACTTTGAAGTTTTGGCCATAAATACCTATGAGCGTCGTTAGAAAGACTGATATAAATGTGTCAGTTTACTTATTTGGGATTTATATGCCTCATACTGCCTCGGAGAACTTAAGATAGTTTACAGTGCTAACCAGGAACCTCTGAGAATTCTGGCTGTACTTCGCTTTCATATTAAATCAACAGATTTCAATTTCTTGACTAGGCTACACAGCTAGAAAATATATTAATCCAAACCCAAGACACACAGGCACTTGACTAACACAAATATTTTACCGATATAATAATTATCGCCGTTACATTCTTTCCCCCTTCCTCTTTAATCATTTTCTTCCTTTTTTGACTGCTGGTCTAAAACCACAAATTTAGTTTTCCTGGCTCACAGAATCAAGGGTTGGCAAACTATGTTGTCTGCAGGGCCAGACAGTAAATATTATGGACTTTTCGAGCCATGCAAATCGCCAGCTCTGCTGCCACTACCAACGCTGCCATTGCAGCAGGAAAGCAACCATCAGTAATATATAAATGAGCAAATGGGCATGTTTGTGTTTCAATAAAACTTTATTTACAAAAGTAGATGGTTGCTCAGATCTGGTCCACAAACAGTAGTTTTTCCGCTGTGGGGTCATAGTGACTAAGAGATCTTATTAAGCTCAGTGGAAAAAATATTGCTGGAAAAGTAGTTATTCTCAACCATGTATTCTCTTATTTGCAGAGAAGCAACCATATGCCCACATGGCACCCTAGTTTTTGCATTTCCAGAGGAATGCTTTTGTCACATCACCCAGACTTCATTATCTCTCAGTGTGTGATCAGAGACTTGGATTCTCGTCTGCTGGAGACAGTATTCCTTAAGTTCTTTTCCACTTTGTAAATCTCTGAATGCTTCTGGTAGCCAGAAACAGCAGAGTCCTACATTTGTGGAAGAATATTTTAAGCTGAAGTAATATTTTTAATTTCCATGTCAATTTGAAAGTTTAAAAAAATAAAGCTAAAGATTTAAATTATCATCTGCAACCTCTTGATTTGAGCAGTCTTAACTTGATCATATATGTTATGGGACTTAGTTATAAACAACTGATAGAAATAAATAAAATAGTCCCTAACCGGTTTGACTCAGTGGATAGAATGTCGGCCTGTGGACTGAAGGGTCCTAGGTTCGATTCTGGCAAGGGCATGTACCTTGGTTGCGGGCACAACCCTAGTAGGAGGTGTGCAGTAGGAAGCTGATTGATGTTTCTCTCTCAACGATTTTTCTAACTCTCTATCCCTCTCCCTTCTTCTCCGCTATATATATATATTAATAAAGAAATAAATAAAATAGGCTGACCTGATTTAACTTTTTTTTCTTTCTCACACTGTTCCTTCTCTTGTTCTCCCTCCCTCTGCCCAGCCCTTCAGTTCAGTTTTGTATCTTTAGTTCCTGTGGGTGTTACAAATTTGTGACACTCTGTGCCTTTAGCATACTTTCTAGTAGCACCTGGATGGCTTGACTTTCACCTCCTTGAAAACAAACCAAAAAAACTTAATACAACTTTCAAATACTGCCTCTTGACTGCACCATAAACGCCAGAGGAATCTCCCATCCAAGTACTAACCAGGCCCAACCTTGCTTAGCTTCCGAGATCAGACGAGATCGGGCGCGTTCAGGGTGGTATGGCTGTAGACTGCCAGAGGAATCTCAAAGGTACTTTGTCTCCTCTAAGAAAGAATGAGTCAGTGACACTCAGGTCTAAGAAAGCACTGAAAGTAAAAGCTCCAGCTCAACATGGACATTCTTCTTCTTTCTTTGTCAGTCCTCTCCTTGGAAAATTGCCTACCATGATGTGAGTTCTCCCTGGGTGGTAAGCACTCTTTCTAGGAGTTGAGAGAATTGAGAATTTTCAGAATAAGTATCTATAAATAGTCTTATGAAGACTAATATGTAAAAAGGTATTTATTTCCTTTTTTTTTCTATTGCATGAGGAATCACAGTAAATCAAATGCTCTTACTAACACATTAGCAATATTTTATTTTTCTCTTTGTTGGCATATGTCTGTGAATTATTCTTGTAAATTTTCTGCTGCAGTATAGAACTTACCAAGAACTTGAAAGGGGTTGGTATTCCAGCCAAATATATTTATTATATCTTAATACTTTTGTTGTTGTGTTTCTGTCCATGGTGCTGATGATAAGATTCAGTGGTCCCAAGACTGACCAGAATAATAGGTGTGTGTGTGTGTGTGTGTGTGTGTGTGTGTGTAACACACATGTGCTCATGCCACACACACACATGAAAGCCCAATCAAGCAGAGGTGAGCCTAGCTCATGGGTAAAGAGGGGTATAGAACATGGGCAGAAAGACATTCTGAACACTGTGCCTGAAAGGTGGACTGATAAAATGATGATCCAGCTACATGCTCCACAGAGAAGTAGGAGAGGGGAGGGGGGATAAATCTAACAAGGACAGTGGTTCAGAACCAAATCTGTAACTGGCACCAGAGGGCTGGTGTTTTCTCTTTTTATGGATGGCCTGAAAGAGGACCAGAGTATTATGGAGGACAATGGAAAACTGCCCAACCAGCTTGGGCAAATATGTTTGTGAATGGGGTGTTGATGGAAAATTGTCCCATAATGTTAAAAGGATCTCTGGATTTTAAGAACTTGTAGTTATCAAATTGGAAAGGAATAAAATGATATGGCCTTGCCATCTTTTTTCCTTGCTAAGTGGATTCAGAGTCCTCTCCCCCTCCCCCCACCACCACCACCCAATATTGAGCTGCTATTTCATGTGGGTTCCAATTGGCTTCAGATTATGTCCTTTACCCTCTGCCCATGAATGGACTGTGTCACCCAACAGCTTCCTACACTGGCCACGTTTAAATGCTGCTCCCCTCCAGGGGGATCTAATTATCATCATTGCCATTAAGATATCAGGTCTGTCTGCCAATCTGAACTGTGTATTGTGGCTTTGGATTGCTCAACAAAGATGGCCTCTTCGGCAGGCAGACAATTATAAAATATACTGAAATGGAGCTTTGGGGCTAGAGAAATTTCCATAACCGTTCAAGTGATCAGAGAGGGAGCCATAAACGGGGCTGTTCAGGCCGGATGGCGTGCTCCAATGGATGAATGGATCCCCATCCTCCCGCCGTGCCTGCCCCATTAGCTGTGGCCGTGAATAGACAGGGAGCCCTCCGGAGTTTTTATGGGTTTGCATTTATTGCAGCTTGTCTTTATGAATTATACGTTGTTTGTTAAAAATGAAAAAAAAAATGCATCCTCCATATACACAAGGTTTATTTACAGTGATTGACGCTGGGTAGTAGCATAAATACTTTTACATTTACATATTAACGGCTTTCCAAAATTTCTGAAATGAAAATGCATTACTCTAAGGATCAGGAGTCCATGAATAAAATTACATGAGACAAAACTTCATGAAAAATCTTGATGGGTGTTTGACTGCATCTGCCATTGTCACCTCATGCCCCGCTCCCAGTGCCGACATGCCTACAGAGAAGGCTGGTGTGCTGAACTGATTTCAGTCATAACAGAGGCAGTATCTCAAACTACAGAGGGGAGTTTAAGTCTTGTGGTATCTATGTGCATGTCTATTTTTTTTAGTTTTGAGAGGGGTGACTCACCTTCCAAGTGCTATTTGAAAGACCGGTGTATGGAGGCCTAGGGTGCAGTAAGATCAGCTGCCCCCCTGGTTGCCAAGGGCCCTCACAAAGCCTAGGCAACTGTGCACTGTTCATGGTCTTGAACTTGCCTTTGTAGACTCATTACTGCACTTTATCAGCCCTGTCATTTTTAGGAAACTTCTTAACACCCATCTACCTCAAACTTAACACTTAAGTTGGAAAACAGTTTTGTTGCACCAATATCAAAGAATTTATTCATTATATATCACATATGATGGTTTAACATGATATTTATATATTATAGTTTTAAAACAAATAATGCTCAGTACCAGGAAAAGGTACAAACCTCTTATGAATAAGCAAGTACAGAGAGGGAAAGGCGATGGCCAATAAAATAAAAGGGTCTTCACTTCCTTTGTTTCATAGGTTTGCACTCCAATGAGTCCCTTTGTTTTGCACATAATTTTGAGTAGATGACAAATTTGTTGTAACAATTACTAGATGATTCCTTTTTGTGATAGGTCTAAAGGAATACCCAACATTAGAAAGTGGTTTGATGCATGATGTATGCCTTTCAGATGCCTTTGGGAAGAGGAGATAAGTCCTACAACCTGTTTCTATGGGCCAGAGATTGGGGTCTGACTCCTAAGAAGAAGAGACTAGATTGTTGAAAAGAGGGGGAAGGGATAGAGAATGTCCCATATTCTGGTTTTCCGGATAAGTCCCCTGGGGGATGCTGATCCTCAGACACCAAGGCAGAAGTCAAGTTTACACAGTGATTTATAAGTTCATCTTCTAGCACAACATTGGTACACATCTTTTCTTCCACCTCCATTTCTTCTTTTTCTTTCCCTCCTCCTCCATCCCTCTCATTACCATAAATATGTTCTCACTATAATTACCTTTAATTGAGTACCTTATTATTTGACTTGTGCTGCATTAGACACTCAACAGTGTTATGTTAGGAATGGGTTTCCCTGAGGGCAGGCCCTGGGGTCGGGTTCCGAGCCATGTGCCCTCTTCCAGCAAGTGGAGCTCTCAGCCCTTCACCGGCTGCAGACTCTCAATTTCTAATCCAGTGGTCGGCAAACTCATTAGTCAAAAGAGCCAAATATCAACAGGACACTGATTGAAATTTCTTTTGAGAGCCCAATTTTTTAAACTTAAACTTCTTCTAACGCCACTTCTTCAACATAGACTCCCCTAGGCCTCGGTATTTTGTGGAAGAGCCACACTCAAGGGGCCAAAGAGCCACATGTGGCTCACGAGCCGCAGTTTGCAGACCATGGTTCCAAGGGAAGGGGGGGTACTTTTAAGCTCTCTTTCAGGGACCTCCTTTTTCTTTGTCTTCCTCCTCGGGCATATGTAAACTGGTATTTCAAACTTGGAAGCGCACTGGGTAAATACTGACAGAGTAGCAAGCTGAAAGCAAAGAAAAGGGGGAAATGTCAATCCCTTACATATGAAAAATAAATTTTAAAAAATCTTTTAAGACGTTCTAAAATGTTGCCATATTAGCAGCGCTCGGAAGCTGTGGAGTAACGCTAACCTATGCACGCAGAACTTAAAGCATATTTCCTGCCGAGCCTTCCTGCTGTTGGAGGCAGGAGGCAAGGGGGGACAGCATCTCACAAGTTTGCCGTGGGAATTATTTTTAACTTAAAAAACGTATGTTATTGATGAAATTCTAAGCTTCCTTTCATTTTTATGCACGCCACCCCACGTACCCTCTGCTCGAGCCACAGACTATTCTTACCATTCCCCAGACACTTGAGTCTTTCAGATCCCATGATTTTGCACGCGTTTTTTTTTTTCCTAACAGAGATACCCTTCAAGTGAGTTCTGCCAACTCCACATTTAAAAAGGCAGCTGAAATGTCACTTCCTCTGTCAGACCTTCCTGAAGGCTTCACAGCCTCGGACATCCTCACTTCTTGTTGTTTCCGCTTCTGCTGCACCAAGTGTCTTTCCATCTCAACACCAGATTCATTTCAATAAATTAGCACTCATTCCTATGAGCTTGCTGAGCCCCAGCATTGCATCGCCCACATGAGCTGTCTTTGAGGTTCACACTTAGTGTGAACTCTATATATGTATATACAACACATACACGTGCGCACGCACGCACACACACACACACACACACAACACACACAGAGATACTGATGAAAGAATTTCAGCCCCTCTCTCTCCTGGACCCTCCTTGCTTTGTACTCAGGAGTCAACCACATTTCATAAGGATTTTATTGTGCAGTAAGCAACTCTAAAGAAAATTACCGCAAAGTAAAACAAAAACAAAACAAAAAGGAAGAAAAGTGATTCCAGAATGTTTGCCATCTCAGAAAGAGTAGACCACCGAAACCAGTGTTGCTCAGTGGTTAGAGTGTCAGCCTGCGGACTGAAGAGTCCCAGGTATGATTCCAGTCAAGGGCATATACATTGGTTGCAGGCGCATCCCCGGTGTGTGTGTATGTGTATGTGTATGTGTGTGGGGGGGTGTGTGTGCAGGAGGTAGCTGGTTGATGTTTCTCTCTCATAGATGTTTCTGGCTCTCTATTCTTCTCCCTTTCTCTCTGTAAAAAATCAATAAAATATATTTAAAAAGAAGAAAGGAAGGAAGGAAGGAAGGAAGGAAGGAAGAAAGAGTAGACCATTACCATTTATGAAGGGTAATCATTCCATCCTGATTCCAGACCTTTCTTTTCGGGACTCAGAGCTGTGAATACCTCAGGTCTTACAAGTTCAATCATCTCCCTGGTTGACCTCACTGCTCAGACATCTAATACCTTCAGCTCTACATTGGGAGTGACTTAGTTATTATTATGGACTTTAATGAGGGCTCATGGGTGCTTGATACATGGCAGGAGCTGAATACATTTTAGCCAACAATGTTGCTGGCACAGTGAACTCTTGGTTTTACCTGTAAATCCTAGAATTGGACATGTGTCGATAAACCCACTGATGAGTGTACCCAAAATACAGAAGAACTGTATTTTGTACTGCCAGTCAACTGGCACAGTGGCATAGTGTGGAGAGCACAGGACTAGGCGTCAAATGTAGACTCATCTGATGTGTGGCTATCACCGGCACCAGGTTATGCATTTAAATTCTAGTCCAGCCTTTTTACACATGATATCTGTGACCTTGGGCAAATGATCTGTTTATAATGATGAGTCCTGTCCCCCACTTGCTAAATACAAATCACAGTTTCTAACTCACAACAATGTTATGGTCATGAAATAATACTATCACAGAGCTATTTACTGAATGTTTTCTGTGTGTCAGGCAGAGGGTTCAGAGTTGTGCATGAATCACTTCATTTAATATTACAAAAATCTAAAAAACAGATGCTACTGTTTATTTTTAATAAGCATATTAAAGTTTTTTTGAGGGGGCAGAGGGAGCGGAGAGGAATATATCCAATGAAACACAGCTCATCTCTCTGGTTGCAAAGCTCACACTTGCAGTGGCTAAGCTGTCTTGTCTCCCTTTAAATTTAATGCATTGAACAAACATCAGCTCTGGGATTACTAAGGGCAGGACACGGAAGTGAGTAGGACAAATGACATCTCTCCTTTTGTGGCAGTTGCATTCTAACAGGAAAGAAACCAACAAACAATAAATAGAGTTTCAGTTAGTGGTGATGCAATTGCAAAAAAACAACAGGATGACATGATAGCTTGATAAGACAGGAGCAGAGTAGGTGTTTCTGAGTTGATAAGATTTACTAGAAGACATAAATGATGAGAGGACTGTGTCTGGTGAAGAGACTCAATAACATCTGGGTGTAGCTCAACAGGTGTGTGCTGAGTTTAGCAAGAATCTGTCCCTGACTCAGTCAACCAATCTGTCCATCAGCCACCTACCACCAGACTCAGCCCTTCCACTAATTGGCTGTGAGACTGTAGCAGGGATCCCATCCTTAACTTTCATTGTAACCATCCTTCTGCGTACATTGGTCTTGGGTGGGGCCCTCGTATCTGAAGGTTCAATAACTCCTTAGGCAATTCTAAAAGTCAGCCCCGGTTAAGAATCACTGAAAATATTTTCTATCATTGAGCCTCATTCTCTTCCCATAACAAAGGAAGAGGAAAACATGAGCAAACTCCAATAGAGTTGACCCTGGCGAATCAGTGTGGTGGTCCTTGATCCAGCAGCACCAAAATCATTTCAGGGAAAGATTCAGATCCGCGGGTCCCACTAGTGAATTGTGATCTGGATTTTGACAACATCCCCAATGATTTCTAAGCACATGGACCTTTCAGCCATGCGGGGCTACCCTCTCATGAATCAAAGTTGCCAGGTAACAGAGGACAGGGGCAAACCATAAACGATCATCTTTAAACCAAGGACAAGTAACAGGGAACTCACATTCAAGTCAGAATGGTTTCCACAGGGGGCCCTGAGAATCAGATAAGCCCATTTTGGGTTGCAAAATGTATTCTTCAATGTCTCCAAGAGAAACTTCGGATAGATTTTTATGTTCACGCTTCAAGATACTGTTTTGAACTTTCACCAAAACTTTCCCCACTTACAGAATAAATTATGAATAAGGTCATAAATCTCATTAAAGTCTAATATTCAGCAGAGCTGCCTGGTGTGTATACTATGGAAAATTGGATTTTACTGTAACTGGAGCCCGATGTATAATATTGCAAGTTAATTACAGAGGTTAGTTCTTCAACATGTAATGATAGCTTATACGGGCGCAGTCTCCCTGCTACCATCAGAATGTAAGTGCTCTTAAGAGACCAAATTTAATAACGGTTCATCTATTCAGGTTCACAAGACTCAACAGTTCCTGGGTAAATAGTAATTTGCATCTTTCTGGTATAGATAAAATTAGCAGATGAATGAAGTCTTTATACATGCACCCAGGCAAAATAAACAGTTCTTCTTACAATATATGTTAAATCTATCATGGTTTTTAAATTCTCTAGTATGGGCCTTAGCCATTGACTTAAAGGGTTGGGAAATTGCTGTTATTTGGTTATTCTGTGGATCCTTTAGGGTGTCCATGCACCTGTGACTCACACATGGTTACTCAGTCTGTATTATTGGAGTTGAGGACATAGTAACCACAGTAATATTAGTGCTTATGTGTGGTGCAATCAAAACGTAAAGAGCCAGGTAGTCAGTGTTCACGAGTTGTGCTTCTTTTGTTTGTTCTGAAGGGAACTGAACAGTGCTTTTCTCTTATAAAACAGCACCTGCAATACAATGAATATGCAGAGAAATACATATGAACTCACACACACACACACACACACACGCACACACCTACTCCATACATCTGCATCCTTTTCTTAGCAGAAGGGAGCATGGAAGTGATAGTGTGCTGTATCTCTTTTTCTTTCCTTAGCTAAATAAGTTTTTCCTTTCTGTTAAATCAATACACTTAAGAATAATTTAAAGAAAAGAAGGCACAAATTACGTTTTCTTGTTTCTTTGAAATAAATTAATTCTCATGGTGCTTTATCTTGTTTAGAAGTTGTCTTAACCCCAGGAGATATCTCAGAATCATCTCTAATGTAGAAAAATAAACTCGGCACAGTGCAGGTATACATGGAGATAGCATTGATAAATCAAATTTAAACATCAATACTTGTTAGCATTCCTTTAAATGCACTCTCCCTTCGGCTAATGAAAACCAAGGAGAGACTCTGATTGCCCCGAGTTATTGATTACCAAGACTTCTAATTCCCCTCCTGAGACTGCACTTTGGCCAAAACTTTCACATTTCTATGTTCCAACTAAAGAAAGTAATAATTATAAATTAATGATATCAATTCCATTGAAATGCAATTACTACCATCTCACCAAGCGGAGGAGAAAGAAACTCAGCTTCTGCAAAGTTTCAGGCATCGTCTTGATGCCACAAAGCCATTGGTGTTCCTGCCAAAAACGGGCTTTGAGCTCTGAGAATGGTGCCCCTGCCTTCTCTAGTGCCCCTCCTTCACTTTTCTCACCAGTGGTAGATACTAATGGGTTCTCCCTAAAGTCATGATGGGAGATGAGGCAGTTGCTGGTTTACATAAGAACTAAAAGAGGCTAAGTATGTCCTTAGGTAATTTATGCAAAAAGGAGTCATGTGTGAGTGAGTGTGTGTGTGTGTGTGTGTGTGTGTGTGTGTGTGTGTCAGAAGGCAGCCAGGTTGGTCACAAGGGTATAAGCACTCCTTTCTAGTAGTTTGCTGTTCGAATCCCAGCTCCCCGCATGTTAGCTGTGTCCACTCTGGATGTCCCCTTCAGGAGAAACAGTATGCAGCCATCTAGTATTTCTAGATCATCCACATGTACATTCTAAAATATACTTTTATTGATTTCAGAGAGGAAGGGAGATGGAGAGAGGAAAAAAAGGTCAATGTTGAGAGAGAATCATTGATCGGCTGCCTCCTGCATGCCCTACACTGGGGATCAGGTCCGCAACCCAGGCATGTGCCCTGACGGGGAATCCAACCATGACCTCCTGGTTCATAAATTGATGCTCACCCACTGAGGCACACAGGCCAGGCTCACATGTGCATTCTATATGGACATGTTTAAAAGGCAGAACTATAATTTTCAAATCAAAAAGTTCATCTGCCGAACACTTCAGGTACAATCAAAGTTCCTTTAATCATTCCCAATCTACAGACATCCAATCTTATTTAGCCTGAAATCCAAATTTTAAGGATCCTCTAAAGTCAATATGAATATGTTAATTTCATTTTATCATCATAACAACATAAGAGCTTATAAATATCTGTAGGATCCATGTGTAAGAACACATATTTTAACATTATCAAAAGCCTTATGAAATTGTCAAGTTCTCAGAACTGATTAGTTTCCAAAGAGCTATGAATTATGCACAGAAATGAAATACTGACAATCTATTAGAATCCAAACATTCTCCAAACTGTATTTATTACATTATTAGTAGTAGTTTATGTGTTGAATGTGAGACTAATAATTCTACTAAAATGACACCATATATTGTCATAGTGTTTCAGAATGCTACTGTTATATTTGATAGCATTTTTCTGAGTTATCACAAAGTCCATGTATCTGCTTTTAAATAATTTAGATTTTTGGGATGTGTGCATCATTCTAAATTTATCGTTTCACAACTTTCCTTGCTGAACTAACCAATGCATTTAAAAATTAAAGGATATCCTATAAAATAAAAGGCTAATATGTAAATTGTCCCCTCAACCAGGAGTTCAATCAGGGGGTGGGACTGAACCACCAACCACCCTTGGTCCCTCCCCCACCTGACCCCTATCTGGTCAGTCTGGGTGGACCCCTTCATGCACAAATTTGTGCACCGGGCCTCTGGTGTTAAAAATAATCCCAGAGCGACTCTTTTGCTTTTAAGCAAAACTAACGAAAATAGAGCCAAGACAGCGAAGTTCCTGTATTCCACTTACACTTTAAAGCATTGAAACTTTCATAACATATGTTTACCCGGTAAAGCACCATACCACATCAATTAAGAGACATGCTTATGGAAATGTCCATTTTAAAGAACATCCCTACAGTGTACACAGTCTTGTAAATCCAAAGATGCTGACAAGATATGGCAGCTGCAGACAGAGAAACTGATGAAAATGCAGCGATTCTGAATTTTAATATACTATAAAGCATGTCAGCAACATTTTTGAAGAGCAGCTGCCAAGATTTCAATCCAACTGAATGGATAATGTTATTTTTATATTCTGTTCTCTTCTGGCAAAATAGACTTTTCCCCCTTTTCCTTACGATAAGCTTCAACTTATCAACAGCAAAACTTCCGACTGAATATCGTGCAATGAATTATCACTCTGTTTAAGATGAGACACTAATTATAGTGACAAATGTAGAGAGACCACAGCATTGCCAAGGAGAGCAACTACAACCAAATAGTATTTGTTATTTGAAATTTGATACATTCCATAGCAGTGGTAAGTAACATAAAAAAAAAAAAATCTGTTTCTGTTCAAATTCCAATCGCAATACACATCATGCTTACTAACTCAATTTCTTGTAAACCAGAGTGAAAAATAAATTTCATAGGAACATTTTGTGTCAAGTCAGATTTCCCTGCTGTTAAGCTAGTCTCTTGGGAATGTCTAAAAATGCAAACCAGCCTGGCCAGTGTGGCTCAGTTGTTGAGCGTAGACCTATAAAGCAGGAGGTCATGGTTTGATTCCAAGTCAGGGCGCATACCACTTGTGGCCTCAATCCCCACCAGGGGGCATGCAGGAGGCAGCTGATCATTGACTTTCTCATCATTGGTATATCTATCTCCCTCCCTTCCTCTCTGAAATCAATAAAAATATATTTTAAAAAATAAAAATCCCAACTACATGGACTGTGGCACCACAGATCTGGCCAAAATGATTTGCCACAGTTCTCAGGGTATCAGGACAGGGACATAAGGAGCAGGTCTGGACTTCATTCAAGTCTTTAGCACCTCTCCCCACCCTACCCACAAGCAGAGCTGACAAGCCCTGGTGGAGGGATTAATTTATCTCCCTTCATCCTTATCTGATCACGCCACCCTCCACAGAGTTAACCCAGTGATTGTCCCAAAACAGGCAGGTGCAATACACCTGCTTAAAGATATCCAGTAACCTTCATGGATTTTTTTTTTTTTGGGGGGGGGAAGGGTGAGAATGAAATCCCTAGTCTGTCCCCTGCCTATCTTTTATCTCATTTCTTGTTGCTACCCCCTGGATTATCCACAAGCTATACTCTTACCCTAAGGCACAGTTTTCAATTTCTAAAATTCACTTCTCTCTCTCTATCCTTGCATAAAGTTCTCTGCTGGAAAAATAATTCTCAAGAAACTTTATACTTTCCCAATGTCTCAACAATCTCACACACAGGCCATGGGCACCTTGTTTTAGATCAAGTTGTGGCCTATTTCAATAAAACCTGCAGTTTAATCTAAGCATGCCTTTGTGCTTTAAAACAATAGCAAACACACAGATTATTCAAGAGCTTGCTTTGCCAGAAAGTGGCATGACTTGATAAAAGGAAGCATCATTAAACAACCATATACACACATTCAAACACAGGAACAGAAACATCAAACCAATGAGTTCATCTAATAACTAATATATGTCATGTGAACTCAAGCAAATTATTTCACCTTGTGGACTCTGCATTTTATGTCTGTAAAGTAGTGGTCAACATATTGATAATTTATCTGTTTATCAACTCGGTCATGAGACCAGAATTGTGAATTCAGAATCAGTTACAGGCCTTCTAATGATTGCTCTGAAAATCCTTACATTTATTTCTATTTCATGTGTGACACTTTGCAACTGCTCTTTTTTACTTTGCCATGGTAAAATCTGATTTAGCAAAACATAAGGCCTTCTGTCTGCCCTTAAGAAGGATATAGTTGAGGGGAGTGGCGGCGAGTCTGTTCAAGTTTGATGATGTTGAGAATAGCAACGTGTGGGGTCTGGAAGCAGGCCCTTTCCAGACAGCTTTCATCTTGGCTGCTCGCCCTTCAAAGAACTGCTTTTGGATGTGACTCCAGATGACTTTAGAGGAAGAGATTGGATGTCACAGGACATTCACTGTGCCTGCTACCTGGGCAAGAGGCTAATCACAAAGAGACTCACACCATATCCCAAAGGCTCTAAAAGGAGCCCCACCTCCTCCCCAGTCCCCATAGTGAGGCTGAAGGAATGAATCATTCCAAATTGCATTTTGAAATGCAGTAAAGGCATCTGCTGATAGATGATTTGCCTTTAGAGCCCACCTTGTCGAATTTCATTATCTGATGTTCCCTCGCGCATCAATCACTTACAATGGACAACTTCCACAGGGCCTGCCTTCACTATCCTTCAACCTGTGGGGTTGCCTCTCTGTCTATCCCAAGTTCAAATCCAGCCTTTCAATTAGTGCAGCAGTCTGCAAACTCATTAGTCAACAGAGCCAAGTATCAACAGTACAACGATTGAAATTTCTTTGCAGAGCCAAATTTTTTAAACTTCTTCTAATACCACTTCTTCAAAGTAGAGTCACCCAGGTCATGGTATTTTGTAGAAGAGCCACACTCAAAGGGCCAAAGAGTCGCTTGTGGCTCGAGAGCCATAGTTTGTAGACCATTGAATTAGTGGGTTAGTGAACTCCCTGGTTTAGTTTAATGTAGTTTGATCAAATCCTGGTTTATTATAACCAGCTAGTCTGATATCAACTGCAAATGACTAAGGAAATAACACTCATTATCCACAAACACACAGACAAAAATAAAAACAACTTCATCACAATATCATATTTTGATATATAATTTATATAATTAATGCTACAAAAAAACACAGGGATGTGATATTGATATGAGCTGAGAGTTTCCTTTTTCAATGAGGACTTAAAGCATGTAGGATGTGCTTTAATAAAGATGCTATAACCTGGGCCCTCGGTACCTCTTCATCCAGCTCTGCTTTCCCTTGCTTCTCTGTGTTGCCCTCACATTTAGAATTCCCTGAAATTCAAAATTTTAAATGCCATGAAGCCATATACATGTCGCTCTCTACTAAAATACACAGAAATCTATTAAACACACTCCTATATGAACTCCAACACCCAGTTTTATGTTTCCTTCATTGATGTAGAGGTCTGCCTCCCACAGAACTTGAGAATGAGAGTCATGCTTTATTATTTCTGTGATCCTCATACCCTACATATTACCTGGGGAAAGTATGCATGTAAATTTTTAATGCATGAGTAGATTATGAATGGATGATATTGGTTGAAGGGAAGAAGGCAAAACCACTCAGGGTCAGACATGAAAGAGTGTTGGAAATGGCATGGGAACAGGCTGATTTCTTGTACAGAAGTGTCGGGACATGATTTAAACATTCCACGTGCAAGATTGAAAGGCAGTGGGTGATACTACGTTTATATAGGTCCTGGGTGCAGTAAAGTTCCATTCAGGATTAATGTCTGAGACTCTAGATAGTCAAAGAAGATCCTCCAGAAGGTAAAATAACTAATGACACTTTATATTTGGAGAATTCATTTTTCTGCTTGAATAAAGCCCTTGCCCCCATACAGAAAATCAGACTTGTCTAATAAAATCTGAAATGGCACGTTAAGAAAATGGTAGGTTTGATGTCACATGACACTCACCTTGGTCCCCTTGCATATAGCTGGTGACTCCTGCTTTTAAGTGGTAATTTATCAAATGTTAACCTTGAGACCTGGATAAGTGAATGTCATTTGCAGGGCATCGGGGTTGCACTCGGAAACTCTGTCTCATTATGGAAAATAACAGAGCAAGGAGAGAAACTCAGAAATGCTGGACTATTGGAAGTCAAAGGTCAGGAGAAAAATGCCTCCATGTGTTTGTGGCTGCACATTTGCATTTTATATACCATTTTCTTTTCCACCGTGCTTTAATAATCATTTTAGCTATTTACCTTTACACATGCAAAATTCACAATTTGCATCTGCAAATATCTACTTCTAGATACATCTGCTCACCTGAAGTATAATTAATAACTAAAATTCTTTGACATTCTAAGATGTAAACAGTTTCTTAGGCTTGATTTTGGACAGTCTGCAAATATTAAAAGTTGATGCTTGATTCTCTCTCTCCCCCTCTT
Source organism: Pipistrellus kuhlii (assembly GCF_014108245.1). Classification (NCBI taxonomy): domain Eukaryota; kingdom Metazoa; phylum Chordata; class Mammalia; order Chiroptera; family Vespertilionidae; genus Pipistrellus; species Pipistrellus kuhlii. Next base: position 23,850,755 of record NW_023425482.1, read on the forward strand.
TCTTTCTTCCCTTTTAATACACCATTACCTCTAAGACTTGGATGTTTGAAAACACATTTTCTGATTGTGGTTGGAAATCTGAAATTTTTTTCAAAGTGCATAGGGTGCTGTTAGGTAGCTCCCAACTAGTTCCCTCATCACTGAAGCACTCATTCCATCAGCTGCCTGACATCTTGTAGTTGAGTCCCCTCTACAATTGCTCCCACTCTACTTACCCAAGTTCATGACTTCCTCCCTCCCAAAGTCATGCCTCCTACCCAGAGTCATCCTGCACCCAATGGTTGGTAGATGCAGTAGATCAAGGCTTTGGCTCCTTGTCTTAGTCAGGTTGAGCTGCTATAACAAAATTTCATAAGGACACTTATTTCTCACATTTACTTCTGAATGCTGGGAAATTCAAGATCAATGTAGATTGAGTATCTGGTGAGGACAGGCTTCCTGGTTCACAATTATCTTCTCACTGGGTCCTCACATCACAGAAAGCGGTCTAGCATGCTCTCTGGAGTCTCATGTATAAGGGCCTACTCCATCCACCAGGGCTCCACCATTATGACCTAATTACCTTCAAAGCCCCTCCCTCCAAATGCCATCACACTGAAAGTTAGAATGTCATCATGTGAACTTTATGGGACATTGTGTTCCCTTTGCCCCAATTCAGGATAATTCTCTAGGAACACCTCAGCTCCAGAGCTTCCCACAGTTCAGCCTTAAACCTTTCCTAGGTTGGCATTGAAGCCCCGCTTTTGGCTCTGCCCAGTCTTAGTCACTTTACTCCCCACACTTGTAGGGATGTGAGAAAATACTACCAAAAATGTTCTGAATACCAATTTCCATCTCGGAGTCTGTCTCCAGGGGAACCTGATTTTCTACAGGAAATAGTAAGAATAGGTGAAATCAAACTATGGAATTTGAATTTTGAAAAGTCCCACATGCTAACTTAATACACTGAAAATCTCAAAAGAAAGTCTGTCCATTCCTCCAGGAGGCTACAAGAGTATGCTAAATAGTCATTGTTTGACTTTGAAAAAAATCTGGAGGCATGTCTTAGGGCACAACCATAATGGTCACTTTTTTTTTTTTTTTTTTTTTTTTTTTTTTTTTTTGTCCTTTAGCCCCACTTTTGGGCATTTGTTTTAGGAGAAACTAAAGAATGTGACAGTTTTTCTCCTGTCGAGGTCTACAGGTCTCAGAGTAATTAAAATATACACCACTATCTTAAAGAAATCTTGATAGACATTTTGACACATTAGACAACTGAATTCTATTTTCCCACATCTGTGTGTCACCTTATATCGTCCAAAGCACCCTCTCCTCACTTGATCCATCACTGTGAGATGTGTGCAAAACTGGCGCCTTTTTATATGTACAGATGAACATAAATACTGAGCAATATATTATTTTCCTCGGCTAAATGGGTCAGTAAATGCCAAAAGTGGTGATTCAAACGTTTAGTGATATGAGCTGCTATATAAATAGTTTGATAATAATTAAAAACCACAATAAGTATCAAATGAAGGCATTTGGATCTACTCTAATGATAGCATTTACCTCTATTCGCGTACACGTATTAATCACTTTAGTGGTCAGGCAATGCCTTGCTCACCACTGACCTAGAATAAGACAAGGGTCATTTCTAACCCCATATCCAGGAACTAGAGTGTAGCAAAGCCCAGTATTCCTTTCTCTATGACTATTTGCATGTTCTTTAGTTCTGCCAGAGAAGCTGACTAACTGTATAATGTGTTTCAATAAAGTTCAGCCATCACCCTATAGCTATTTCTGACTCCAGAGTCTTTCAAACCTATTTATCAGACTTGATCGAGGAAAAATTAAATGTTCCTGTATCAAATCTCTCAGTAGTAAGAATGGCCAGATTCTGGTCTGGGTAAACCTTCTCACCTCACTGGTAAGCAGGGAGAAATGGATTCTTTTTCTCTAAATTATGAGAAATGAGATTTAGGGAAATTACCACCTGGAGTAATCATCAGGTTACCGGAAGATAGCTAATATTACTTTGAACACAAAGTCATTTCTTAACAGAGATTTCTGTATTCATATATCATGGGGGGGGGGGGAGAAGAAGCGATGAAGGGTGAGGTGGGGAACTGTATTCTGTCTACTGTTCTGACTTTTCTGAAGACCGTGAAGACATCCTTTCATCTTTCAGAACTACTGTATCACCACAAAGGAAGCAAAATAGGTTCTGTCTTTTCACACACTAGCTTTCTTTCTTTGTTTTTAAATTTGGTTATTGTTCAACTTCTCTAATTATTGTGCTGTGTGTTTTTTATAACATGAGAACATTAATAGTACATATTTCCATCAGGGTCAGTGAGGAAGAGACAAACCATTCTAAATATTTCAGTAGAAGAATTTAATCCAGAGAAGAGAAGGGAGGAGAGGGGAGGGAAAGGAGTGAAGGGGATAACTTTGAGAGCACAGGGTGTGCTAAGCTTTGGGATTCTTTCCTTCCTTTTTCCTTCTAAAAAATGTTACTCTGTTCATGAAGGTCCATGAAATGTTCTCTATTTTGGACTTCCTTTTCAACTCCAAAGAAGAGTTATTTCAGATTTCTTTTACATTGTAAATTACATTGTGAACTTCCGTTGCTAAGCAAACAACCAAATCTCAGGAGCGTACAGTAATAAGCATTTATTTCTCACTCTGGGCTGTGGACCCGGTGGGTGTGGATCCAGTTCAGGTCTGGTGCACCTGCCCCATGCGGGGCCTACTCTGGGGAGACAGCAGCTTCCTGGGGGCACACGGTTCTCCCCACAGTCCAGCTGCACTCAGCAATGCCAGCAGGACTCAGGATGCCTCTAACTGTCGCACATGTGTCAAACACAAGGCCCGCGGGCCAAATCCATCCTGCCAGGCCTTGCAATGTGGCCCGCACCGCGCTGTCATCACTGCACTCCGCTGCGTTTCCATCACAATGACAGTTTATGACTGTTCAGTAAACCATTCGGCCCGCGATTTAGGTTGGATTCTAGATTTTGGCCCCTTCTCTGATTGAGTTCGATACCCCTAGTCTAGAGTCTAGACCCATGGTCGACAAACTGGGGCTCTTGAGCCACATGCGGCTCTTTGGCCCCTTGAGTGTGGCTCTTACAGAAAATACCATGGCCTGGGCGAATCTTATTTTGAAGAAGTGGCGTTAGAAGAAGTTTAAGTTTTAAAAAATTGGCTCTCCAAAGAAATTTCAATCGTTGTGCTGTTGATATTTGGCTCTGTTGACTCATGAGTTTGCTGACCACTGGTCTAGACCAGTGCACTGCCACTCCCACCTTCATTTCACTGCCCAAAGCAAATTCACCTGGTTGGTCCCAACATCAGTAAGCTGTCCCATGGAGTGGGTGGATATTTGCAGAGCAATCTGGCCTACTAGAAAAGAAACAGAACAAACCCAGTGTTTAAAAAAAGGTTGCACAGCCAAAATTGGTTTAGCTAAGTGGATAGAGCATCAGCCTGCGGACTAAGGGGTCCCGGGTTCAATTCCGGTCAAGGGCATGTACCTTGGTTGCGGGCACATCCCCAGTAGACGGTGTGCAAGAGGCAGCTGATCGATGATTCTCTCTCATCGATGTTTCTAACTCTCTATCCCTCTCTGTAAAAAATCAATAAAATATATACATATTTTTTTTAAAAAAAGGTTGCACCCAGAGAAAAAGAACAAGAATAAGAAAAGGCACCAGTAATTACAAAACAGTGGACTGCATTTTAGGGACTGCGTTCTGTTCAAGATACACCATATCCTTGGTGAAAACACTTCTGAGAGCTCCTCAGCTGGCAGCTGGCAGCTGGCATCCAGGGTCTGGGCTCCACGTTCCCTGGCATCATGAGAGAGCTAATTATTGCCTCCACTATGGAGTCCTGCTGCTTTGCCTTTCTCTTTCCTGCCCGGGTCTCCATCTCATTCCCAGGCATCCAGGGCTTCTGTGCTCTAAAGACTTGCCCGTCTCTTAGATTTCACTGCCTCATAGCTTCTATTTCCGGCTTCCTTTCTCTGGATCATTTTACTTTTCTTGATGCAACTTCTTAGTTTCTCTGTATATTTTGTATTGAAACTTACTGTACATGAGGGTAATATTGGTTCTGTTTATCACTGTAAGCTCTATTGGGCAAAGCTCAAAGCCTGCTAACCAGCTGTGAATACTTTTCCCTTAGGTCACAGGCCTATTTCTGGTCCAATCAGGTGTATCTTGGGAGGGAGTCACATGACATGAATGAGGTTTATAGTGCATGTATCATCAATGATCATAGACAACTCAATTTTTTTTTCTATAGAGGTTTTGGATGTCTTATTTTCTTTGGTAAGGGGGCTGTGAGCTTGATAAGGAATTCTGAGATTTCCTTGGAAGGAGTCTTTTAACTGGCAAGTTCTCTCTTTGGTATTATGATGGAGTCAGTTAGGTGGGAGGAAAAGAAGGAAGAAAGGATACTGTGGAAGGAAGGGAAGGAGGGAGAGCATGAATAAGGAAATGAGCATGGTGGGGCTGAAAATGTCTCCCACCGTTCACCTTCCTCACTTCATTTTATATTACCTCAGTCATATTCCTGTCTCCCTCTCCTTCTAAATACTGTGCACACAAATGCATGTACTTGTGGGTCCCTCCCTACATTTGGGCTTCTTCAAGGAAAGAAAGGTTAGAACCTCAAAGGATCCAATGTGTTTAGACAAATAGCATCAATGGAACATCCGGGCTTTCAGCCTGAGGTTTTCTGCCAGCGATGCTGCTGCTCAGCTGCCCATTTCTGCCAACTTCTTTTGGCCCTTAACTGACAACACTCAGATTGCTTCTGCCAGTGAGTGTTTGACCCAGTGATCTGATTCTTGTCCCAACACAGGTCTCTCTCTCTCTCTCTCTCTCTCTCTGTAGCTCTTTGCAGATCTACTCATCAGCCCCTGTAGCAACTTTCTTATGCTACCTGTGGGAGTTAAGAGGAACACTGTCAATGACAATAAATAACAACATCATTATTGCTCTCCCTATAAACAAAACGTTTGTGAATACCGAATTTCCATTTGTTTGAAAATCTAGAACTTAACCTTATTGTGATCAAAACAAAGAATCAAATTTTTCAATACATTTGAACAAATCTGATTTATAGATAGCATCATGCTCCATTACAATGATGACAGTAAGGACTACACATTATTGGGTGATTTGTAGGTGCCAGATCTATACTGACCCTTCAGGTTCATAGTCATACTTAGTCCTTGGGTGTGTGGAGCGGTGGTTGTCACTCTCCTTTGAAAGATACCATAGCTGAAGCCAAGGTGTAACATAGTCTGTTCGTTCTGCCAGGTGGCAGACCAGAGAGATATGGGAGTGTAATACTAATTCTTATTTAACAGATGCTTGAATGAGCAGATGAATGCTTGAGTGTGGCCGAAATATAAGGTTAGAAGGGGCAAGTAGAGGTATGTTTTCCTGAGAGAAAATTCGGGGAGTCGATAGAAAACCTGTTCAGAAGCGTTTTGAGCAGTAAAGCTGACATTCCTCTTGGGTTTTTTGTTTTTTTGTTTTTTTACTGAAGAGCCAGAGAATCATGCTTCATGACCTGTAACAGAGATAGACTTGAGGTCGCTAGATCAGCCAAGAGAGTTGTGCAAATATCATCGTGTTGGTCCAGGTCTGAACTGCAATGACACAGTGAGATAGAGAGAGGATTACTGTGAGATATTTTACACAGCATCATTAGCCTCCAGAACTGGGACACTGATTAGACTCAGCGACTCAGGGAGACAAATGAGTTGACAGCACTCAACTTGCCTTTAGTGTAGGAAGCATTTTGAAATAGCTGTTTTAAGCCGTTATTTAGAATACTAACTGTATTTGTTATAATGTCAGGCCTTTGTTTATCTGATATATATATATATATATATATACCCAGATACCTGTCAATTTTTTATTTGGACAGGACCAACATATTTCTTTTAAATATCTTTCAGAGAAAATAAATCTATAATTATGGTTGTACATAAGTATTAGTTATTAGTTTTACCAGCCTATACCCCTGACTGAGTGAATTTCCTACAGAATATATCCAATCAATAACTGTTGAATGAATGAATGAATGAATGAATGAATGAAGAAATCTGGCCAGGTGTACGGAAAAACTCCGAGGGAGGTAGAAGAAATGGAAGCTTCCTTTCCTAGGTGAGGCAATCACTTGAACAAGTTGCTGCTTCTCTCTGCCTGGCGGGTGGCCCCCCCGGGAATTGAACCCACATCATTTCCTCTGAGTTAAAGGCTCCTTTGAGTGCACTGCGCTGCTCGGTTAACATACAGGATCCTCCCACTAATCCCCTAATAGAGACAAACTGTATTTATAAAATTCCAGAAAGGCACCGAGGAGGAAAAAAGGCAATACTCCAGTGGCTCAGCAGTACAAGCATTCGTCTCCAGTAGGTGTGAAGCATGCTGTTTCCCATCACACTGTTGTGTCGGAATGCGCACAGTGGGACAGGGCCCCCCTCCGCTCTGACATCCATGGCAGATGTTCACCTGAGTGCGCTGCAGGTGAGATCCTTAGCCACCTGCGGCCTGAGTACCACGCAGCGCACCGGGATGAGAATTACCACTGCTTCTCATGTCATGGGGATGGTTGCTGACATAGCAGTTCGCCGAAACAAAGCCTGTGTCTAACAGGGAACTGTCCCAACCTGAAAATCTTTATTGGGTATGATGAAATTCCTTCATCCGCAGCCTGTGCTCAAATGCTAGTGTGTTTTTCTGCTTTTTGTTTGCTTTTTACACAGATTTTTATTGATTTCAGAGAGGAAGGGAAAGGGAGGGAGAGAGCTGAAAACATCAGTGATTGGAGAGAGTCGTTGTTTGGCTGCCTCCTGCACATCCCCTGTGAGATTCATTCAGGGGATGGATCCTACAACCCAAGCATGTGCTCTAACTGGGGATTGAGCTGTGACCTCCTGGTTCATAGGTCTATGCTCAACCACTGAGCCACTCCAGCTGGCTTAAATGCTAGTTTGTAACTACTATGCTCTTTGAAAGAGTTATTCCAGAAAAAAAGATACCCATGTTTCTAGAACCATGACAATGCTGTAGGAAAGGGATGAGAAGCAAGACCAGTAGACTGGATTCTAGAGCTGATTATACGGCGCTCTTCAGCAAACCCGTGGTTTTAATCATACTAGAACTCTCATGTTTCTGAGCCAGAACATCTATATCGTAAATGGAGGGGAGCCAAACAAGATGATTCACCCTCATTCCATTTCTACGATACTTTGATGCATTCCATTTCTACGATACTTCGATGCTGACTGAAGTGTTTACTAATTACACACTGTATCTTATCAAGGGCTTGGCCTTTCACGCGAGACAGAAAAGGATGCTGGACTCAGCGGCAGTGCTAATTATATGTTTAGTGAATTAAAATAAATCGATTGAGCATTATAACAAGGTTAATGAAGGATTAAAGAGGCATCCCCTTTGAAAGTACCTCATTTTCTTCCTCATCCCTATTCAACACACACACACACACACACACACACACACAACTCATGGCTAGATTTGGATCAGAAGAAGAGTATTTCAGAGCAATAGCACCACTAGAATATTACCAAATCCTCTTCTTATACCATGGGGTAAGCATTATTGCACAGCCTGTAGCCATACTGTCAGAATCAAGTCACAGTAATTGAACCCTCAGATTGCTTCCAGACCAGAAAGTTGTTATATATATATATATATATATATATATATATATATATATATATATAGTGTATATATATATATATATATATATATATATATATATATATATATGAGCCATGCCAATGGAAAAGATAAGCCATGCAGATTGAGAAACCATGTCCTTTTCATATTTTCATATTCAATTGTCTTCCATTATAACACCAGAATAAAGGAGTCCCACTGACTTACCAATTGTAATCATCCTTTTGCAGTTGGTTGATATTCAGCGGATTCTAATATCTTCCCAAATTGGTCCTATTTGCCAGAAGAAGGAATAGGGAAATCAGAGAATTTTAGTTACTTGTGCAGCTTATAAGTAACTGAACCAGACTTTAAACTCTGTGCCTGTAACCACTCCACACACACTCACAGACCCAGCTGCACCAGAAGTTAGCATGTTTCACAGAGCGCACCTGTCATTGTCACTTTAGAATAAGTCCCCAAATAGTTAACCACAAAAAAAGCATGCCATTTGCTGAAGTCTTTTAATAGAGTCCCGGCCCAACCTAGACTGTTGTTGCTTTAGAAAATGTGCCACAATCAAGGCAATTAAGCAGACAGGCTGACCCATGTAGCCAACTACCCTGGAGTGCTTCTCCTATGGAGCTTATAATAAAACCAGAATTGCTTAACTAAACTCCTACATGCCTGGACATTTTTTAATAGAGGAAATGTAATTAAGCCAACCTTCCTAACAGCTGGTTAGATAGAAGATTTGAGAGTGTAGAGCTTCTATATTGTCTTGAGTGCATATCATTTTTTTGCTAATTTACCAACTGGTGAATTGTAAAAAAGAGGAAAAAGTAAAAATTTTAATGAACCCAACAAATACTGAACTTCTGTAATGTTGGCATAGATAGGATATATCAGTTGGTATTAAGCTGGGACACTTTCTACAATATAATCCTTTGAAAATTCTTGAGTTTTGCGAGGAAGATAGAGACTTTGTTAGAAGCAATATGCCTTGAAAATTTGTCTAATGGTGATTTGAATACACCTAAAAAAGCTTAAGTGATGCATTTAGGTCTAATGGTGAACCTGCTGTAAGAAAATCAATGGGGGTTAAAAGACTTCATCCAAGGTTACCTAGTGCTAAATATTTTGTCATTAATCACACCCCTTGAAAGGAAAACTGTGATTTTCAGATTAAAACTAAGGTACTGTCTGCTTTGCCTAAGATTCAAATAAAGATTAATCAGAATAAAATACAGGTTGGGTCAAAAGAAGATTTACAGTGATTTGCATGGAAAATAACAATAATCTTGTATAATAAAAGAGCAATATGCAAATAGACCAAATGGCAGAATGATCAGAATGCCTGCGGCCCCTTGCTCTGGCAAGCCCCGCCCCTGATCAGTCCCCCATCCCAGCTGGCCTGCCCCAATGGCCCCCATCAGGGTGAGCTGGCTGGACCCTACCAGTGCACAAATTCATGGACCGGGCCTCTAGTTAATGGATAATAATATAAAAATAAAGTCTGTGTTTCATGTATTTACAGCTGTAAACCAACTTTTTAAATATATATTTTTATTGATTCCAGAATGGAAGGGAGAGAAACATCAATTGACTATCTCCTGCATGCCTCCTACTGGGGATTGAGCCTAAAACCTGGCATGTGCTCTGACCAGAAATCAAACCATCAACCTCTTTGTGCATAGGTTGATGGGCAGATCACCTTCAATGTGAAGGACGAGATGGATAATACACATCTTTCCATGTGACATGGGCTGTGGTTAGACTCAGGTCCCCGGGGTGTGACCCGGATTATGCCAGTTCTTTCTCGGGCTGTCACTAGTGTTCTGGAGAAGGCTTTCCTGACTCTTTGGGGCTGCTGGTGGACTTTTCTTCCCAACTCTGCACTCAGGGAATTCATGTTAGTAGTTTAGGCTATGCAGGCATGAGAGTGTTTACATCTTAGAAGTTGCCTCGTGACATAAATCAGAACCCACCTTCCCTCCAGCCAACCAGTTGGTAAACATCACAGGCACATCTCTATTCTCTCCTTGTTCGAGTGAAGTTTGCACTAGATTACAGGTGGCAATCAATGTAAGCTCCCAGATAAACAGTTTGACTGGTAGTGGCCACCAGATTCAACACAAAAGAAATAAGTGCTATTGAGTGATAACATTTCCAAGAGAGATGATGTCTCGCCTGTCTCCCAGCAATGAGGTTTGCTTCAGGGGCCTCCATTGTTCTTAAAACTACATGGCAGTTGTCATAACAATGATGATAGAACAAAAGTTATATGGCAAAAGCATTTTCTGCATATGGTACTACTTCTGCTAAAATCAGCCATTGGCACCATTTTCTGCTGATGTGTACCAAAATGGAGGTTCATGGCCTGCTTCTTCACCAGGGTGGAAGAAGCTGATCTGAACAATTGCTCAAAAAAAAAAAAATCTATACTTATTCTCTGTTCTATCAAATTTGTCCAACAGTAAATGTGTCTATTGTCCATTCTCTGCAGGCAGTACACTGCTACCCAAACCACATCCCATTTTTTTTAAATATGGCACGTCAACATCAGAGAAACCTTACTTAGTTCAAATGCTGACTCATCACTACCACTAGTTTCACCTTGAACAAATGAACTCACATTTGAACAAATGAACAAATGAACTCAAATTTATAAGTCACTGTGCAATACACATCCATGCCATAAAGACAATAATATTGACTTCCCTTGCATTTTGTGATTATTAAAATATAAAGTTCTTCATATGACCCAGTAATCCCACTTCTAGGAATATCTTCTAAGAAACCTGAAACCAATCAGAAAGATTGTATGCATCCCTATGTTCATAGCAGCACAATTTACAATAGCTGAGATCTGGAAACAACACAAGTACCCACCAGTAGATGCGTGGATAAAAAAGCTGTGGTGCATTTACACCATGGAATACTATGCAGAAAAAAAAGGAGGATCTCTTACCCTTTGAGACAGCACGGATGGACCCAGATGGTATTATGCAAAGTAAGCCAGTCAGGGAAAGACAAGTATCATATGATTACACTCATATGTGGAATCTAATGAACAAAATAGATCCAGACATATAGAAGCATGGAACAGACTGAAGAATCTCAGAGTGAAGGTATGGGTGGGTGAGTAGAAAGAGGTCAACTAAAGTGATCAACTTGTATGCATATAGTAGGCATAACCTCTGGAATCAGAAAACAGGGTGGTGAAGGCCTGGGGCTTGGGGGGGGGGGGCAGGCTAGAAGGGGTGAAGAGAGGGAAAAGGGGACATATGTAATGCTTTCAACAATAAATATTTAAAAATATGAAGTTTATAAAGATACTTGATAGTGTGTGCTACTCAAAATTTTTTTAAATTATTAATTTATTTTTAGAAAATGCATGTTTAACATTTCATCTAAATATATTAATGATACAGGAGGAATTCATGGAGCTGGGAATAGCTGAGGGAGTTTACAACATCCATGCCTAACATTGAATGTCAAGTTTTATCTAGTTTTATATTTCTTTGGATTCTAAACCTTTAGTAAAGTTTTGCTACCTACAACAATTTATATTAATCCCTTCAAAAGGGAGGGAGGTGTCAGAAAGTAGATAATTTTGACAACTTAAGAAGAAACTTTGAAAATACACTCTCCACACTGAGAGATCCTTAGAAATCTTGATTACTAGATAGACTTCCAGCAGTAACCGGCATGGAGTTATGAGACATTTTAATTGAATATTAAAGCAAATGATGATTCTGGAGAGCCGAAAGACTGGGGGTTACCTAGGCATGTTGGCTAAAAAGCTGCCCATACACAAGCATATTAGAATCCCATGGTTAGTCCAGCTGAGACTCTGAGACTCTACCTGATGAGAATAATAGAGGACCGATTCTTTCCAGAGCACAGACTTATCAGTGGGAAAGAACAAAGGGAACTTGGAGCAATCAGGACTGACTTCATAATTTTGCCCAGAGTTCACTCACCTTGCTCTTTTTCTTAATAATAGTTGACTGTTTGCTATTTTTCCCCCCAAGTCCTGAATTGGGGCAAGCATTCTTGATTATTTTTCAGAGAAATTATGAAGGGACCTGACCTAATTGACCACAGTAAATCTGGGTAGGGAGTTGGGTGCTTTTTGATAAGACAAAGATAATTATAGGAGCTTAATGATTTGTTCAGGTTGTAAATGCATTTAGTTGACCTTGCCATTTTAATTTGGATTTGTGAATAATGAATAATTTGTTTTATGGCGTTCAAAGGGGTTAAATGTCACATCTAAGATGTTGACCCTGTCATTTTTAAGTGCCTGGTTAGATAGAATAATCTGTGAGAAGGACAGTGGGTGCCTTCCTTAAATTAAAAGGTTTTCAGAATCTGTTTGGACTTGATATTTCTCTAATTGTTTTATGGAAAATATTTTAAAGAATTATGACTTTAATAAATGTTAAAGGTGAAATAAAAATGTGTATTCTTATGCAAAATGAGCACTGTGGTAAGTTTTGTCATATAAATGTCACTTTTAATGGAGTCTGCTGCTGAGGAAATGTAGTCATGATTACATAAATGCTCTGTTTGCAAAGGTATTGCATTTATCCATATTGGCTTTGTGTCACCGGACCAATATATTTCCTTAGTTTTCATCTTTTATTATTTATTTAGTCTACTTATAGAAAGGACTTGAAATCACACACACACACACACACACACACACACACACACACACAAAAGAGCCCCGAATAAAATTAGCCCTTAGAAATGATTAAGAAAAAAAAAAGGTGAAAGTTATATAGTTGGAGATCAGGGAAACTGAGGCCCATATTTGTACCAGATGCATTTTCTAAAGGTGGCTACAGCTAAGAAATTGGCACAACATTCATGGTGGCTAAGACCAAAAGAGGAATGGGAGAGTGTTGTACTTTCCTCTTGTATTCATATAGGAAAACAGCCACAAAATTCCCATGCTTTGAGCTCTAAGAGCCTTTATTGCCCTAACTCTGATTTAAGGCCCACAGCAGTTAATGCTGACCTCCAACCAAGTGCCCCTTCGCTGGGCCGGCCAACCCATCCCAGAGTTTCTAAAACCTGAATCTCTTTCTGGGGGATTTGCTTTGCTGATAGGAAACATGGAGCCCAGAGAGGCAGGGCAGCTGCTGTGCTCACCTCTTTCTGGGATAGCTCATGAAAAAGAGTGGATGAATACACTCCATAGCAGGCCGGTCCCCTGCCTCTCTGTGGGTAGTTTGTGGAATAAGTCACACACAGTCCCTCCTGAGACCAGAGCAAGGCTGACCTGCTGAAACCACCCTTTTGCTGATCTAAGTTCCCTTCTGTTCTCCACAGGTTGCTCTTGAGAACATTTCTTCAATAAGTTGTTTGTTCAAGAACCCTTGTAAGACAAAGCAAAATAAATTTTAAAGATAGAAGTAAAACATTTTCAGTAATATGATGCTTATAAAATCTAGATGCATTTTTTCAGATAGCTATTTCTTGACGCTGAATAAAACCAGAGACAAAGTATGACTTCCATGGTTTTGTTTTAGAATAAAGATTCTTGGCAACAGTTCTTTTTTTTTAATTTTATTGACTAGAGAGAGAGGAAAGAAGAGGGAGAGAGAAATAGAAACATCGGTGATAGAGAAACATCATCAATTGGCTGCTTCATGCACGCCCCTGCTTGGGATCAAGCTCACACTAGACATGTGCCTTGACCCGGAATGGAACCGGTGACCTCCTGGTTCATAGGTCAATGCTCAGCCACTGAGCCACACCCACTAGGCTAATTTATGTTCGTTTTTATTTATTTTTAAGGCTAAGTTTCCAAATATCCTGTATCTTGTTTCTGATTCTCCCTTAGATTTGCTTTCCTTGTGTGTGTGTTTTTGTTTTGTTGTTTGTTTGGGGGTTTTTTTTGTTTTGTTTTTTATAATTTATTTATTGTTTGGTTATTTTTTAAATGTGTTATTTGTGTGGTCATCTGATGATATTTCCTTGTTTTGACCTAAAGGAAGACTGATATGTATTTGTCCAGGAGGAAGAAGCAGTCTGAACACCAGAGCACAATCAGAGTAAAATGAGAACTAGGTTAAGACAATTTGTTGGTCAGACAGCTGGAGGCAGGCCAGGGACATTGAACAGAGAGTCAGTCCAAGAAACTTCGGACCTGCCTTTAATCTCAGACATCCCCTCCATGTGGCTCATGGTTTTCCACTAATAAAGTAATCTCTGCGTATCTCATTTTCTCCATCATTAAACCAGGTGGCACTAGTACTTGCCTGCTTGCATTGTAGTGAAGATTAAAATATAACACATTTAGACTCTCTCATGGAGTGAGTGATGAGATGGTTGATTGGTAGATAGCATTTCAAGTATTTCTTTAAAAATCCCCTCTCCAATTAAACACATGTAATATTAAAGGACATAGGAGCAATTTCAAGAGGTGTTTCTGACATGGAAAAAAAAAAGGTCAGAGATGTGTCTTGAAGAAAGAAAAAGTAAAATAAAACTTCAGTGTGTGTGTGTGTGTGTGTGTGTGTGTGTGTGTGTGTGAGAGAGAGAGAGAGAGAGAGAGAGAGAGAGAGAGAGAGAGAGAGAGAGAGAAAGAGAGAGAAACATGGTCTAGAATGAGTTCATAATGGTCCTTGATATATTTGCCTGTGGATTCAGAAACAATAGAAGCAACTGACCCCATAAGGAAGAACTATTTAGTGAGTATATTCCACACAAAGGGTAATAATATTAGGAGAAGAGGGGAGGAAGAATAAAACAATAAAACAGCATAAGAGACAGAGAGTTTTAACTTTTATGCTCTCTAAAATGCATGTCTGTGGTCTTAACAATTAGAAAACAATTCTCTTATGAGCTCTTTTGAGTGAAATAGTTGGAAATCTTTTTTCCCCCCAAATGAAACCATTTCTATCTATTTCTAAGTGAACAGGTTAGGATAAAGGAATGTGAGTAGGTAGATATCAGTGAAAAGCCATTCATTGCCTGGCTTTGAAATGAAGCCACAGCAGTAACCCAGACAATTGCTGAGGGTAAGAAGCCCTTCACAGCCTCACCAATCACTGATCAAGAGCTCAGAATGCAGCCTTCAGCACTTCCCAAAGTGCATCTCAGGAGGTGCTTTTGAAAAAGAGGACTCCAGGATGGAGTGCTTGGAACTGGAGAAGACTGTTTATCCGGAGATTTGTAATGCATGTTAAAGTGCTCATTGGCATAATTAAGGCCCTGAAAAAATATCCTACAGTAAAGATAAACTGTAACTGGAGATCCCTTTGTTTGTGTAATTGTTTGGAGCAAAATACCACGAGTTTTAGAATGATAGTCATAGCTGATTACTCAGTTTTTCATCATGTGCCAAGTCTTTTCAGAGTTTCACCAGTTACTACTAGGAAAGAAGTCAACTTGGCTCGTTTCATTCCCAATAGAGGATGGACATGGGTGCTGAAGGGAACCTTCTAGAAAAGTAGAGCTTGGAGAAAAGCAAGTAGGCATATCCCTGTCTCCCAGAACAGCCACAATATCTGTGAGAAGGAGCCAGCTACTCATAAAGGCTGGTGGCTCCCGTTAGTGAGGTTCGAAAACTTGTCAGCAAACAAAACTCCTTCCATTTCCTCCCACGGTTTCTAAAAAGGTACATTTGCTGCTGTGACATAATGAGAGTAGATCAGGTTTTATGTCCATTGTCCTCAAAATCCTCCATACTTGTCACTTCAGACCAATATGGCTAAGGACTATCTCACTGGGACCAGGGTTTCAGTGAGCTAGTGGTTGTAGAGAGTCTCCAGTGGATCAAATGGGGTTGCTCAGTCTACAGGTGAGGGTTAGCCCAGCCAGTGTGGCTTGGTGATTGAGCATCGACCAATAACCAGGAGGTCACAGTTTGATTCCTAGTCAGGCATTTGCCCGTGTTTGGGCTCAATCCTTAATGTGGGGCATGCAGGAGACAGCCGATCAATGATTTCCTCTCATTTATGATTCTATCTCTCTCTCCTTTCCTCTCTGAAATCAATAAAACATCCACCTATTGCTCTCTGAGGACCAAGTTCTATGAGATTGGAATCATCCTTTTTATTTTGCTCTTTAGTACCTAAAATTTTTGATATATTCTTCTTAGGTAAGTGAAGCCAACTAAACTTATGCTTAACTGCCTAAGAAAAGCCATTGAATGTTTTATTGGTAAAAACGGGAAGTCTATTTCAAGGTTATTTTCTGCCCTTGCCCATCTGTGAAGCCTCGACAAGCATGCTAGCTAAGAGAGATAGGAAAACAGTTTAATCTAGCGTATCTTTCTTTAGGACCCCCTACGTTAGCGTTTAATTATATTTAAACTAGAGTCTTCCAAACCTGTTTTGGCCTTTTAATATTCCCTCAAACTGGGGTTCTGCAGAGCGTAATCTTCTAAGTGCTTGACTGTAAGGTGCATTATTTGGTATTTGCATCTTATAAGAGTATGTAAAATAGAAAAATGATGGCAGATAACTGAACTTCCCCATGCCTCATTTCCCTCATCTCCTAAATTGAATTAATAGAATCTGTCATATTTCTACCTGTGACCTTGAGAGTTTCAAGTAGAAATGACCTGTGAAAAATTGTTTTTTTATTTTGTGTATCCCATTACTATTTCATACAGGCAAGTTAGGCTAAAGAAATTATGTATTTTATTTGTTAAGCTTTCTTTCATCCTGAATGATACGTCAGAAAGCATTCTGGACTATTAAATCCTGAATGATACTTAAGACAACATTTCATCAGCTTAATTTTTGTCAGGGAAACTGAGGCAGAGTATTTGCCTACTCAGTCCAAACTCATAGTCATTGATGAATGAATTAATACAAGAAATTGAATCATCTGCTAAGAGCATTAATAAATCCAGAGCATCAGGATAATTTGAAGTATGTCCAAAAATGAAAGCAAAAATGACAGCAAATAGATTTGTAAAAAATTTGTAAAAAAGAAAGAAAGAAAGAAAGAAAGAAAGAAAGAAAGAAAGAAAGAAAGAAAGAACAAAAGAGAGAAAGAAAAAGACATGTAATGTCACTTGCTTGGCCAGTGTGACTCAATGGTTGACCTATGAAACTGGAGGTCATGGTTTGATTCCTGGTTAGGGCACATCTCCAGGTTGCGGGCTCAATCCCCAGTGCAGAAGGCAACCTATCAATTTTTCTCTCTCATCATTGATGTTTCTATTTCTTTCTCTTCATCTCTGAAATAAATAAAAATATAATGCTTAGAAAATGTTGCCTGTTTAATTTTATCCCCCTCAAGTAGCAGAACTGTGACAAATGAATTACTTTATCCAGATATCTTCATACCTTGAAATCCTTCTCATTTCACCTAAGGAATGAGCCTCACACCACAGATCTCTGTCTTGCTCAAGAGGGGGGAAAATCTATGTGTATCTGAGTTTCCGGAGATTAGTAACTCAGCTTTCCCTAATTCTCTCCTATTGACTTATGCAAACTTCACGTGAGCATTGCTATAGCACATCTGTAGATGGAAAGAATTTGTAGGCTAGGCTGGCCACATCATTCTGGCAGTAATGCTAAATTCTTGAGTTTTCAGAATATATTTTAAATTTACCTTTTATTAAATTTATTGTGGTGACATTGGTTAATAAAATTACATAGGTTTCAGGTATAACATTCTAAAATACATCCTTGTACATTGTATTGTGTGCTTATCACCCCACGTCAAGTCTTCCATCACCATTTATCTCCCTCTTTATGTAAATAGGTTCAACTCGCTCTCTTTAGCATGATATGAGATTCCTGTCTTCCCCTGTCTCTGACTGAGCAGGGTGAGTTTTCTCCTTTAGGTGTTTAGTACTTAAAGGATTTGGGCAGTTCAGTTATTTTTTTAAGGACCATACTTTTGTTAGCTAGTAAAAATTAATATATTGAGATTAATTTATTAATCCCAGAGCCCTAAAGACAATAAATCAAAAGATTGGGGGTCCTGGATTGTGGTAAGTAAACCAAGGCAATAATACACAGAGAAAGGGGAGATGATGGAGGACAGGTAGCAGCTTATTTGGCCAACTCCTTTCCTTCAGGGTCATTTTACACTGTGAGTGAGATATCGATCCAACCTACAGATTCTCCAGGCTTGATCAGCAATGATTCGAATCCTGGGTGGAGGTGAAGCTGGTGGTACCAATAATTATTTGGAATTTAAGCACTCAGACATCCATTCTGACCTTCATTAGGACTCATTTAGTATCTACAATCATTACATACATACAATTATTAAAAGGAATTGTTAATAAAGGCATTATTATTTTTATATTAGATTTTTGCTACTCTTTTTTTTATGGCCTGTAATGCTGTCTTGTGGTTAATAAAGGACAAGTTATTCAAATGGTTGATTAACTTAAAGTTTTATTATCCTAAAATATTTTTACTTTTTTAGAGGGAGGGGGCTATTTTCTCTTAGTTCTTTTATATTGAGAAACATAAGTTAGTCCATATAATCTGAGTAGCACAAGTCTTTCTGTGTGACTACACAAAATATAGTTAATGTCTTAGAGATGACTCACACATCATGCATTCTAGTCAATACAATTCTTAGGATAGTACAGGTGGCTCTCATAGACCTTTTAGTTTTTAGTATCTGGTCTCTCTTTTCTTGTGATCTAACCTTAAAGTTTTATAATCCTCTGGTATTTAAGACACCTATGTAAAAGACCTTGAAGTTCCTCTTACCATTCACCACCCTTTTCTAATGCAAAGACCTTTAATTTCAAACATCTCCAAGCTGAAGTCCCTCTTACCATTCATCACCTTTTTCTAATACCATGCAGGTAAGGCTGCATGTCAGAGGCTTTGGCTCTGAAATAAGACTTGCCTTTGTGATGTGATGTCTGGTGTGAAGGGACAGGTCCTTCACACCTCCTTGCCTTCCAACACCTCTGGTTGCTTTATTCTGGTTTGTCCTCAGCTCCTTTGAACTGAAGTCTACTTTTGAACTTATTCCCATGGATTGGACATTAAAGATGCTGGAGTGAGTTCTCTAAGTCTTCTGTCCCCATTCTTTGGCTGAGACTTCACAAATCTCCAAGATCTTATCCAATACAGAGAGTTCTCATTAGAAAGGGTTAACCACTGAGTCACTGTGGCTGGGTTTTATGATTGTTTTCAATCTCATAAAAGAATCCTGGCCTGTGTCCACAGAGTTTTCCAAAGATACCCCAGAGAAGGTTCTGACCTACCACCCCTCACCCCAAATTACACCTGGACTTAATGATTGATTGCACATGATTTTGCAATACATAGAAATACATGTTCTTTGGCCATATCTTCCAATGAAATGGAGTAATGTTTGAGGGCAAAAACCATGGGAGGCAAATCCTTATAGTTTTCTACAGCATTATGTATGCATAGAAAGCCCGCACATTATTATCCAAATGAATTTAAAGGAAAATTTATTTTTACCCTAGGACTTCAAATTATATTTGCAGTTGTCACCTGAACTATGTTTCCCACTGGAACACATTACATTTCCTTTTCTTTTCAGAAAACAATTAGTCATTAAGAATATCAAAACCCCAACGGTAGGAAAAATTATTTAAACCTCACCGCATGGGGTTTGAAACAAGATTTTCTAACTGGGAAGACTAATCAAGCACATTGAATGTTCTAAATGCATTTTTCTATTAAACAGGGACTGCTGTAAGGCCAACTGCTTCACACCCATGCCCTTAGACTCAGTAATTAACTAGCTGCTGTACCAAACTCACTACAAAGAAATAAGTTAAGTCAAGATAATCAAATAATAAATGAGCTGCCAGGCCCAGGTTCCTATGTCCTCACCACATGCCCACATTGTAAAGTGGCAGTAGACCTATAAGGCTAGTGTTGTAGGGAATAAAGACAATGGCATATGACTGAGAATGTGTATGATGATTATGACTTCCTCTACACATATTTTGCCTTCCTGAATCAATTCAATCCAATTCTTGGTTCAATCAGATTTTTCAAATTGTCGTCTTAAGTAGATAATTAAATCATTTTAAAGTGTTGGAACCAACTAGACACTCTGAATTTGTATAATTCTAAAGGAAAATACTAATTGTGCCTGAGATTGCCATTATGTTTCATACCGTGCAATATTTCAGTCCTTATTCTGTTTTCCTGCCTTTCCTCATCAGAGATCCATAATTGGATCCACCAATGAACACACCTTCTCACATACTAATTGGCATACAACATGAAAACCAATCCCATGTCAAATTGGATCAGAATAGAATATCCAGCAATGGTCTTTCATCACTATCGGGAAGAACTGGAAACAGAGGTCACTGTGCCACATGTTCATTGACAGAACCGGGGGACATTAACCCCAGGGTGAGTCCTGCTGGTGTAACCCCTTGTCATAGCATCTCTTTGCTTTCCTCCTCTGTCTCCCATATTTTCCAATATGTACTGTTTGTTGATCCAGGGGCCATGTCCCAAACTCAAGTTTTCTTGTCTACCACTTTGGTAACCGAGTTTGGTAGGTCTTTTGAGAGTTCCATTACTGCAGTGTGTGTGTGTGTGTGTGTGTGTGTGTGTGTGTGTGTGAATAGAAGTGAGGAGACAGGAGATTGCATCTGGCTGCTTGTTTAGACCTTACTGGAGTCTTACTATAGAAGAATCTAAAACCCATGAATCTAAAACTCATATCCTTGAAGTTCTTGTTGTCATGTTCAGATGACACCTTATGACAGTGCAGCATGCTCAATGTCACAGCCGGAAGCTGGCGCAGCTGCCAATGGCATAGCTGTCTTTCCTGGGTCACCACTTTACAGTTTGCATGTTCCGTATCCATGCGAATAAACTTGTCAGCTGGGCTTTAAACCATCCTGTTTCCTTTCTTTGGATCACAATTCCCAAAGAAATATCTTTCTGTTCAAGAGAAAAAAAAATAAAGCCATCACAGAATAATATATATATGCAATACCAGATGGGATACACTTCCCAATCTGGTGCTTTCTTCTCATTCTTTGCCCTCACACTGGCATTTAAGTCTCCTAGACACTGAGGTGTGAATCACCATCACCATGTGCTATCTGCCTGAGAGAAATGGGAGCTGCTTTTACATACATTAGTGCTTCTACAAGAGACTATGCAAAGCATTATGCTAGGTGATTTGCATATATTTTCTCATTTATCTGGAAACCACAAAACAATTTTAAATTCAAGATTTTTGCTAATTGTGGGAAATCTTGGTCTCCAGCCTAATCCATTCATTTTGCATACATCTGACCACTCAAAAGCCACTATTTAAAAAATAATAATTTTATTGATTTCATAGAGGAAGGAAGAAGGAAAGAGAGAAATATCAATGATGGAAATCATTGATCAGGTGCCTTCTGCACACCCTTTACTAGGGATTGAATCTGCAACCCAGGCATATGGCCTGCCCATGGATTGAAGCCTGACCTCCTAGTTCATAGGTCAATGCTCAAACACTGAGCCACATTGGACAGGGAAAATCCACTCTTAACATCAGGAAATACTACTTGTGAGGACAGAGAATAACAAATGGAAGTTGAACTGGCAAAGGATAGAAAGTATCTGGGCTACAGAAAAGAAAACTTGAAAATAAAGATGGGCAGAACAATGAGTGTTCAGGGCAGTAGGAGCTAATATTGTCTCACTTCATATTTTTCTGAATGTGGTTAGCAAACTTGAGACTAATTCATTTATAGGAATATCCACACTCTTCTATAATATTTCTTGTGAGTATAATATACTTATCTAAGTTTCAAATATCTGCCTATCCTTTAAGTCTCAATTAAAATGCTTTTTCCACTTAGAATCTACTTCTTAGCTTCAAAACAAATGAGGGCCTTCGTGTCCATGCTCTTATTGTGCTGTATGTCTATTTTAACCAATTACCTGGTGGGCAGTGGTTGGACTATTTGCAAGCCAGTCTTCTCATTAAAGCCAAATCCTGAATCTTGAAAGCTGAGTTCTTATTTTTGCATATCCAGTGTCAATACTGTCTCTGGCATATAATCAGTGCTTCATGATTTTTTAATGAAAAATAGGTGGATGGATAGATTGATTAATAGATCACAGCTTTAAATATATAAAGCAAGTGAGTCCTTCTAACAAGAGAGTCTTTTAGAATGTGTGATTATGACATTTATTGTTAAAAACAGAAGGACCTATGCATACTTACACCATTTTAAACATTATCCCATTCCGAATATTGTATATTTCAACATTATGAGAAAGTGAAGAAGACAGTGATAAGAATTACTTCCTCTGTCATAATAATCACTTGCAATTAAGTTCAATGCTAAATAATTCTGTCATCTTAGAAAGTAAATTATTGGGCAATTAAATTTTAAATTTAAGTTATTGTTAAGTATTGTTATTTTTCTTATAACTGAATTGACAGCATGTCTCCTCACCAAAATTATTTTTAAAACAGTATCATAAGAAACTTTAAATAACATATGGCTCTCTTCTTGGAATTAGTAATCTGTCCTAATATGTAACTAATACTGAAAATTGTGGTAGGAATGTTCATTTCAAATAATGGTAATATACAAGGTTTTTAATTGAATTTATTGGGATGAATATATATATATATATATATATATATATATATATATATATATATATACACACACACAAATAGATTGAACAGTGGAACAACCAAACAAGGCAGGCATCCTCAAACTTTTTAAAGTGGGGGCCAGATCACAGTCCCTCAGAGAGCTGGAAGGCCGGACTATATGAACTACTAATTCCTACTGTAACACCTCGGCTGCATTCACTGCCCAAAAAACCTGGCGGGCCGGATCAGACTCCTCTGCGGGCCGCATGTGGCCCGCGGGCTGTAGTTTGAAGACGCCTGAACTAGGGGTTGCCCATGGAACATGGTGGGCTTTAGCAGCAGGTGGCAGAGTACAGATCTTAGCAGGCATGGTCTACAGTGGGATGATGGCGCAGGTAAGTGTGGGTATCTGACCAAGGCCAGGCACTGGTCAAGCGCCAGTCTCTGTCATTTGGCAGAGCCTCTTTTGGTTACTGAAAATTCTTTGCTCCCGCACTCCAGCACTTGCCCAGCACTTGCACCCACTGTCGGCGCCCAGCCCCAGCCCCGATCACTCAGCACCATCAGCAGGTGTAAGAAGTGACTGCCTGCTCCAATTGCTCCTCTGGGCCTCTCCATATCCCCCTTCTCCTGAGGGGTGATCAGGCCTGGTAGCCACTGCTTGCACCCACTGCCAGCTCTGGGGCTGTTGCTCACACTAGCTGTCAGCACCCAGCATGGATCATGATCACTCAGTGCCATCAATGGGTGTGAGTGGCAGCTGCTGGTCCCGATTGCCCCTGGGGGCTTCTCCACTTCCCCCTGTTTCTGAGGGGCTATCAGGACAGCAGCCACTGCTTGCACCAGCTGACAGCGCTAGCCCTGCTCGCATCTGCTAGCAGTGGTGGCAGGAGCAGGATTGCCTGCAGATAGGGGGCCAGGGGCCACAGCAGGAGGAGCTATCCAGGGGTAAAAAGGATGGGCTTAGACCTGCCCCTGTGCCCACTGCAGCCTCTCTGCCCACAGTTCCTTTCAAGGTGCACAAATTTGTTAGTTAATAAAATTTTGTAGGTTCCAGGTGTACAATTCTTTGAAACATCATCTCATTAATAATGTTCATTGTCTCTATGATTCTTCATTAATTTGCTTTGAAAATACTTAAAAATAATTCCAGCTCGTAGCAGAAGACTGATTGGAAGGTCATTCTCCAACATCTGGAAATGGAAAGAGAGATTCTTGTTAATTAGGATAACTTATAGATGAAGCAAAGTCTATTTTTTAAGCAGATATTTGATGGTAGTATAGGATCAGAGTGGGGACAGAGAGGAGAAACACAAAGTGTGAAGGCATAAGAGCATGAGACAAAAAGGGGAGAAGAGCACAGCCAGTGTGGCTTAATGGTTGAGCCTCGACTTATGAAGGCAGGAGGTCACAGTTAGATCCCCAGTCAAGGCACAAGCCCTGATTGGTTGCGGGCTTAATAGCCAGTGGGGATTGTGAAGGAAGCAGCCCATTAATAATTCTCTCATCATTGATATTTCTCACTATCTCCCTCTCCATCCCTCTCTGAAATCAATAAAAAAATATATATATTTGAAGAAAAAGGGGGGAGAAAGAGATTCCAAATCTGAGTAGCTTACAAGAAAAAGAAATAAATACTGGGTTGTGGACAAAGAGGGGGAAACTTTTAAAACATGCTTTTCTTGCAAATGACTCTTCTCTCCCAGAGAGCTAAGGTACGTGGGTAGTGATAACAATGCTTGTCAGGAGGATGTGAGGCTGCTGCTGAATGTCACACTGACTTGTGGGGCATCAGTCAGTCCTTTTCCAGAAGATTCAAGGTAGCATGAACTCCCGGGTCCTCCTTCTCAGTCAGTGACTGTTCAGGGCCCGAGGCAAGCCCAGGTTCCCAGTTCCTCACAGAGGCATGAGTCCCTCCTGGGGTGCACTCTGCCTCTAGCCCAGCAGCATTGTTCAGTGACAGATCAGTGAAGTGAAGCAAAACATAACGCAGGGATGAAAAATAGATCTTGAGCCACGGCTGGCATCCTTACCCTTTGTTTTCCATTAGTGGCAGACCTCTGGGACTCAATGAGCTGTAATCATTTGTTACTGAGGGGCAGCCATCTTTCAGGCAGTGAGAATGGAGTCACCTTTGAAACAGGTGCAAATGAGGAGGAATCATTTTCCCATATCCCCTTTTATGATTGTTTTTGATAAACCTGTGCTTGCTCCGAGAGGCTGCCTGGAATGTAGATAATGCATTCATCAATAACAAATGAGAAAATTTGACTTCTTTTTTTTTCTCTTCAGGAAGTTAATTCCTTTATCTCCTGGAATTTCTAATAAGATTCAATTCAAGAGATAAGGAATCTGGAATAAGACACACATGCTTGCAATTTCAGTGTGTGTTCTGTATAGTGATCTCATAGATATAGATAGATATAGATATAGATATAGATATATAGATATATATGTATTTTTTAAAAATATATGCATATATATACATATACATGTATATACATATATATATACATATACAGACATATATATGTTGATATATATACATATACACACACACACATATATATATATATATATATATATATATATATATATATATATATATATATTAGAGAAGAGGGGTGAGTGAGAGAGAGATAGAAACATCATTGATTGGCTGCCTACTGCACATCCCCTACTGGGGATCGAGCCTGCAATCCAAACATGTACCCTTGACCAGCATCAAACCTGGGACCCTTCAGTCCATAAGCCAACACTCCATCCACTGAGCCAAACTAGCTAGGGTTCTCTCCTAATATATTTTATCACATTTTATTATTGTTCCAGTTTTGACTGAAAAAACAAAAACACAACCCTGGTTAAATTTCATTCGGTATACTGAAAATGAAGGTTTTTTTTGTTTTTGTTTTTGTTTTTTTTGTTTTTTAGAAAAATCTATCTATTGATTTCAAAGAGGAAGAGAGAGAGAGAGAGAGAGAGAGAGAGAGAGAAACATCAATGATGAGAAAGAATCATCAATTAGCTGCCTGCAGCATGTCCCACACTGGAGGTCAAGCCTGCAATCTGGGCATGTGCCCTAATTGGGAATCAATGTGACCTCCAGGTTCATAGGTGGATGCTCACCTACTGAGCCATGCCCACCAAGCTGAAAATACAAGTTTTAAGTGCAATCTTTTATTCCCCTAAGGTAAATTGTTTGCAAATTTAATAGAAATATTTCCTTTATGCTCATGTAACTTCCTTCCAAGCCAATGATTTTGGTGCAGTCTTCCTGATCTCCATATAGGTAATCTTCATCTCAGCCTTGGAATGAAAATCGATATTTTGTGATGTCTTCCACATAATTTCATCCATTAGATTTATTGGCATGCCAAAGCCGAACATCAAATCTTCGAAGAAAATTAACATTAATATTTGGCTGAGTAACCTCAAATCAACCCATAGCTGAAGCATCGGTGTTGTTCGCATTGGACATTGATTTCTTTCTCCTGAAAAAGTCTCACACGGTGGGGAACATTGACCTGAATCATAGTCTTTTCCATGAGTAGGAGGAAGGTGGTTTGAAACCAGAGCTAAGAACAGCATCTCTTTAGATCTCACCTATGCCTTTTCCTAATACTATAAGCCCAGGTAAAAAGGACATTTTACATTTCAGACACATAATCCATTTGTCTCCCCAAGCAAACTCATAGCTCATAGAGAAATGTATATATTTATCAATGTAAGTGTACAATTGGATGAGTTTTGACAAAAATATAAAGTAGTGTAACCAGTACCACAGCTATGCTATGGAGATCATTTTCATCATCCAACAATGCCTTCTGTAGTCCTTTTGCAAAATGTCTCATCCTCCCCAGCATTCCCTGGGCCCTGAAATGTACTTACCTCCATTATATGGCAATCGCTCTGCCCTCTTTAGAGCTCCCTATACCTGCAAGCATGCAGTATGTAGTATTTGTGTCTGGCTTTGTCCACTTTGTATCATTCCTTTGAGATGCATCCTCAGCAGTCCCTTTACTGGAATCGCTGAATATGGAGATACAATAATATTTTTGTATTTATCAGTTTGTGAAAATGTGGGTTGTATCCATGTTTTAATTATTATAAGGAAGTTGCTTTGGATATTTAAATACAAGACTTAGTTAACTTTTTACATCTCTTTGGTAACTACCAATGTGCAGAATTGTTGGGTCACTTTATAAGTGGCAATAAATGAGGCTCATTTACTCTGTAGTCTTGCCAAAAATGGACATCGTGAGCTTCAGTTTTAGATATTCTAGTGGATATATTACTATCTCATTGGAATCTTTATTTGCATTTATTTCAAAATGACTAAGGATACTTTTTTCTTTCCAATGGCTTTAGTTGCCCTTTGATGTAATCTGATAAAATATCTCTCCAAATATTTGACACTCCCCCCATTTTTAAAGTTATTATTGACTTGCAAATGTTCTTAAGAAATCTAGATACAAGGGCTTTATCAGATGTACTAGAGTTCCCATGCACAAAATTTGTGCACAGGGGTTTGTGTCCTTCAACCCAGCCTGCACCCTCTCCAATCTGGGACCCCTCAAGGGATGTCCCTAAACTGACAGTCAGACATTCCTCTCATAATCCAGGACTGCTGGCTCTCAGCTGCTCACATGCCTGCCTTCCTGATTGCCCCTAACCACTTCTGCCTGCCACTCCCCTGCCAGCCTGATCACCTTCTAACTACTCCCCTGCCAGCCTTATTGATGCCTAACTGCCCCCCTGCCAGCTTGCTTGTTCCTAACTGCCCTCCCCTGCAGGTCTGGACACACTTAACTGCCCTCCCCTGCAGGGGTAGTCCCTACAAACTGCTCTCCCCTGCAGGCCTGGGTCCCTCCCAGCTGCCCTTATCTGCAACCCTGGTCAACCCTAACTGCCCTCTTTTGCAGGCCTGGTCCCTCCCAACTGCCCTTCCCTGCTGGTCTGATCATCCACAACTTCCCTCCCTTACAGGCCTGGTCCCTCCCAACTGCCTTCCCCTGCTGGCCATCTTGTGGTGGCAACATGGGGGCAGCCATCTTTGACCATAGGGGGGGCAGCCATCTTGTGTGTTGGAGTGACAGTCAATTTGCATATTGTCTTTTATTAGATAGGATATTCCACTCTTATTTCCCCCATTGTAGTCTGCATTTTTATTTTTCTAGAAGTGTTTTTTGAAGACTAAACTTTTTTAATTTTGTTAAATTTTATGTATCACTTTTTTAATACTTCTTGCTTTCTTATTTTAAAGTGGTTTCCCTAACTTAAGATCACAAGATTTCTTCTTTGTTTTCTTCTTGAAGTTTTACAGTTTAAACACTAACAATTAGGTTTAAGATCCACTTTGAGAAGATTTTTACATGGATGATGTAAGGAGTTGAGGTTTTCTTTTCTGCATCTTGATATTCAACTGTTAATAGTACCATTGTGAAATGATTATTCTTTCCCATTGAATTGTCTTTGCACCTTTGTTGAAAATTAATTGACTATAAATGTGGGTCTATTTTTGAGTTCTATTCTGTTTTAGCATGTACTTCTTAATGCTAATAGCTTGCTACCTACACTGCCTTAGCTTTATTGTATGTTGTGAAATCAGATAGTGAAAGTCTTGAAATATTAGAATAAGCCTATTAATTTTTATGTAAAACCATTTTGTTGAAGGTATTGATTGTGTTTCAGTCTGATAACTGGATTTGGGATAAATAGACATCTTAAAATATTAAAATCTCTATCATGAACTTTTTTATTTATTTGAGTCTACTTTAATTTTACTAAGGAATATTTCTAATTTTTAGTGTATAATTCATATAAATAAATAAATAAATAAACAAATAAATAAATAAATAAATAAATAAAACTAGAGGCCCAGCACACAATATTTGTCTCTCAGCCCAGCTTAAACCCTCTCAAATCCAGGACCCCTCAGGGAATGTTGGACATCCCTCTTACAATCTGAGACCACTGGCTCCTAACTGCTCACCTGCCTGCTTGCCTAATCACCCTAACTGCCTTTGCTTGCCTGCCTGATAATCCCTAACCACCTCTTCCTGCCTGCCTGCTTGCCTGATGCCCCTAAGAGCTCGCCCCTACCAGTCTGTTTGCCCCTAACTGCTCTCCCCTGCCAACCTGATCACCCCTAACTGTTCTCCCATGCTGGCATGATCACCCCTAATCACTATGCCTGCCTGCATGATCGCTCCTAACCACCTCTGTCTCAGCCCCTGTCACAGAGGCTTTGTCTGGAAGGATGTCCAGTCTATTGGATCTAATTAGCATATTACCCTTTTATTAGGATAGATATCCTCACCCAAGGGTATTTTTCTATTGATTTTAGAGAGAGAGAATAGGAGAGAGAGTGAGAGAATAGGAAAGAGAGAGAGAAAGAAACATTAGTATGAAAGAGAAACATTAATCAGTTGTTTTTCATACTCACCCCAACCTTGGTATTTGTTCTAACTGGAAATTGAACCTACAACCCTTTGATGTATGGGGCTGACACTCCAACCAACTGATCCATCTGGCCAGGGCATAATTCTAGTACTTTTTTGGTAATTTTTTCTAATGTTTTAAAACATTCTAAATTATAGTATTTTTATTCTTATTTTTTCACTTGTAGTATAACAAAATGGAATTAACTTTTATAAGTTTTTAATTTTTCTTCATGAAATCTTACTAAAAATAAATCATGAATAATTAAATATTAATACACTTATCCTCCTTTAGAAAAAATTCACAACTTATTCATAATTCATGCGGGGGGTTTTTGTGTGTGTGTGGGGGGGGGGTTTACATACTACTGGATTTTAATCTGCTGATATTTTGTTAAGGAATTTTTATTTTGTATTTACAAGGTATATTCAAAGTTTTTTTAATTTGCCAATTTTAGCATCAGAGTGATGATAGGTATTATAAAAAAGTTTGAGAATCTTCTTTGTCTATATTCTAGAAGAGTCAGTGTAGAATAGGTACTCAAATTTCTTATGTATGTAGTAGAATTTGCTAATGAAGCCTTCTGGGAGACATTGTATGTGTGAGTTGTTGTGAGTAGGGATTTAATTCATTCAACAGATACAGGGATATTCAGGTATTTCTTCTTGAATGGGGTTTGGTAGCTTGTGCCTTTTAAGAAATTTTCTATTTCATCTAAAATGTTGAATTTATTAGCATCCTTTTTTTTCACAGCATTCCCTTGTTATCCCTTTATTATCTGTGGGATCTGTGGTCATGCTTTCACTTTTATCCCTGACACTGGTAATTCGTGGCTATCTTCTTAAATTGACTTGTATATTACGGTTCAAAATATTTTCTAAATTGATTAATGTTCTAAGTGCTGTTGGAATGAATGAATGTTTTTGTTTTTTGTGATGGCATGCTTTTTAAATGTCAGGTCAATTTGATAGAGTTGATTGGGTCTTTGAGATCTTTATTGATTTTCTATTTATTTGTTTTACCAAGTATTGAGAGAGAAGTGTTGAAATCTCCACTTAACACTTGGCTGTCTCCTCTTTAAGTTCTCTTATATTTTACTCACTGTGTTTTGAAGCTGTTATTAGATGCATACATATTTAGGTGTGGCTAACCCAGATTATCCAGGATAATATCTCCACCTCAGGTTCCTTAAGTATATTTAAAAGACTCTGTTTTTGTCACATAAGGTTAATATTCACCTGTGTGAGGGTTTAGAACATGGATGTCTTTGGACAAGCCGTTTTTTAGCTGAGCACAATTGCCTTGTTTATAATTTTTGTTCGTTTTTGCCAACATTTTATCTTGCTCACTGTTACAATTAACTATGAAATAAAACTTGTCTCTCTGAACAGGCATAATGCTAAGTAAATAAGTCTCTAGACATTTGAGAACAAAATAACAGCTAAAAAGGTGAATCATTTCAAATCTCTTTAGCATCAATTTCCCACTTTCCTGTTTCAAGCTTGCTGTTCTCTAACTTTGGCCCTTCAAATTGTGTGAGGAGGAACCATATTGTTTAATAACAATGACAATAAAAAAACATAGTTCCTTTCCAAATGTGGAAGAGACTGCATGAAAGACAAAAATCCTTGAGTAACAAACTATAGGCAAAAATCTATGTTGACCTCATAAATTTTCAGTAAAATGAGAGATTAATACAAAATAAGTCCTTAAACATATGTTGAAGAAAAAAGGAATGCATCAATGCATGAATGAATGAATGAATGAATGAATGAACAACCGAGTGATATATTGCTTTCTATGAAGTAAGGATACCACTTGTCATTCACAGGCATATATGGGCAATTATAAAATAGCTATTTCCCTAAAGCTTTGATTGGAGAACATGATTACAAAAATTTCCTGATAAAGTCATGATTTACTTGCAAAGTTTTTACAGTATCTACAAATCGATGTGATTTACTTTAAAAAGTGAACAATGTCGAAGAGAATGAAAATGTTACCCAAATAACAGTTAGTTTTCTTTCAACAACATTATAGTTATATGCAAAGCTGTATAGCATTTAGAATAAACCTTAATCATGCCCACCCAATTCCCAGCTTAGTCATTTTTCTTTTTGCAAATTTTGACATTCACAGGTTCTAGGAAGCAGAGAAGATAAACCCAAATATGACATAACCAGTCAGCTCATGTTCAGAATTACTATGTGATGGCAACATGTCCCTTGTTCATCTGAAGATAGAATTTTGTGGTGGATTCTATGATTGATCTCTAGGTCCCACAGACGCACTCACTGGATAACTGTACCTATTAGCTTTTGTATTGATCTATATCACTTTAAATCCAAGGCTTACATATCTCATAGGGTTGTTTCTAAAATAAGTGGACATAAATGCGTTATCTAACCTGGAAGAAATAATGTTTGGTATCTCTAGGCCTTAGGAATATTGTACAATACCTTAAAAATAGCAGGAATGCAATATACACTGAATGGCCAGATTATTATGATCTCTGAACGCATAATAATCTGGCCACTCAGTGTCTATCCTATATAATAAAAGACTAATATGCAAATTGTCCCCTCTACCAGGAGTTCAATCAACAGGCAAGCCAGCCAACCACCCCTGGCCAGGCTAGCCGGACAGCACCCATGCACTAATTTATACACCAGGCCTCTACTATATATATCTATATATCTATATATATATATCTATATCCACATATATATCTATATCCACATATATATCTATATCCACATATATAGCTCTCTATATCTATATTTATATCTATATATATCTATATATATAATATATCTATATCTATATCTATATCTATATCTATATCTATATCTATCTATCTATCTATATATATATATATATATATATATATATATATTGAGTGGCCAGATTATTATGTGTTCAGAGATCATAATAATCTGGCCACTCAGTGTATATTAAATAGGAATTCTGCTAAATATTATACAAATAGAAGGTGTGATTTTTCACCCATTCAAAAGTAGATTGAAAGCAATAACAAGAAAACCCTACATATCTCTGAATTTCTTCCATCCATGGGCAGACACGGGAGCTTAGGCTTTCAGAAATAAAACAAATAAATGAGTAAACAAACAAGGAAATAAACAAAAATGCCAATAGATCCAATGGATTTTCTACTGTAGCAATCTGTTCAGTGATAACCAGAAATCCATTCAGAGGATAGCAAAAAGCCTGAATTTCTGATGAGGAAACTGGGGTGAGAGCCTGGGTGGGCCAGACCGAGCTACTAAATGAAAAAAGCCTAGAGCCCATGCTATGAATAGCATATGTGAGCCAAGTCCAGAAACCATATCAAAGCTAGCTGAAACAGAAGTGAAACGTCACACCCATTAAGGATGGACACTGAAGATTCATACAGAATTTAGAGGTTGGTGATGTCTCATCTGAAAGGGCCGGTAGGGTTGGTATTTCCACAGTTCTGCTTGGCCAGACTAAAAAAACATGTCGGCAAAGTGGCCTATAGTATAGATGAACAACTACCACAAAAACCTGGCTAGCCAAATTAGTCTTCGAGAGATTAGAATGGTTAGGGTTTTGGAGAGAACTGAAGTATAATATTCTTTTCAAAGTTCAAGTAGCCCCAGGATGAAGTGTTTGACAGGACAATATCATAATAGAAAGTAACACTTTTAAGAGAAGTACCCCCCTACCCCCACTCTCAAGCTCCTTTACAACTTGAAATAACCCCTTGCAGAGACATTTTGAGTGGCAGGTTTTGAGGTGCTATTATGGATGTGAAAAGGAACAAATAAAACCAGTCTGCTGCCAATTCACCTAATGTTCGCTTAGCACATAATGGCCATGCAGGTGAGCAGAGTGTGGGAGCTCAGCAAGATCACCCTGTCATTTCAAAGACCAGGTTACAGGGCACATTTATTTCCTTCCCCACACAGAGTTCAAGTTCACCGATCTGTAGGATGTGTTAAAAAAAATATCCTGGTGCAGTCACTTCCATTGTATGCACAGCCGAAAGTTGGAAAAACTTGCCAAGAAAATGAACAGTTTCCAAATTTAACAAATGACTGGTTGCGAGCGGGCTGTACTTCTAAAGATGAAAATGTCAAAAGTTTTAATACTCAGTTACTAAAACAACAGACCCTATTTCATAATTTTAAAAATATGACTTCACTCCCCAGAGGCATAAAAATCTCCCAGAAATATATGTGGGACATATACCTTACTTATGTGCATGTATGTATTTAGGTACATGCTATGTATGGATACATATTTTATTTAGTTTTCCATGGGCACCTCCAGGCTTCCACCCCATCTCCAGAGCATCATGGCTGCTCTTCCCAGTGAAAATGCTAGAGGTTTATAGAAAAATGGAGAAAAACCAAGAAATACTTAGAGAGATTGAGTTACATTTATTACACAAGGGTCAGGAAAAAATGTCTCTCAAATTCTGGGCCCCAACATGAAGGAACTTTCCCTATTTATGTGTTTTTACCTTCTTTGTCTCCCAAATATGGGGTATTTCTGGCTTCCCTTGCAAGTTCTTAAAGAGTCCCTATGTGCTGGGATCTTGAGACCTCAACCAAAGACCTGGCCTGGTGCCAGCACTGATAACTTTGTCCAGGGAAGGTTTAATGGCCTCTCTGAAGTGGGAGTAGTCTTATTTTCCTTATTATTTAAGCAAGCAAGCAATTACAGAAGCCAAATAGCAGGGTTAAAATTTCAAACAACCGTTTTTATATAAGATGGATGCTTCAGAGGAGAGCGTGAAAGTCTCCTGCCTGCTGTCCTGTGCTTTCTCTGGCAGGTGGGCCACAGGGTACTCAAAGTGTGAGCAGGGGTTGGTGAAGGACTGGTGAGGGGGGGTGCTATGGGCTCTAACCTTTACCCTCCAGGCACAGGATGGTCCCACCTTCTCTGGGCACCTCCCTACTTCTGCCCTGTCTCTGGAGCAATGCCCCAGCTAATATGCTAGTGATCTGGTCGTTACCCTGGCATATTGACCATTAACATACTAGCTCTTTATTACAATAGTATAGATAGCCAGCCAGAAGAAATAACAGTTAGCTTAAAACAGTAAATGACAGAAACAGCCGCCAAAGCCCAGAGCAAGTTGATCCTGTGGGTCTGGGATGGGCACCAGCAGCTCCCAGGCTGTTTCTGCTCTTTGGCTGTTGCCTGTAGGTGAGGGGGACACTGCTCTCTTTCCTGCAGAGCCTGCAGCTGTAGCTTTGCTGGGAAGTCTGTATGGTGAGCCAGTCTGCATTTCCGCGGCAGAGACCAGCAGGAGCTCACGCAGAGCGTGTTAGCCTCACTTTTAACCTCCTGCAGAAAAGCCATCCTGGCCGTTCTGTTCAGTGACAGAAACCATTATCTTCCTGTCTCCTTCTCAGTGACGGTGGCAGTCAGGGTTCTTCCGGCCACCTCTTTCTCTGAAGTTTCTTGGAGGTGCTGCAAAATAAGAACAAAACAAAACAGCACAAAGAAGGCTTGGCTGCTGCGTGCAGAGTGGTTCAGAGATGGGTTGCCTCCCAATTTATTTCCCTGCGTCTGACTTCCAGAAATACTGCCAAATCCCTGGGTGCCCATTTTCGGCAGCTTATTCAGTGTGAGAAGTCATGGAGTGCCGTGCATTCTGAGGAAACCGCTGATACCATTCAGAGTGGTATCAGAATGGAAAGGGACAGTGATCTTGAAAGTGATATGAAATGTACAGTGTTCAAAGTTTACATAAAGTGTTTTTCAAGTCATTTCCAAACAGTTTTCCTTTTTCTTTCCCTCCTGGAAATGAAAGAAAGGCCCAGAGAGAAATTCACTATGGCAGTAGAGAGAGAAAACAAAACCTACCTAAACCAACAACGTACAGGGGCATTGCACTTATACCTAGACCAAGAACAACTATGTAGCAAGGATATTGTGTACCCGTGTGGCTTTCTTGTGACTTTCTGTTATGACATGGTGTACTGGACATCTCTCTACTCAGGAATAACATTTGCCTGCATGTGATCAATCAATCTTTTTATACCAAATGATAGTGTCTGTTGGGTGCAAACGAGATAGGCAAACAGATTTTATTTGCAATAAAAGACATTTTACAGGGAGAGTGATGTATAAATTTTAGGCCTTGGGGGACTCTCCTTTGTGCTCCATCTTTGCAAGGAATGTACTGTCTAAATGAAGACATTTTCTTGAGTCTTCTTGCTGTTGTTTCACATATAGGTGTGAATATTAGAGTAACGACTTATTTTTCTCTAATCTTGCCTGTCCACTGGAAAATAAAATCACTATTCTCAGAATATTTTAAGGAGTCATTAGTATTTCTAAAACACTGTGTTATCTTAGGAAACAAATTCCAAGAGGATAGTGGGACATTTTAAAGTGCTTTTAACTGAGAGTACATTATTAACTTTAATACTGAGTTAGCATAATATTAAAAAAGAAAAACACTGATTGTTGAATTCTGAGTCAAACAATGTCATGTAAAGTAACTAACAACATTAAAAAAAAAAACAGCAAAAGAATATAATCAATTTAGTAATAGCTCCAGGATTCATGTTAATCTAATTTCTTCTGAAGATGCTGCACTAAGAACTGGCTATGAAATCTTTAACATCCTTCTGTCTTCTTTTGTGACAATGAATTTGCTTTGCAGAAATTCTTCTGAACCCTTAGGATAGATTCAGTGACTTGTGAGAAATCTCCTTTCTACTAAGAATCTGCTATGTAAAAGTTGCATACTCTTTAAGTATGGCTTGCATTTCTTTGGTGTACATGCTTGAAATTGATGAGTTTCTGAAGAAAGAAAACTCTTTGTCTTCATAGAACTTTCAGGGCTATTTATTTATTTATTTATTTTTTTGGTTACCTAATGTCATGTATCTCAGCCATTGTACTACTCAGTACATGTTGAACATGTACTGAAGAAGAAAGGTGGTTTTCACTCTTCTTAGACTGGATTAGTGTGAATGTTGTCGGCAAAGGCTGGTGTCCCTCAGTGCTGAGAGCATGAATTGATCAACTGATCATATGAAGCACACTATTGTGGAAAGTCTGGCAAACATGACAGTAGGAATTCAGAATTTGCAACTAGAAAGAGAGAGAGAGAGAGAGAGAGAGAGAGAGAGAGAGAGAGAGAGAGAGAGAGAGAGAGAGAGAGGGAGAGAGCACATTTGTCTAGAATCTGATATACACCAGGTTCCATGTATCAGGTTATAATTAGTACCATTTACTTCATTAGAATTAGAGGCCTCTTCCAAACTACAAACTTAAATGAATGAGAAGTAGAGTCAGTGAGGCTGTGAAACGTATGCTGTAGCCTCAAATCCAGCTTATCTTCACTGGTAATTATTAGCATTTTTCTATGGTTCACCATTTCCCATATTGATGTACAGTAAATATCTTTTGAACTGGTTCATTTATTCATACCAGAAGTTGGCCATGTATTCAAGATCTATGAAAAGGTTTTTGTTGTATTCCCTTTAATCCTTTGTTAAGAATAGACTGAAGTAGGAGGTTTTATCACCAATGCTTTTATACCAACTGAGTGTCCTACAATTTTATTTAGTTGTGACACTAACTAGCCATAGCTAGCACTGACTCCACAGGATAAGGGGCCCAGTTTCACAAAACTATTCACTTCACACATCAGCCTCAAGTCTCCAGTCACCCTCCAGCCACCTATGCTCTTGCTCAGTGTGGCTACCATTTCAGGAGCTCCTATAACTCTCCTCCATGCTTGATTACTTGTTAG
Source organism: Pipistrellus kuhlii (assembly GCF_014108245.1). NCBI lineage: Eukaryota > Metazoa > Chordata > Mammalia > Chiroptera > Vespertilionidae > Pipistrellus > Pipistrellus kuhlii. The sequence continues at coordinate 23,887,193 of NW_023425482.1, forward strand.
AAAGATGCATAGAACTCAGGAAACATTGTGTTATGACATACAAGTGAATTGCCAGAGAAAGAGATACACTCAAATCGGTGAGGTCTAGAGGGGTTCTGAGAGCAAGAGCATGTGTCCGTGAAGAGTCAGGTGTACCTACATTCCCGTCCCTATACATTAGGATGCTCACCAACCTGGAAGCTCTCTGAGCTTCAATAGTCATAGAATTTTTATCAAGATTCCAGATTTTTATCAAGAAGGTTTAATTTCTTTTCGCAGATGATTAAATCATTGGACATGTATTGAATTGAATCTCCAATACCTCACCCAGTAATTTTCAGGTCTCTGATCACTTACTTGGTTTCTACAGCAACCATCCCTCATCCCTAAGATACCTAGGGCCCTGCTAGGGGTCACCTCATTAACACAACAAAGGCTCTTTATTTAAGATATTCCAAAAGTTTTTGAAATTCTGTGCTAGCAACAGGGGGAAAAATGTAATAGGTAGGTAGATATAAATATATAGAGGCAGATAGTTTTTAAAAATTATATCATGGAGAATAATTAAATATTGTAGTAAGAATTATTTTCTTATTCAGAAAGCCCATTTAAAAAACACATGGCTGAAGATGCCTATTCCTATTCCTATGATTAAAAATGAAAATTCTATCTATTTACCTATCGATCTTTCTATGGATTTCCTTAGCAAATCAAGTCTTTCCTTTTTAGGAATCCACAGCCTTAAGTGGACATAACTATGGTAAAGAGTCTGCCAGCACCAATGTCATACACTATTTTATAGATGAGGAGACAAGCTTAATAAGGTTAAAAACTCTTATAAGAACTCTCCAATCAACAGAATCACACCAATCAGAGCTTTATTTTTTTTTTAACTTTTATTTTCTGTTTCCAATCACATTTTACATTCAATATGACTGTGTATTAGTTTCTTGTATACACCATAGTGGTCAGACAACCATAATCTTTATAATAATCATGCAGACTTTCATCAAAAGTTAGCCTAGGCGTTATTTATTCAATAATTTCAATTTCTGGTAGACCAACTGAAAGTAGGAGAATAAAGGCTAACAGGTATTAGAATGACTGACCCCATGTAGAACTGAATGTGATTTAACTTCCAAAGAAAAGAAAAAGGCCACAAATATCATTAAGATATATATGACATATTTCCTTGAGAAACAAAAATCTAATTAAAACACACCTAATAGCACATCTAAATCACAAGTTTAGTCTTTAAAAGTCTCTGTATTATTACAGATTGTTGGTGTCTTGCTATGCTTTCTTATTTAAGTGTTTTCCAAATATTGTTGGAACAGGAGTACATATATAATCAGAAATTCTTTTGTGGAGGGAGGGGGAAGACTGTGTTTTTGTAAAATACATTATCTGGAGAAAATTCTTAATATACTATTTCCCTGTAATTTAAGTTCAGACTTTTAAAATCCATATTGGTGATCCATTAACCTGCCAGTTAATATAATAATTAACTCATTATCTTAATGGTACTATAATTATCTCTTAACTATGATTGTATTTTAATTTTTCAAAAGTCAAAGTCTAATGGTTTTATCTATGCTCCCAGTGTGTAATTTTCTCTCTATGTCCCTTTCCTCTGCTGGTTATAAGTTGGGCACAGAAAATCCCTATGACGACTTATCTAATCCTTGCCACACCTAGGATAGTCATCTTCCCAGAGGTATGATATCTCTAATAAAAATAAAAATAAAATAATTTTTAAATTTATTTTTTATTTTTTTATTTTTTATTAAATTATTATCTTTGTACATATACCATTGCCCCCCCCCCTTCCATACATACCCTCTCTCCCCAGAGTTTTGTGTCCATTGGTTGTACTTATATGCATATATACAAGTTCTTTGGTTGATCTCTTAAAAAAATAAAATAACTTTTTTTAAAAAAAGATTCCTGGCTGGGTAGAAAGTCACCCCCATACACCAACATTGTGGTTTCCATCCCCAGTCAGAACACATAAAAGAATCAACAGTGCATGCATAAATAAATGAAACAATAAATAGATACAATTTTTAAAAAATTATTTTAATGTACCACCAGATTTGAAAGAAGAAACCCCAGAAGGGCTCCCTGATTCCATCTCTTTCCTGACCTGGGATGAAAGCACACTTTCTGTTGGCAGGTCCCTGCTTGCCAGATAGCACTGCCATGTGGTGTAATGAGCAGGGTCCTGGAAGACGTGATGGGTCACTGAGTTCCTGTCAGCTTTCTGGATGCAGAGCTTACCTGCTCTCCTGGTGTCCTAAGCATATTTACTTGGCTGGCTTAGTGACTGCATACTGGATTTTGGACAAGAAAGAAAACAATAATATTCAAAGTTGGTTCAGCACAGTTTAATAGAAGCAGAAGCTTAACATAGATATTGTGAGACAGTCCACATTGTTTGCAAATGGTTCACTCTGCTGTCCCTTAAGAAACACTAGAGACAATCATAGGAACTATTTATTGAGTTTGTATGCTGGATTCTAAGTGGTTTATTTTTATTATCCCTCTGATCTCATAATAATTTTAATATATATTTTTTTATTGATTTTGTACAGAGAGGAAGGGAGAGAGATACAGAGTTAGAAACATCTATGAGAGAGATTCATTGATCAGCTGCCTCTTGCACACCCCCTACTGGGGATATGCCCGCAACCAAGGTACATGCCCCTGACCGGAATCGAACCCGGGACCCTTCAGTCCCCAAGCCGACGCTCTATCCATTGAGCCAAACCAGTCTCGGCTCTCATAATAATTTTATAAGTTAGGTATGATTATCTAAGAGGAGGCTTGGGAAGCTGATATAATTTTCCCCAAATCACAGAGCTGGCTTGTGATAGACATTTAGATAAGCATTCAGGTTGTTAGGCTTTTGTCTGTATATCAATATTTATGTCCTGTCGAGTTCACAATGGGGAGATCTCAGGTCTGTCTCACTTATAAGTCATCATTTAAGAAAAAATCTTTCACCAATTAGCTTTCTTTTTTGTCTCTGTCCAACACACACACACACACACACACACACACACACACACACGCACAGACCTCAGCCCACACACCCTATAATGCATCACTTAAAAGACCAATAATCATTAAAAAAAAAACCGTTTTTATTTTTAGTCAGGAAGGGGCCAGGGCCATTGAAACAATAGATTTATTATTTGGCAATTGAGTCATAAATGCACAGTTAGTCTTAGGGGCATTGGGCTTGTAGGAATAACTAAACTAACTTACCTAATTTATATTTCACAGACCTGGGAATAAGTTTCCCCAGTGTCTGGTCCTCAGCAATAAAGTCATGGTTTCTTTAGCTCTGCCTTGATTGAAGCCTTAGTTGTAAAAATCAAAGGATATTAATGAGTCCAAGTGGGTCAATACCACTGAGTATATCTGCATACATTTGGCCACATAATAAGCCACAATGTTGAAAGCCTAAGGAGGTTCACCTTAGGATGTTGAGATGGTTGTTGGGACAGACCACTGAGGATAGCATTTCCAGGATGAATCAAGAATATCTGATTCTTCTGAGTTCCCTCTTCCCCATGAGCCACCTCAGTCACAGAGTCATGTCTTGGTGAGATTTCTGCATTTACCTGCAACTGCCTTTTCTTTTGCCCATTCTTCTTCTCTTGAGACCTCTCTCTCTCTCGGTTTCTTACATTCAAAAAAACAAATAGAAAGCATATGTTTAGCCACTCTGAGAAGCAGAAGCAAACAATGTCTCTGTTGAATAGTTCTGGTGACTTCTTCCAGGAATTAAATGGTGACATTCTTGCTAAATCCAGTGTCTCTGTAATGCTGGTGGTCTTGATCCAGTATCCAGAAGGGTTCAAGAACCTGGAGAAGGTGCTGGGCATAAATCAATCAAGAATTCAAAGACAAAACATAATTTTGGAAGGCATTATGGGGGCCAGAGGAGCTTAGCTAAAGAAGCCAAGTTCTCCTTATCTCAGAGCCCCTTGCCTTTTATTAACACAATTTGTCCTAAATCAAGGTGAAGATGTATACGTCAAAAAGTATGGTTAGGTACAGAATCCATTGTCAGATTGGAAGAATTTGCCTGCTGCTATTCAGGTGTTTGGCCAGCAGGGGGCAATAACATGTAGATTAAGATGCCCTGAGTTATCTGGCAGCAAGCAATCATTTTATGCATCCTTTTCAGGTTTGGGGACATTCCCTCAGCCATCTCCAGATGACTCAGCCCTGCTGACATGCTGGAATTGGCTTCTGGCACCTATGGCCCAGCCATTAGCAGTTGTCTCAAACATCAATGGGTCTCAGCTGCAGTGCTGCCTTCACACTGCCTTAGATTGGTGGCCTAGCTTTTGTGTGTGGTATTTATTGACCATGACATAACACACACACACACACACACACACACACACAGAGACACACACACATACACACACACACACACACACACACACTACAAAAGAAAAACAACACACACACAAAACTTTCATTGCAAGTAATCAGAACACAAAATAGAAACAGTTTAGGCAAAAGGAACAATCTGTGCACCAAGATTGAAAATGTAGAACTGGGATTCACACTTCCATGTATTTGACTTGAATGCTCATGACAGAGTAGCTAGAGACTTTAGAAATTTTTTCAAACTAATCTCTTTTTTTCTCAGCTCTGCATTGTCAAATGCATAGGGTTGGAAATGTCAGCCTGTATGTTCTGGGTCTTATACGCCAGTGCTCCTAACATAGTAGCTGGTATTTGTAATATTAGAAGACTGTGTCTTATAGTCTTGCAACACACTAGAGAAAGGTTAAAATCACTCCTAGACTACTGATCTACGTATATAATTGAGTTGATACTATTTACTGGGACTTACAGAAATTCTGATTCACCTTTCTATAAATTTGTCTCTTTCTACTAAAGTTAAGAGTTTAATCCTTTGGGTTTCCCTAGATGGCACACCTTAAATGCCTTTCTTTCTTCTAAATGGGGTTTGTGTCCTGGGTCCTCTTACATGAGTGAATACTTCTCGGAACTCCAACCAGATATCTCAGTGTCAGTTAGGAATAATTATGGTCTCACAGCAGTTAAATGAAGGTTTTTTAATGAAGTGAAACTGTTTTCCTGGATTAAGTGCCAAGTGAAATGGCTGTTGGCTAACCTCAAGTTAATGAAGTTGTTCCCCATTATCACCTGTGTGCTAATGAAATAGGCGTGTCAGAGGAAAGGGAGAGGTTGTGCAATAGTATAGATGCCATGGATAAGTTGGGTTGAATAACTGCCTCCCTTTGAATGCAATTTCACAGGAAGCAGGAGGTCATGGTGTTCACGTGGCCCAAGAGTTTGTAAAGATAACTTTTTGATAGGAGCTTGTGTTAGAAAGCACTTTTGAAAGCTTTTCTTCTGCATCCACAAGGGGCAGGGCTTTTAGATCATCTGTTAGAGGGTGATTTGGAAGAAAAAAGAAGAAATCAAGAAGCTAAGTCCATGTAAGAGAGAATTTCAGCAGCTGCCCTTGGATGAAAATGGACTATAATGCCAAGGCTTTTAAATATGGTATATTTGGTATTTGTCAGTGACCTCTGTGTATGTCTAGGATCTATTAGAGACTGCACTTTACATTCGCTAAGTCGAAATGATATCAGAGAAGCAATTCAGATATCATAAAAGGCTATCATCCTATCAGGTAAAATTACCTTTTCAGGAGAAAAAAAGTACTCAAATACAAGAGGTGTTTTCCTTCTCCCATATTAAGCAATATGAGATCAAACTATAAAATGCTTACTTTAGAGGGTTGATTCTGTAGGTGTGGGTATGGGTGTGGGTGAGTAGACAGAAGATTCAGAAATTATCAAATCTAATGTTAAAACCAACATCAAATGCCCCTTTTGTGTAGACTTTTATGACTCCTTTCACCTAAGTGGGGGTGGGGAGGGTGGTACTACAATGCCTTTGTCTCTTCTACAATGCGCTATCTAGATATCCTTTCTGAAACTGAGAATTGTTTTCCTAGCTTCTGAGAGTGCTAAGTGAAGATGTCTGTCAGCTGTCAGCACTCATTGGGGGCTTGACTTAGTTTGACCAATTGTCCTTGCCCAAATTCATGCCTCCTCTAGAGGTAGCCTGCATTGAATGACTGGTCAACATGGTGTATAAAAGCTGCCCCTTTCGACTCAACCTTGAGGAATCATTATAGCTTCAGAGTTACTTATGGGTCTAAGGCAGGGTAGGTACTTTGCAACTCAGTGACTTCTGCCTGATCCTATGTCTCCTCCATTCTACAGGTATAAATTCTCAAAACAGTCTTTTAGTAAATATCCTGAGCCCTAATCTCCATTTTCTAGGGGAACTTAATTGCAACACTTTGTTTAGGCCCCAACAGAATTGCTGCTGCGTGTACTTCTGTTTCCATTCCAGCAACCCACTGCACTTTTATAATGGTTTATGTTTTCCTATGGCAGCTCATTTAATTTTCCTAATGACCCCATGAGGTATGCCTGATTCTCCTCATATGCTAAATGAAGCTTAAAACAGGTTACCAGCTTCTGCATTGGCAGAATTAACACCTAAGTAATATTGTTCTGTGCACAATGAAATTACTCATTCCCACACAATTTGACCTTCTGCATGTCCATTTCTCCCACTGGGAAAAAAATTGTACTTATAGACTCAATTGTTGAGTCCAGTGCTTTGCTCAGATTAGGTTCCTCTCTGAGTTTTGGGGACCTGGAAAAGTTAATAACTTAGTTAATCAGTAGTTTCTTCATCTTTAAAGTGGGTAAATAGGATAGTCATTAAGCTAAAACAAGATAAATCATGTGAAAGGCTTAACATTCTATTGGATTTCAGTCCTTAATTTCTCAATTAGGCAGGCTAATATTATGGAAAGTATAAGGTAGGTGTAATGTAGGAAATAACTGCATGAATATTGGAGTCATAGGAGTTTGGTTTCTAATTAAAACTCTGAGACTTACTAATTCAGGGTAGCTTTTTTATTATTTATTTGAGAAAGAGAGGAAGGGAGAGGGAGGGAAAAAGAGAAACATCAATGTGAGAGAGAAACATTGATTGACTGCTTCCCACCCACACCCTGACCAGCGTCTGAGCCTGTAACCTTTCCATGTGCCCTAACCAGAAACTGAACTGATGACCTTCAGGTGAATTGGATAACTTTCAACCAACTGAACCTCACTAGTTAGGGCATCGGGTAGCTTTTTTGATGTCTCTGAAACTAAAATTAATTAACCATAAAGTTGTTTATAGCAATCCTATAGAGTCATCCATGTAAACATCATTGGCCCTTAAACAGAAGGTACCCTGTGAAGACACACACACAAATATACACATGTTTGTGTCAAATAAATATGCAAGGGCCATAGAGGGGGTGGAGGAGGGTGGAAGAGATGGAAAAAGGAAGCTAATAGGTCTCAGACACCAGTTGGTTTAAATAATTCACTAGAAAAACCCACCATTAGAAATAAAGAAACTAAGTTTCAAGAAAATTAAATAACCCTCTTAAGGTCACACCCTTGGTAATTGATAGAGGTGCTGTTCAAACCTAGATTTGTTGTCTACAGAATTAGAGGAGCCAAAACCAGTTTGGTTCAGTGGTGGAGCATCGGTCTGCGGACTGAAAGGTCCCAGGTTCGATTCCAGTCACGGGCATGTACATTAGTTGCGGGAACATCCCCAGTAGGGGGTGTGCAGGAGGCAGCTGGTCAATGTTTCTCTCTCATTGACGTTTCTAGCTCTCTATCTCTCTCCCTTCCTCTCTGTAAAATATCTCTGTAAAATATCAATAAAATATATTTAAAAAAAAAGAATTAGAGGAGATGAGAAAAGGAATAAAAAATATAGAGAAATAAGAAAAAATAAACGAGGACATACATAGTATACTTACTGATGTGCATGTTTGAAAATATATCAAATGAACCCCTCAAGTTCTGTACAAGAGAGAATTTAAATCTTCAGTTGATTATAAGCTTCACAGAGTCTTCTGCACATCAGTTCTCTCTCTCTCTCTCCACTGAAAATGTCCATCGGTCTGGAAAATACGTTGCTTCCCGGATCTCAAGATTGTGGTCTCCACTGATGGACTGAAGACACCAGAATCCACTCTGTAGAAGAGCTCTGACTTTCTTATTATGCACACATTACCATTAAATGCTCGCTGTCAAGAACCCTCATCAAGCTTTTAGGGCTTTTCTGCATTGTCCATGAGGTGCACACAATAGTGGAGATTGCCAATAAAGGCACTTTCATATTTTCTGGGGGAGTTATAGCCAGTGGAGGAAATGCATTGTCTGGCATAATTAAGATAATTATCCATGAGGTCAATTCTAGGTAATGTGAAGGTCATTCCCGCTGCAAGTTATTTTTAGTGAGATACAGTCTTCTGTCATGCCCACCTCTCAAAAAATATTATGAAAAATTTCTATCAGATGAAAAGTATATTTTATGGATACAGCCTTGCCAGAGATGGTAAAAATTGTCCATTCAATGAAGAGGTCCCATAAAACCAGAATTCAGATGCTTATGTGACTCACGTGCTTCCATATCCACAAACCACTGACTTTGGCTGAAACCATTTTGCAGTGCGACCCAGACTGGTTCAGTGATATTCCTTCATGGAGATCTAGAGTAGAGACACACAGATTGAGTGAGTAAGTGTTGGACACTGGATTTTTTTTTTAATAAAATTAAATTTTTAGAACAGTTTTACATTCACAGAAAAATTACAAAGATATTATTGAAGCATCCATCTTATATAGAAACTGCTGTTTGAAATTTGAACCCTGCTATTTTGTCTTCTGTAAGTGCTTGCTTGCTTAAACAATAAGGAAAATATGACTACGCCTACTACAGAGAGGCCATTAAACCTTCACGGGACAAAGTTATCAGTGCTGGCACCAGGCCAGGACTTTCGTTGAGGTCTCAAGGTCCCAGCACATAGGGGCTCTTTAAGAACTTGCAAAGGTAATCAGTGCATGTCATAGTGATTGGTTGTTCCACCATCGGGCCAAAACTGGCTCTCCAACATTCTCTGAGGGGTCCCAAATTGTGAGAGGGCAAAGGCCAGGCCAAGGGACCCCACTGGTGCACTATCAGGGGCAGGGAGGGAAGTAGGAGGTTGGCCAGCCAGAGAGGGACCACCGGAGAGCTCCAGGGCATGTCTGGCCCATCTTGCTCAGTCTCCATCACCTGGACCCCAGCAGCAATTTAACCTACTGGTTGGAGCATCTTCCCTCTGGTGGTCAATAAATGTCATAGCGACCAGTCGACTAATCAACTATCTGCCCCCTGGTGGTCAGTGCATGTCAAAGTGAGCAGTTGAGTGGCCTTAGCATATTATTAACATATTACACTTTGACTGGTTGAACAGCCAACTGGACGACCAGACACTTAACATATTAGGCTTTTATTATATAGGATGATCCCAATTTTTTTTGAGGAAGAAAACAATGAGACTATGTGCTCAGAATAAGACAGTTATCATAATAAAGGCGATCACATAACAAATCACATTGAAATATGATAAATGAATAAAATAAATGTATTTCAAAGACTTATGCCATCATAAATGATTAATTATGGATGTCCTATAATTTTTTACAAGTTGCTGTGCTTATGGTCTTTTTGGAGACCTAACCTGACCCTTTGAAAGCAACTTTCTGAAGATATACATACAAACCCATATATTTGAAGGCAACTGTTATAAATTTTAGACAATTTAAGAGAGAATCAAACTTTAGATAATGTGTGAATGGATGATAGATCCAAAAATAGGATCCCAATTCAATATTATTCCCACTTTATCAATCCTGAATAACTTTTTAAAGCATTTCATAAGTTAACTCCATTTATCCTATATCTAAGAACAAATGACCTTATGCCTCTTTTCAGTCTGAACTCTTGCATTGAGACCATGGAACCGGACTCTGGAATACCAGTTTAGACTTGCAGAGATTTCTCTTGTCTTTGCACCATCATCTGGCTGCCTATTTCTGCGCAGACACTACCACAAACAGTACAAGGGCATAATCAACATTTATCAACAGAAGGAATACTTTATTATGCTATTCTTCACATTCTAAATGTTTAGTAAATTAATATTAAAGAACAGCCAATCTCTCCTTATGCATCTAAGTACAGTTACTAATGTCAAATCAGCAATTATAAGGAAATGTGTTTGAGAACCCATATATAATTGCATTCTATAAGTCACTTGAAATAAATAGAAATAACAAATGGATTTAGTCACCATTTTTACACCAAACAAATTCCATTCCTTGTACTTAAGAAAAGATTAATTATCATCTGAGAGCTACATGAAGCCTATTTATTTTAGTGATATATCTAGATTACAAGTGTACCAAATTCTTCTTTGCTCACTAACTTATTTGCATAAACTTCAGATTATCGTCAAAGAAAAAATATTCAGAGTTACAAGACTTTAAACTATGTATAAATAATGGCTTCTTTTCTCTCTCTCAGTTTCTTCTCCTGAGTTGAGGTAAAATAAAAATCAAATTCATTAACCAAAACAAGCTCCTGGCACAGTGAGCAATGTCTAATTGGAAATCTGAATATGATTAATTTATAGATTAAGAAATGTTATTATGCACCACTTTTCAAAAAATTCCCTTTTTCAATGGCCATTCAACTTTATTTGACTATGGGGCCACATTGTATTTATAATTTAAATATATGTGTTTTATGTAAATGAAAAAATGCCATTGTTGCCATTTTTCTGAGAGGATTAACTTTTACCTGAGAACTAGAGTGATACTTGTTGCTGTTCAAAGATCAGGAAGGTTACTTGTAGCTGTCAGTCACTAATGTTTTTATATTAACTATACCTACAGGACTTTTTCTTTTATTTCTTGTTCTATCAATTTCACCTTTTCATATTTTTCTAAGCCACCCCAACCATATCTGGGATTTACAACACAGGCTGAATTTCTTTTCTTATCCAGAGGATCATATATGAATAAATTAAGAATTTAGTTCACAAGGTATTTCAGGAACTACATACTGGGGGAGCATAGCCTCACAAGTGACATGTTGCTTTAAAAAGAACATAGAAAAATGTTGAGTTGTTTCTGCTAAGCAGTTGGGGGAGTCCTTCCACTAAGCAGTTGGGAGAGTGTCCAAAATGTGTACACACACATACCTTGAATCATTATAAAGGAATTGTTTACTAAAATACACTTCATTTTCATTTAACAGCCATCAGTTGTTAAAGCATACATATGTTTTTGGGGACACCCTATAGTTATGTCTGGAAAAGTTCTACTAAAGATAACATGAATTGGATTAAGACTATACTTCATATAGAGAGAGACCTGGATGACATAGCTGGTCACCAGACCCTTTTCTTTGGAGTACATATGTTTGAGCTAAAGCAAGCAGATCCTGGCTTTTACTCAAACTTGGGTCTTTGTGCACGTGTGTGAAATTGACCTTCCATGACTCAGAGATTCTACTTCATCTTTTAACTAGAGGCCCAGTGTATGACATGTGTGCACTGTGCGGGAGGGGGAGTTCCCTCAGCCTGGCCTGCACCCTCTCGAACTCCAGGGCCCCTCAGGGTTCGTCTGCCTGCTGGCTGAGGCCTGCTCCCTGTGGATATCCCCTAGGGGCTCTTAGAGCTACCATGGAGTCTGGAGAGGCTCTGGCCACCACCACTGCACTCATCAGCCATGAGCCTGGCTTCTGGCTGAGTGGCACTCCCCCCTGTGGAAGTGCACTGACCACAAGGGGACAGCTCTTGCATTGAGCATCTACCCCCTGGTGGTCAATGCACATCATAGCAACCAGATGTTCCCCTGTTGGGTCAATTTGCATTTTAGCTTTTTATTATATAGGATGATTTATACATACACACACACACCCCACATGCATACACATCATATTTTACCTACTAAGAACTATTGGAGGCAGTGAAAGTTAACACACTAATATTAAATGTGAAAATTATTTCATGTCATATCCAAAGTTTCCCATTTACCCCTCTCCATTCTTTCTAAGATTGGTTAATTGATATACACATCGTTAAGTGTATAATTTTTAGTGACATTTCTTATTTATCATTCTATTGTGAGAGCTCTCTCTTAGAAGATTTATTTATCTAACTGACCTCACATTATATAGTTAAATATAAAATAATTAGAGGCTCAGTGCATGAAATCTGTCTACTGGTCAGGTACTCCTTCCCTTCTCCTGGCCACCTGCCACCACCGGGGCCTTCCTCCCTTCCCCCGGCTGGCTCCATCCCCTGGTTGAACGCTCGGATGACCTCCTAGTCGAGGGAACAATTTGCATACTGTGCTTTTATTATATAGAATGTAATGACAGATAAAACCACCACCCCAGACGATCAGGTCTCAATATCATACCTATATTAGTTAGTTTTGGGAGTCATTTTTACAGTCTTCTGAACTTTCTGGGCCTCCTATCGACATTGATTAAATATGAGTTGATGATGAGATATTGTCACTAGGCTTGCATGAAAGTTGTGCCTAGACTAATATGTGGGGGCATTACAGAAACTCATTTGATTTAGCTAGCGGGATCTTGGAGTTACCAAATGTAGAGGGACAGACCATTGTCTTATAAAGGTGACACATTCAAGGCAACCCAAACATGGGTTTAGAAATTTAAAAAATGTTGCTAGTTTTTCTATTTTCCCACGTAAGTTACCAACACAGATTTTATGAATCAATTTCAATGCTAAAACCTTTTTAATGAATTTAGAGATACTTGCACATATATAATATTTAAAAATTTGAAGTCAATCAATAGAAAGTTTTTCCAGACACCATTTTCTGAGGGCTATATTGATGTTCTATTTTCATTCACAACCCAAATACCTACAATCCATCTGTCTTTGTAAAATAATTAGATTATAGACTAATTTCATAGCCCTGTAAAATAATTTAATTGTCATAATGCCTCTAGTTTCTCTGTGAAATCAAAGATTTAATTTGCTTCTGCTGCATCCTAATTTCTGCGTGACTTTTTAAGGTACCCGTCGTCAATGGAGAAAAGGCAGGCGACATGTTTAAATGTCACGAAAGCTGAATTCTATTTTAAAACAAAGATATATATTCTAATTCTACTGACAACGACAAAGCTCTCCAGGGTGTGCTTTAATGGCCCATTAGTTTTCTTCTCGGTGGTTGGAATTCTCTGGCCTCTAGCCTTCTGCTCCCCTGAGTCCCGGGGCCTCTATTAGACCCATTAAAACTCTCTGGAATGCATTTTTTTTCTGATGTGATTGTTATAAAAATGTCCAAGTTACGCACTTATTCCCCCATTTGCAATGGCACTGGCATTTCACTTGCCTAAATGTTGACACCAGGGTCTTCACAAAATATAGTGCAGATGATCAATTAGAAGGTAAAAAAGATTCCTCCGTGGGGGCACGGGAAAGGAAAGAGAAATGTTTGTGTAATCTAAGTCAGAGTCATTTTCGCAAATGCCAAGCGGAGAGTGGTTTGAATCATGTTGGCAAATCTTCACAAATCACAAGGTTGACACATTATCCCCGGTTGAGCTTTTGAAATCGTCTCCCACCGAATCTCCTCTGTGATGGACAGACAGAATTGTATTTTCTTCTTTACTCCTTCAGAGAACACACACACACATTTCTTTTTATAACCACGATAAGAAAACAGATCCCCATAATGAGGGAAAACTGACTAGGTTCCAGCACCAAAGGCAGAAGAGGCCAGACAGACTTGCTTCAGAAGAAGCACTCTTCCCTATTGAAAATGGTGATATTATCAATACAGTCACCTTTCAACAACAGAGTTCAACCCACCATGCTCCATTAGCTAGTCAAGATAATCAGTTGAACTTTGGACAGTGATCAGTGTTACAGAGATCCAAAATAGGTCAGATACTTTTCCCTGAATTTGGTACCTGGGAACTTGGAGAAATAAATGATCTCTCGATCTCTCTTTTTAAATGATAAAATAAAATGTAGCCTTTGGTTTTCAGGAACGACTGTTCTTGCTTTTATCTGTGTTGTTGACTTCACTGGGGACAATGTTCTCACCACTTTCCTTTGTTAGGATGGATGGATGAATGGATAGATAGATAGATAGATAGATAGATAGATAGGATATTGATTAACTAGCTAGTTATTAATGTTAACAGGAAAGGACAAAGCAGAGGCCAGACATTGTAAGTTTATAAGCATGGCCATTTGGGGAGCTTCACCAGGATGCTGTAACTTCACACTCCCCAGAAAACCACCTGTCCATCCCCTGCAAATCACTGTGGGAAGGGTCCAGAGAAAGGGGAAGATGGGCTCATGCACAATAAACTTAGGGTGACACAGGAAATGTGCCTGTTTAACCTGGAACAACAATAACTGACTAGAGTGGGTGGAGCCATGGCAAGTGCTCAAAATCTTAGAAAGTTCAGATCCCCAAACAAAGGACTTTGTGCTCTCTGGTTTCTCTCTTGGTCCTCTGGTTTTGTTCTGCTTCCAAGCATTTGTCCATGTTCTAGAAGCCCAATGGGCCAGGGCCATGCAGAACCCGCACACAGTGGACTAATGGACTGTAGCTGGGAGCATAAGCTAGGTTAGCCTGATGCTGGATTGGACAGTGCAAATATGGAACAGAAACTCTGGGCGGTGGCTTTGATCCTAGATTTGCTAAAGACATAACTGGTCTTCTTCCAAGGTGAGATGAAGGGAGAGGGTATCTTGGAAACTCAGAAATTGAGTTCCATGCAAATAAATACCACTCCTTCTGTGTGAGTCTCAGAACATTCTCTTTCTCATGACATCACAAGAAGCCCACTTTCCCTGGACATAGAGAATTCCCCACCGATAACAGAGAGATGATAGATGGATAGATAGATAGATAGATAGATAGATAGATAGATAGATAATAGAAGGAAGGGCATACAGGTGATAAATAGATATTGTTCAATATGAGGGACAGGAGAGAGAGAGAGAATGAGAGAGGAAAGGGGGATGGAGGGAGGAACACTTGATAAGTTTGTTTGAACTAGTGGGCTCAGCTATATCTGAAAATAGACTTGCCTTTTGACACTTCAGTTTCAAGAACTGATAAATTACCTTTTCTGTTTAAATGAGTCAGTTATTCCCACACCCCACCACTACCACCACCACCACCACCACCATCATGCTTGAATTGAATAAACTTACTATTATATTTGATCTAGCTCCATGTCAACTTTAGAATCCTGTACTTTTTAGCCTGGGTACTCCAGAGAAATAAACTTATCTACTTAGCAAATATCCATAAGTGAGATTACTGGATGATATGTTATTCTATTTTTTTTTTTATTTCTTGAGGAAATTCTATACTGTTTTCCATGATGGCTTCACTATTATACATTCCCACCACTAGTGCATGAGGTTTCTTAATTTTCTCCATCCTTCCCAAGATGTTATTTTCTGTTCATTTCATAGGGAACATTCTACTGAGTGTAAGGTGATATCTCATTGAAGTTTTGATTTGCATTCCTGTTTTTATTAGTTATGTTGAGCATTCTGATTCCATATCTTCTTTGGGGAATTATATATTCAAATCCTTTGCTCATTTTTAAACTGGGTTACATTTTTTTAAATGAGTTGCAAAAGTTCTTTATGTATCTGGATATTGACTCCTCTGATATTTGACTCTTAGAAACTTTCTCCCATCCTCTAGATTGCTCTTTTATTCTGTTGATCAGGTCTTTTGATGCACAGAAGTTTTAAAGTTTGATATAATCTCATTTGACTATTTTTGCTTTTGTTGTCTGTGCTTTCGGTGTCATATCCAAGAAATCATAGCCAAATCCCATGTTCCCAAGCTTTTCCTCTATGTTTTCTTCTAGGCGTTTTAAAGCTCTAAGTCTTACATTCAGTTCTTAGATTTAATACATTTTGAGTTGTTTTGTGTTTGTAGTGTGAAGTAAGGTCCAGTTTTATTCATGTCCATGTGGATATCCAGTTTTCCCTGCTCTATTTATGGAAGAGACTGTTCCCCATCCTGCATCTCTGGCGCCCTTGTTGAAAATCATTTGGCCATAAACGCAAGCGTTCATTTTTATGCTCACCATTCTGTTACTTTGGTTTACATATCTGCCTTTTTGGCAGTCCTACACTGTCTTGATTACTGTTGATTTGTAGTGAGTTTTGGAATGAGGCAAAGTATGGCTTTCAACTTTGTTCTCCTTTTTTAATATCCTTTTGGCTCTTAATGGTCCCTTGAGATCCCATATGACTTTTAGTATTTTAAAAAGTATTTTTGCTACTGTGCCATTGGGATTTTGACAGTGATTACATTGACTCTTTAGATTTTGGGGGGCACTATGGGCATTTTAACAATATAATATTTTCCAATCCATGAGTATGGGATATCTCTTCATTTATTTGTGCCTTTGGGTATTGCAAATTCTTAACTTCACAAAGGTAATTGGGTCCATTTTTTCTTTTTAAGTGGGTGCCTTATGAGGGACACCCTATCCTATCATAGTAGTGATTACACTTCTAATCAGTAGATTTTGGCTCAGTATATTGGCTTGGCACCAGCACCTCAGGTAATATTGATGCAGGAAGTACATACTTGGGAATATTTTTCAATACCAATGATTCTCAAAACGGATGGCATGCTAGAATCCCTGGAGATACACTGAAGCCGAGAGTCCACTGCTGAACATCCTGATCTAAATGGTCTGCCGTGGAGTTCAGTGTCAGGAGTTTAACACTTTCCCTGGGTGTTATAATGTGCAGCCAGTGTTGTGAGCCACTGTTCTCATGCTACGTATAGATTAATTGATTAACTCTAGGAGTCCATTAAGGCAAGCTCATCTCTCTAAGGAGTTAAATATAGTACAGAGATAGTTTAAAACATCAATGAAAACTCCATTTACTGTCAGACTCTTCTTCAGCCCAGATCTCCATTCCTGTTATTAATAGGGTCAAAACATTTAAAGATAACATGTGTATCTGAAAATGGCTCTAAATCAAATACCACTAGTAAAAGAAGCTGTGACTCTGAGCCATTAAAAGGTGAAACAATTCAGCCCACATTGTTGAATAGAGACAACTGGCATTTCTTTCCGGATGATGAAATGGCAGGCCATTTCCATTCTTGGCGTGCATACTCAGGATTATCAGATGATGCAATTAAAGCAGAGAAGATCAGAAAAAGAGTTCTTTTTTTATTGTCTTTTCAGAAGATTTCTGAGAGGTGTTTGCATGTAACCGAAGCCTTCACACTGTTACCAAGTTCAAAGTTCCTAAGAGGGTGGTACAAAGCCTTCCAAATGAGACATCTGCCACACTCATAAAGAAGGCCGTGGAGGCACTGTTTTGAACATATCTTTTATTAACTTAGAAAAAGTCAACAGTACTGAAAGGATAGGGAAGCTATGAAATTTTTCATATGAGGGTGAGATATTCCAGCAAACAAAGAAATTAGCTCCAGTTTTCCCTCTTTTACTATTCTGATGAATAAATTGTCTGTCTCCCAAATTGACAAGGGAAGAGGAAAAGAAAGAGCCATAGATCTTTCAAGGTTTCCAAATACAAGTTCTGTGGGGTTTTATATTACTAGTAGTATTTAAAGCACTGAAATAATCTGGAGTGTAGAAGAGATTCAAAAAGCATTTCCCCAAATGATGAACTCTATATGGATATTAATATGTCTGTAAAAATGTTTGTGAGCATCAACCAGGATTGCCCCCTTTATTCCCAAACTCCTCTTAATCCATGTGTGTCTCCTAAAATGCTCTAGTCTTTAAAATTCAAGTTTTCCTCTTGAATTTGGACTTCATCCCCTGTGTCTAGTACCTCCAATTTTCCAGGAATATTTTTGAAAGAATATAGCAGAAACTGTTGCTTTGCATTAAAAAAAAAAAAAAAAAAAGTATCACGCACATCATAGCGACCAATTGTTTCACTGTTTGGCCAATTTGCATAGTAGCGTTTTATTATTATACATAGGATATTCATAATCCTGTATAATCCTCTTTTCCTATTTAATGTTCAGGTGAAATAGAAGCATGTATAAAGTTATGTTGGAACTATCTTAGAAACATTCTTATTCAAGCATGTATTTTGTACCTCTAATATGATGTTTCTTTTCATGGAGCTCATCCAAAATCATACAGCTGCCTTAATCAATTCACTAGGAAATTCTGAAAGTCCTATTCTTGTTCTGTGCTTACTTGTGTGACATCATTGCCCACACAATTGTTCCAAAACCCCGAACTAGAAACTTTCTTTCATGACCAGATTGGAAATTCTCTCCACTAACCACCCCTTCCAAGGAGTCTTTGAGAAAGTGGTAAAGGGTGAGAGAGAAACTTTGAAAACACATTAAAAAATATTCTTAACTGTTTTTATTTCTTTACTAGAGGCCTGGTGCACAAAAATTTGTGCACTTGAAGGTGGGTGGTGTGGGCCCCAAGCCACGCCTGTGTCCTCTCGAGTCTAGGGCTCTTCCGGGGATGTACACCTGCTGGTTTAGGCCCACTCCCAGGGGATCGGGCCTAAGCTGGCAATCAGACATCCCTCTGGCAGCCCAGGAGCCCTCGGGGAATGTCCAACTAGTGGCTTAGCCTAAGTCATTAATCAGACACCCTTAGTGCTGC
The DNA here is from genome assembly GCF_014108245.1 of Pipistrellus kuhlii. Taxonomy (NCBI): domain Eukaryota; kingdom Metazoa; phylum Chordata; class Mammalia; order Chiroptera; family Vespertilionidae; genus Pipistrellus; species Pipistrellus kuhlii. The sequence continues at coordinate 23,905,799 of NW_023425482.1, forward strand.
TGCAGAGGCGGGAGAGGCTCCCTCCACTGTTGCTGCACTAGCCAGCCATAAGTAGGCTTCTGGCTGAGAGGTGTTCCCCCTGTGGAAGCACACTGATCACCAGGGGGCAGCTCCTGCATTGAGTGTCTGCCCCCTGGTGGTCAGTGTGCATCCTAGTGGGCAGTCATTCCTGGTCTTTCCTCTGATAGGGTCAATTTGCAATTACCCTTTTATTATATAGGATTTCTCCAAATTTTGACTTTCCTTCCATTGCCGCTCCTTCCCTACCCGCTGTAGTTTCCCTGTCACAAACACCCAGCACCCATGTCGGCTGAGAAGGCTGAAAATGTCACTATATATAAGTCAACCTTGACCTCTGTGAAACAAACAAGCAAACAAACCCAAACCCAAGCCCAGGCCTAAGACAAACTCAAAGCCAGGACCCAAACCCAAAGCCAACTAAACATAGGTTCTGTATTGCTGTCAGTGTTCCTGCTTTGTCCATCAAGTCACTGAGGTAAAACTTTATGCTTATTGACAGCTACTTTTTTAAGGATTAAAAAAACAGTATAAATTGCAACAGATTATGCAGCTCCATGACTGTTATTGGCACGTTCATTCATATCAAGCTGACAGTTGAAAGAAAGCATTTTTTTTACATCTGCCTACAAAAACTCATCTATGACCTTTCTGAATAATTGATGAGGACTTTTTGTCGTTGTTGCAAATTTCTGAGATGTGCACAACCCACGGTAGCCAGATGAGTGCAATGGACTCTGCAAATCCTTTTTTGCAACTGTCCTTGTCAGCTTTTCTGTACGAGTGACATTTGTTAGGAAACTCCACTAGGGCCAGAGCATGTGAGGTAGTATTAGGACAGCATTGCAACATTGCCAGTGTACTCACTATGGTGAACAACAAGTTCTAATTTGACTGGAACTTGCTTAGTTTTAGCACAGAAGATATTGTGTCCCAAAGGCAAATTGGTATGGTTGACCACCCTGTTGAAAATGCATACCTTTACCGACCTCAAAACATTAGTATTCTCACACATTTCAAAAAATATTATTTTTGTCCATATAGAGTGGTGTATAAACAATAGCTAATATTTGTTTTAATTTGACTTTCATTGATTACAAGTGTGACTAATTACTCTTTTACATCTATTAGTCAGATTCTCTCCTCTGTGAATTGCCTTTGCCCGTTTTTCTAATAGCATATTTATTCTTCTGTATAGATTTTTATGATCTTCAGCATGAAATATTTATTAGCCACATGAGCTACAAATATGTTATGCCCATTTTTCTTATTTTTTTACTTTCATTTATTTTGTACAAATTTTATGTTTGACAGAATCAAAATTTTGATTTTAATGTTAATGCTTTTTTGCTGGCAAATCTAAGATTTATTATTACACTGAAGTAGGAACTTTAACTTACAGATATTTTTGAAGCTTAAAATTTTACGTTTGACATTAGCTCTTTAGTATACCTAGTTTTATGTGTGAGGGTAAGAGCTAACTTTACTTTTCTCCAAATAAATAATGAATTAATCCAACACTCTATATTAATCAGTCTGTCTCTTAATTATTGTTTTTGCCAAAATCTAGTTTTTACATAACTTTATTTAGTTTATGGGTTTTTTATGTTGTTGTTTTTTGTGTGTGTGTGTGTGTGTGTGTGTGTGTGTGTGTGTGTGTGTTTAGTTCATTAATCTATCATGCTTATTCCTTCCCATGCCAACTAAATTCTCTCAATTTTTATAGCTTTAAGTTAGGCATAATATCTGCTAGAACAAGTGATTTTCATAGTTCTTTTTTCAATAGTCTTTTTGTCATTTGTAACTCTGTTTCTTCCATTTAAAAATCATAGTACATTCATGTACTTGCATTAAAATGTGATCTTAATGGAAATCACATTGAATTTCCATGATCTTTTACAAAGAATTATTCTCTTGACAGTAGAGCTTTCCCATCCAATAGCATGTTACAGGGCTCTCCATACACTCAGTTCTTCTTTCATTTTTAATGTATTTTAATTTTCCTAGAAGTTTTACATATAATTTTATTTGCTGTTGCATTATGAGGGACAGTTTTTCCTTCTTGTATTTTCTAATTTCTTGATACTGATTTCTATAGGCACTATTGTTACGTTATGTTTTTATTATTAAGCAAAATGTCTGAACATATATCAACTGTGATCGATCCTAAAAGTTGAAAGGGTGTTTATTCTCTTCTTTACAATATATGTAGCTTCGATTTCTTTAACTACCCTATTATATTGCCCAGTAAATTTGGAAAAGAAACTCGCTGTGGTTTACGTATTGAGATTGCTGCCAAAATTTCCCCATTAAGTAGCAGATGGTCTGATATATGCAGAAAGGTCCCTTCTACTTCCTGGTTTTGGGCTGTAAAGATGTTTGTTCTTTGTCTGTAAATCATACGTGAGTATAGTATTCTGAAGACCTAGAGCGCATGCATTGAAATGATGGCATTTTAGCTGCCCTGATGGGCAGCTTCTCCCACCTGCTGTATCCATGCACTTGGATAAGTGCTCCTTCTGAGGGTGAGCCAGACCCAGTGCTTCATTTCTGCCCAATCAATAGGATAGGGCAACAGTAATGCACTGCCTCGCTCCTGCAGCACAATGATGAATACTAGTTGTGAGAGTTTTCATTTTTGTCGTGTTCTCAATCTTAACCAGAAAACGTGTAATCTTAATCCAGTGAGTATAATCATAAGTATGTTTTCTCATTGACTCCCTTGTAAATGACCTTGGTCATTTTCCTTAAAATGTTAAACTAACCTGTATCTTTGCAACAAATCCCACTTGATCAGGATGTGTTCAACTTTTTATATATGGAAAAATTCATTTTACAATTTTTATAGGGGTTTTGGACCTATGCTCATGGGGGAGATTTGTCTTAACTTGCTTTGCTTGTAAAAACTTATTCTGGTTTTATGAGTGTAATATGCATATCAGAGGATGGCTTAGGCATATGATTGAGGTTTATGGCTTGATATCATTTCTTTCTTAGATCTTTGATATATTTTCCTCATTAGAGACATCTGAGCTTTTCTTTTATGTTTGTTTGTTTTTTTGTTTTTATCAAACCAGGAATTATATATTTATAATAATTAGGAGTTTATTAAGCCCTGGACAGGTAGCTAGGTTGGTTAGAGCATTGTCCTGCAATGCCAAGATTACAGGTTTGATCCCCGGTGAGGCCACATGCAAGAATCAACCACTGAATGAATACATAAGTGGCACAACATATCAATCAGCCTGTTTTTCTCTCTTTTCGTTCCTCTCTCTCAATCAATAAAAAGGGGAGTTGATTAAATTTATCTGATCATTATTCCCAGTTCTCTCATACCCTCAACTGGAGTTTAGTTTTATTTATGTTGAATAGCTTTTAGATGTGTGGGGTTTTTTTGTTGCTTTTTTGTTTGTTTGTTTTTTCATTTTTAAGTTTCTGTGGGTAGAAAATCTGCTTTGTTTGTGTATGCCTGCAAATAGCTTTATTTCATACTCTCTCTCAAGGCCAGCTCCTGATGCCAAAGCTGGAAGCTGTGTTGATAAATTTCATGAACATATTGCTTCCTTTATTTTATTCTTATCTCTGGAGTCAGGAAACTCCCATCACAGACCATGACTTGAAGCAAATTGAGCAATTTTCTTTCTTCATTACCCTGTAGGACCTAAACCATCAGTACTGCAGGGACACAGAAACAGGGAACTAAATGACTATATGGTGTGTGTGTGTGTGTGTGTGTGTGTGTGTGTGTGTGTGTGTTTTCTTGTTTGTTTTCATTAAGTGTCTGATATATATATATATATATATATATATATATATCTTGAATTTAACAGCAGTTATATTATTTCATTTTCCTTATTTCAAATGTCAATCACCATTGCTAAGAGTTTGGTTCATAGGGTCTACGTATGTGATCTGCTTACCATTTTAACCCAGAAGTGGATCATACAATTTAATATTGCATTGCAGAAACTTCTTATCTGTATGTCTCTCCTACTAGTTGTATCTAGGTATCATTATTAAAATGGTTGTGTCTTTTACTATAAACCCATTCATAATTGCTACTGGCATTACTATATGCCAAATACAAGACACTTACTAAATACTCACTGTATACTAACTACTATTTGAGTGTTTTGCATGTGTTTACTCATTGAATTCTAGCAAAGACCATATGAAATAACTACCCTTAATAAAATGGGAAAAGCTGAAATTCACAGAGATTAGGTAATTTTTTCCATGCTCAGGTAGGTGTAAGGTGCCTACCTATGTACAAACTATAACACTTAGATGGTTGATGAATGAAGAACTAACAGATGAATGTTCCAGATGACATCAGTCCACCCTGGCCTGAGTCTCTGTCATTCCTCACCCTGTCCTGCAACACTAGTGTTCTGGGTTCTCTAGAGCAAGGGTCATATAGCATCTTTCTCAGTATCCCAGCTCCTAGCACCAAAAGTAGAATTCTCTGGTGCCTCACAAATGGTTGTCTGGGTTACATCAGACCCAAGTGGGATTCAGCTCTGAGGATTCACACTGTGTTATATTGGTTCATGAAGACAATGCCATTCACTATTTTCTTGAGAGGCCTATTCACACTGATGAAACATTCTGATTATAGATATATATATATATATATATATATATATATATATATATATATATATTTTTTTTTTTTTTTTTAAAGAAGGGTCTCTGGAGATACTGTAAGGAGACTTGTTTTCTGTTGGTGTTTTGTGAAGTATTAGGGTAAGAAGCTTTGGAGCTATGAAAAATTGAGAGCCTTTCATTGACATCAGTTTCTTTTTCAGCAGATATGTAAGGAAATGAAATAGCTTGCTCTTTCTTCCCAAATTGGCCATTTCTCAGCATGACCTCTATATAATTTTATACCTAAGATCCTGAGATAGAAGAAAGGGCAGGTTTGATAAAATCTTTGTCTTAAAATATAGGACCATTCTGGTTGTTTAAAATTAAAAATAGCCCTGGACAGTTGGTTGAGTGCTGTCCTATGCACCGAGAGGTCATCCCTTTGCTTGCTGATCAGAGCACATGCTAGAAATGCAGGCTCGATCTCTAGTAGGGTGTATGCAGGAGGCAGCTGATTGATGTTTCTCTCCCTCTCTCTCTCAAATCAATAGAAACATGTTTTAGAAAAAGAATATAAATAAAAACAGTTCATTCTCTGCACGGATGCCCAGAATGTTCACAATAAGCATCCCTCCTTGAAAACAAAGTCTCAGAAATTACTAAGGGACAGCCAGACAAACCTGTGGCCAGAGGATGCAGAATGCACATCTGTGGGAAGTTCTGTCAGCATTTTTTTTTTAAAGGAGAGGAAGTGTGCTTGCTACTGGCACCTAGCAATTAGTGGCCACTTTCCCTGCTTGCCTGCTGAGAAGGCAGCCTTGTCAACTGCCTTGTTATTGCAGAAACAGCCCATCCTAATGGTCAGCACTTGTCTTCTGGGCTGCTCTGCCTACAAATTGATATGTTGTCCTGACTTAAGTTATCCAGTCCTGAGAACGTCCTGGGTTCTGCACTCCGAGGAGGGCTTATCAGCATGAAGAGGACTGGCTCCCTTCTCCAGTAAAGCTGCACACAGGAGGCAATTTGGGTGAAAGGCCCACATATTTGGACATTGAGTACAGAGTCGCCACGCCATCAGGGAGGCTGCAGTGTGAATTAAAATGATGTTTTCCATTTTGGCTGATTCCAGCCAAGCCCAGGGAACTGAGGCATTCCATTCACTCAAGGATGTTCTGAAAGAGACTGAGGCTCAGATCAGTCAGGAGTTTGTCTGTGTCTTAAGTAAGTCCAAGTGTTGATAAGGAGAGCTATGCAAAATCACTTCAATTCCTCTGCCCCCTGATTCCACTGGGCGTTGGGGATGCATGCAGAATCCTATCTCCTGCTCCAGTGGGAAATCTGGCCCCGACCATCACCAGAGAGACCTCCTCTGCCCAATCAGTCCCCGATGAGGGCACACTGCAGCCTACGGAAAGCTTTTCTCCTTAAATATTTTCATAAACCGCCATTTCAAAGCCCCTGATATAACATGTGACACAACTGATAAAAAAAAAAAAATAAGATAGCTAATGTAACAAAGACCCCAGTTCACAAACCTTGCCTAGGGAGACATAGTCATGAAAAGCTAAAATTCATAGAGCCCTTAGGGATGGCATATGTTGAAATACCTACTGATCTCAAATCCAAAAGCATCAACAGGGTCAGTGCAAAGTGTTCACCCATGATATTTGAATAACCTAGGGAACGTGAACTTCACAAAAGTAAATATATGGAAACTTCTGCTGGGAACTTACCATCCCCTACCTCCTTCATTTTTCTGTGATAAAGCAGATGTTAAGTGAAATGTGTGTGTGTGTGTGTGTGTGTGTGTGTGTGTGTGTGTGTGTGTGTTTGATGATGTAGAATGCATAATAATTTTCAGCAAATTTCAATTGCCAAATACCAGTCTGGAGGAAATGGAATTAATGTTAGGATTCCTGTGACACTTCAGATGTTGGTGCATGTCCATAAAAACCAAATCTGGCATTGGATAGGTGTACTCACTGTGTGATGCCTCTGTGTTCTTGCCTGGCACCAGGTGAGGCTGGGAAAATAAAGGAAAAACAGAGAGGAGGAAATAAGGAAGCATATCACAGTGAAAGAACGAAAAAGTGTGTGTGTGTTTGGGGGAGTCATATAGCAAATATGTGCAATTCTTTTTTTTTTTTTTTTTTTTTTTTTTTTTTTTTACAGGGAGGAAGGGAGATGGATAGAGAGTTAGAAACATCGATGAGAAAGAAACAGAAACATTGATCAGCTGCTTCTTGCACATCCCCTACTTGGGATGTGCCCACAGCCAAGGTAGATGCTCTTTACTAGAATCCAACCTGGGACCCTTTACTCCACAGTCCGATGCTCTATCCCCTAAGCCAAACCGGTTAGGGCTACATGCAATTCTTTATTTGTGAAAAGGTACTTCCAAAGTCAGAATTCATTACATCCTCCCAACAGCAATGTGAGGCAGCTCCTGGCAGGCAGTGCTGTTTGCCCGTTCGTTGCAAGGATCCTGATGTTCAGAGTAAGAGTACTAGAGCCTGAGCCACCTACTAAGTGGGAATCCCAGAATGGGAACCCAGGCCATCTGAACCTTAGTTCAAGGACAGCCACGCCATGATTCCCCAAACAAGACATGCCTGAGGCTCATTTATAATCTAAAGAAACAAGCCCAATAATATCAGATTATTGGAGTGTTGGAATAAATACCCCAAGAGGAGAGGAAGTTTGGTTTACTTTGTTTAATATAGTTGATGACTAGCAATAAGAAGTCACATGGTAAATATTTTTGAATGAATACTTGAATCAAAAAGATTAATGTTTTCTCCTCGATAAAAAATGTTGACACTGAGGAGTACTTGGTACAGAACATGGCATAATATTAAGACTTTAGAACAAAGACTTTAGAGTTTGATAGCTGCTTGGTGCTCCTGGATCACCTTGACCTTCACTTACAGTCTCCAGACCTCGGTTTCTCCTATGGAAAATGGGAAGAGCAGCAAAGCAAAACACTTTATCTGATTCCTGAGCTGTTTTAGAGATCAAAGGAAATTTTTGAAAGCCCCTGTTCTATTTGTATAAAGAATTATAAACAATACATGCGAATGAGGATGTGTCCAGATGCTCAAATCAAACCTCAACTTCTGAATCATGTTGTAGCATTTGTTCTCCAGAGGAGCACAACATTGAAAAAGCATCCGCAAGTAGACCAGACAGTGAGTTCCTTACCATTATGCACTGTGACTAATTCATTCTTCCATCTGAGATTCTTATATAATGCTCACTGAACTGTACTGATAATTATAATGGCGATGGGAGTGCTTTATCAAACACACACTCACACTCATACTTTTAGGAACTATTTTACTCTGTGTTATCTAATCTTGGATGACTTAGATGCTATATATATGAGAATATCAAAATATTAACCGCAGGCCCAGCTAGTGTGGTTCAGTGGTTGAGCATCGACCTATGAACCAGGAGGTCACACACAGTTCAATTCCCAGTCAGAGTACATGCCCATGTTGCAGGCTTGATGCCTAGAAAGGGGTGCAGGAGGCAGCTGATCAATTATTCTCATCATTGATGTTTCTGTATCTCCCTCTCCCTTCTTCTCTGAAATCAATAAAAATACACTTAAAATTTTTATTTAAAAAATATTAACCTTAGAATTTCTGAAAGTGGAACATACGTGATCACCCAGTTTCAATTACTCACAACGTAATGTAGGCTCAAGTCTTTGATCATTTTTATTTTGTTTCAGTTTGTCAAGTTTCTCCTCTTTACCATGGAGCTCAGAACTATCAATAGTTTGAAAACTATTTCTTGTAAAGCTTTTGATTTTACTATTTGAAAGTGATATTTCATTTTCCTTTCATTTAGGAGGAAGTGTACATTTTCACAATGAGTAAAATATGTCTGGAACTCCTCAAATAATTTACTCACAGTCGAGGATAAGCAGGAGTGATTAGGCCTTCATATCAGAAAACTTCAGAGAGCCAGAAGCTTTCAGAATGTGCAGCTTTAATACACGATTTTTCTCACTCTCTGCTGTATAGCAATCACCGCTGACACACTCACTTTTTTTCCAAAGTGTATGCAATTGGGCAAATCATCTAAACCCCCACAAGGAGGCAATTATTCAACTACATTGATGCAGAATCATTGGGTCTAACATTTCGTTAGACCATGCCATAATCCTTTGTTCTCGCCTTAACCTTGTCTGTAAAAAACCTAATTTACCCGAAGCCAACCCGGTGTCCTGTTAGTTATACAAATGGTGCTGGTGCAGGAACTGGAGTTCTTAGCCACTCTTCTATCTTCTGTCCCATGTGGAGGGCCCTTATCCACATCTCTAAACAGAGCCTCTGAGTTCTAATAATTATTCAACTAACATCTATAAGCCCCCTTTGTGGGCACTTTTGAAAATGTGCTTATCTTTTTCTTATTCAGAAAAGAAATACTGAGACAGTGACAAAGAGATGAAGTGGCCTCTGCCAGTCCTGGAGGGATGGTTGGGAACGGGAGCAGCAGGCCACTTCAGTGCTGGGGAGATGATAAGAAAAGTAGCAAGTTGCCAAGAGGAGGATGTTACCACCATCCCTCCCCTCCTCTCCATGTTTGTAGTTCAACTGTCCTTTCCCTTGACCCTATCTGTCCGCACATTTAATGATGAAGAGTAGAGCTTCAGGTCACCCCCACTGGGCACAGATGCCATAACTGCCATCGAATAGCGTACATCTGTGACAGCCCATGAACCATGAGGATAACGTGCCCTGGAAGTCTGGGGCAGCCTGTGCAAAGTCAAGGTCTCAGGTGCAGCTATGCAGACCATCTGATCTGATGCACAGGCTGCCTGAAATGCAATGCATATTCTTTCATTAGCACCTGTTTTTGAAGGAATATGATTGGCCCTAGCCAGTTTGGCTCAGTGGATAGAGCTTCAGCTTATAGACAGAAGGATCCTGGATTAGATTCTGGTCAAAGGCACTTGGCTGGGTTGCAGGGTGTGCAGGAGGCAGCCAATCAATGATTCTCAGTATTAATGTTTCTCTCTCTCTCTCCTCTCCCTTCCTCTCTGAAATCAATAAAAATATATTAAAAATATATAAGTGGATATGATTGGAGAAGCGTTATAGAAAAAAAATAGGATTTCATAGAAATATGGTTGTTGTGTGGAGCCCGGAAGAACATGCTTCTGAAAAATCATATTGCTTTGATCTTAAAGTATGATTGCCCTTTTCTTTTTCCCAACGTGACAGCTAGTGATTCTAAATCAATGGAAGGTTTACAACATTAATTTAAAATAAAATTACTATTTTGCATCTTTACTCAGTTTACATGTAACCTCAGAGGCAAGATTAAGGTACTAATTGATAAACTATTTCCCCATTTTCCTAATAATAACGAAAAGAATAATGACAATAATACATTTTATTGAGTGTATACTTTATGTTCTATGTTGACTACCATATATTATTGAATCCTCATAACACACCTGTGACTTAATTGCTGTATTTTAAAATATATAATTTAATTGATGTCAGAGAGGGAGAGAGAGATAGAAATATCAATGATGAGAGAATCATTGATCAGCTGCCTCATGAAACCCCCATCTGGGGATCAAGCCCACGAACCGGGCATATGCTCTGACCAGAAATCTAAGGGTGACCTCCCAGTTCCCTGTCAATGCTCAGCTACAGAGTCACACCAGCCTGGCCCTAATTGCTATTTTTATCTTCACTTTAACAAAAGGGGGATTGAAGCTTATTGACATGAAATAACTGGCCAACAGTGTTGTTAAATGGTTGAGAGGAGTCAAATGAAGGCACTCTAAACTTGTTGTAAGCCACCTTTTATCACAAGTGCTCTGTCAGCTGCTTCCCTCTCTCTGAGGGTCAACTCTGTCTGAAATTGCTCTTTGTTTACTAAGCGAAAGTGTTGCCATCGAGCAAATCACTGCCCTTCCAAAAGCAGTAAGAGCACTCTCAACTTGCTTCTACTTAGAAGTAACAGTCTCACTGCTGCTGGTAGAACAGTGATTCTCAACCTTGGCTGCAGAGTGCAACTACTTTGGTGTTTGGCCCCAAGAGCTTGCTTTCATTGGTCTAGCCTGGGCTTGAGAAGTTTAAAAATCTCCTCTAGGGATTTTATGAGAAAGCCATGTTTGGGAAATAATGTTCTACAAGTCTGGACCTCATCACACATTCTCCTTTCTGACTCCTCAGCCAAGCAGAATCCCACTGGCCTGGTCCGGAATGGGAGGTATGCAGCATTTGAGTTGAGTAAGAAATCTGGGTTTGGAAAGGATGAAAGATAACGTTGATGATAAGATGATGGTGATGATAAGCAGGTAGCATATATTGAATGTTGCTCAATGCTGCTAGTCTACTCATTCAGGGTGTCCCCCCAAATGAATACACACTTTGAATGATTAAGTCATTTATTACCATACACTTCACTTTCCCCAAAATTTAAAAGAATCTACAGAAATGAATACATTTTATTTTGTCAATGCCTGTTTTCAAACTGATGACCATTCTGGTCCAGGCACTGCTGATAACTCTAAGCAATGGAATCACAACTATCAAGCATCATTTTGATCAGTATGTGTGTGCCCTCAATTCATCAATGGTTGATGGTTTTGTACCATAAACTTCATCTGTTATGTATTCTCATAAAAAAAAGTCTAGTGTCACTTTAAGATACATTTTCTTTGTTCCAAACTTAGTCTGGGTTCACCCAATATTTCAAAAAAGTTAAACCTCAAAAGTAGTGACACTTAAGTTATCAGCTGTTAAAGTGTGCATACATTTTTGGAAACTCTGAACTTACATATATGATTAGGTTACATTAATGCTTTCTTATGTAGAATAAAAGGCACAGGAACTGACATTATTTGACCCAGATCCAAACCCCCCATGCCACCTATTGTGGGTGACTTCAAACCTCGACTTTTAATTGCACAATTAAGGCCATGAAGGAGGAAAGGCATGTGGGTTTGGAGTTTGCCTTATGACTGGGGCTGTTTTATGCGGGGCTTACTCTCCCGCAGCCTGGCGACTTGGTGGGTGGCAGAGCTCTATTTGGAACACAGCCCATTGCCAACAAAGAAATGTGCGCTTGGGCTCTGCAAGCCAACTGTGTGAGAGCTGGCAGGAGAGCTATTCCCAGGAGAAGAGCCAAGTTCCTGGCCATGGGAGGGAGATTGGATGGTGGCAGTGGTGTGATCCCTGCAGTCTAAGGAGACATCTCCACTGCGTTTGGCACTCCCTCCACCGTACCCCTCGGAGGATGGTTGGACACCACTCTGAGTGAGTCCAGTCCAAACGGGTTTAGATTCTATTTATATTCCGATTTTCCCATTGTCATCATTACATTCTTGATCTTTGTTACCAAGAAGCGGGACTACAGAATGTCAGTAAAGGTCTCTTTTAGATTTTTCATTATATATCTTTATAAGCAGGGCATGGAGTACTACATATATTTATATGCTAAAGAGTGAACATACGGATGCAGTTAGCACATGAAATGCACACTCAACGATTTCCAGGTTCATCTGTTCAGATGTTTGAGCGAAGAGTATTTCATCTTTCTTTAAATTTGCAATAAATTGTGAATTTTTTTAAGCAAAGAAAGAGTTTCAATATTCTATTGAAGTGCATCTGACCAAGGACACTTTTAAAAACACACTAAATGCTTTTTTTTTTTCTTAATCTGATAGTAAAAGTCATGAAATGTCATAGAGTTTTATGTGCCAAAATTTCCCTGGAAGAAACAGTGACTCATATTCTTTTCTGGATTCACAAACTGGGGACTAGAGAGGTTTAGTGTCTTGTACTAGATCACACAGCAAATAAGTGGCAAATCAATAGCTAGACCCTAAGTCTCCTCCTGATTCACATTCTAGTTCATAGGCACTTTCCATGTGTTACCTTACTAGGCAATGACCCTAATTCAAGGAGCCAACTGCTGTTATTTCCACTTTACAGATAGAAATGTAAAGCTCCAAAATTGAGTAAATTATTCAAGGTGATAGGGGTGGGATATGAAACAGGGCTCCTTTTTTCACTCCAAAATACACTCACTTATGCAAAACATGTTTATTATAGTCTCTGAAAAATAGGAAATGAAAGATGCGATACTTGCTGAAGATAGCCAGTCATACCCCCACTGGATATAACTTAGACACACAGGAATGAATAAACAAAGTATTAGCTTATTTTATTCTTCTTGACCAAGTAATTCTTTAAATAGCATAGGTTTAAGTCTACTAGCACTTTCCCAGAAATATTTTCAATTCTACAATTTGTTGGACTAGCATTGTCATTAGTATAGTAGCAGCTGCTTCAGCTCTCTAAGCCTCATTTTTCTCATAAGTAAAGGTAAAGTGGGTGCCAGAGGAAAACTGGTGCCAGAAGCCAAGTGAAGGAAAGTTATAGCACGAATCTTCGTGCAATGGGCCTCTAGTATTATAATAATAATAATTTCTTCAGAAAACAAATTATTATAATGAATGAAAAAATTAAAAAGCTAAAAGGTGCCCCTGTGTTTTTATAAACACATAGCTTGGGTTATCGTGAGTCTACTACAGTTGTTGTGGGAATATTTTTCCTAACAACACATAAGTAAATTCATGGAAAGCATATATTTGTTGTTTGTGTTTTTGTAAGTAATCGGAAGTGTGCTTCCTCGTGCACAGCCCTGTGGTAAGAATAATACACTGTCAAAAGGATTTACATGCAAATAACATTTCCCTGGGCTTTAGTGGGGAGGTACTGGTTACTTAAATTTTACTGAGAATACATTTCTAATAGCGTCTGTGTCCCCAGACCATGCTCATTTTAAGAAGTGGTATATCATTTTATAATCAAGATGGCCACGCCAAAAAGTCTTGTTTCATAAAACCACTTTTCATGGATCTTCCCCTAAAATGGTGAAATTGTTTAACAGCTAAGACTAAGATAACACTGATGAAAAAGTATTTCATGAAAGTTAAGGATTATGGGAGGGGAGGAAACAATGGAAAAAACATAAGAGTCCTGAGCATTAGAGGGTGGGGCGTTTTGATGCTGTCATTGTTTACAATCTCATACTTAAAATGGAGTTAAGCCACCTTTACCCACCTCCATTCTCAATGAAGCACCATTTTACTAGCTGTGGAAATCCTAAATGGATTTTACCCAGCCAATCTTTTAAAAATACTTCCATATTATAATATTTAAGAGTATCATAAACGATAGTCATTTTTAGAATCCTCTCCTCATTTTCCGGTAACACCAGAAAAAAGAGAAAGACAGGGATGAGGGGAAAAAGAGGTAACCTGGCTAACAAAGGTCAAGATAAAAGGCTCCAATGAATTTTCCAAGGTGCAGAAATCAGGAAAGATCAATATATGGGGGAAAGGTTCGATATTTAAAAAGTAGAAAATATATGTTTATTTTTTCCTCTGGCTGGTACCATCCAAGTCCTATTTTTCCAAGGCCCTCCTTTCTATTCATCTTCTGTCTGTTATCTATTCAGTTTCCTCTCCTCTCAAGGCCTATGTTACCACCTTGTTTCTCACTGTAGCATTTTTTCAGTGTCCTCTCTTCTGTCTGTTCCAACACAGTTGCCTCAAAGCCAATTTTCCCGAATTGGATTCAGGGTCCTGGTTTCTCAGGATCTCACTAGGGAGTGTCCAGGCAGGGGCCCAAGCTGGAGGCAGCCAGGAGGGAGGGGCGTGGCAGGGACTCCATGCCTGCTTCAGCTCAATGCCTCTTGGATGCAAGCAGCCCTTGGGGCCTAGGAAAGGTCCTTGAAGAGCGACATATTGTTCATTCCAGGAAAAAATTGCTATCTAGGCCTGGCCTTTCAGTGCCGCAGACAATGAATGCAGACCTGACACGGTGCCATACATTGAGCTGAATGAACACAAAGGCACAGAAAGAAGCATGGCAAAAGTGGGAAAAGGCATTGCCTCCTTGATACATGTCCCCAACTCTGTGTAAGCACTTATTTTCCTGGATGATGATCCAGAGCCCTCTCACCCAGTACACCTTGTAAAAGTCTGGAAGGCACAAAAATATAAGTCCTTCAAGGAGCTCTTTAAAATGTTAGAAGCTTTATATTTTTAAAGTTTTTTCTTTTTTCATTTATTTATTTATTTATTTATTTATTTATTTATTTATATTTTATTGATTTTTCACAGATAGGAAGAGAGAGGGACAGAGAATCAGAAACATTGATGAGAGAGATTCATCGATCAGCTGCCTCCTGCACACCCCCCAATGGAGATGTGGCCGCAACCCAGGTACATGCCCTTGACCGGAATCGAACCTGGGACCTTTCAGTCTGCAGGCCGACACTCTATCCACTGAGCCAAACCAGTTTCAGCAATTTTTTTTCTTTTTTAAAATATCTATTTTAATGGTTTCTTTGAGGAAGGGAGAGGGAGAGAGAAATGGAAATATTATATTAATGATGAGAGAGGATTATTGATCAGCTCCCTCTTGCATGCCCTGTATTGGGGATCAAGCCCACAACCTGAGGATATCCCCTATACGGGGAATCCTAACTTGACCTCCTGTTTCATAGGTCAATGCACAACCACAGAGCCACACTGGCCGGGTTAAAATTAGTTTGTTTGTTTGTTTGTTTGTTTGTTTGTTTTATTGCAGGAAGCAGTGATTTTGCAGTTATGGTAGCATGTCTGTTAGTTAGGGCTGCTGTAACAAAGTACCACAGTGGCTTACTCAACAGAAATATACTTTGTGTTCTGGGGGCTGGAAGTCCAGAATCAAGCTGTCAACAGGGCTGGTTCTCCTGGGGGCCACAGGGAAGGTTGTGTTCCAGGCCTTTTTCCTTGGCTTGTGAATAATGTCTTCCCTTTGTGCATGTGGGAATCGAATTTCCTTTTGTCACAAGGATGATGGTCTTCACTAATGATCATATTAGGCCACATTCTGAGCTCATAGGGGTTAAGACTTCAATGTATGGATTTTGAGGGGGAGATAATTCACCCTGTTACAGGTGGTGATATCAAATTTCATTTTAAATACATGTAAATGAAATTTCATTTGAAAATTATTAAGAAAAGATCAAGTGTACTAGCATATAAAGCATATTTATTTATTCTTGTCTGTCAGAAGCAAACTAAGTAAGTGCTCCCTCTTCTAATATTTCTAAAATCTTATCAGGAATGCAGTGAAATACAGTAATGAATGTCTCTGGGATATGCTGATCTAGTGAAATATTAGACTTAAAGTTGACTCAGTGGCTAAGACAGGGCCTTGCACACAATAGACAATCAATTAATATTTATTGAACAAATAAGGAGGTGTCTTGGGGTTAGGTGGGGAGAAAATAATGAGTAGTGAAATTAGGAAAAAAAAATGTGTACATAAACAGACAGATAGAACAAGTCAATTTCAATCAAATTTGCTCAAGTTATGGAAGAGATGTATGATGTGCTTATATCATATGAATTTCCTTCCTGGGCTAGATGTTAGCAATAAAGATATTTTTTAATTATTTAATTATTCTCTTTATTGATTAAGGTATTACATATGTGTTCTTATTTCCCCTTTGGACCACCTCATGCCCTCATCCCTCTCCCACAGTGTCTGTGCCCATTGTTTAGGCTTATATGCATGCATACAAGTCTTTGGTTGATCTCTCCCTCTTCTCCCCACCCTCTGCCTTCACTCAGAGGTTTGATGGTCTGACCAATGCTTCTGTTTCTGGAACTGTTTTTGTTCATCGGTTTATGTTGTTCATTACATTCTACAAATGAGTGAGATTATGTGATATTTATCTTTCTCTGACTGGCTTATTATGCTTAGCATAATGCTCTCTAGATCCAAGAGTGAGCTCCATGCTTGTCTCCTCTGAGAAGCCTAGCAATAACTTCTATTAGGACCTATTTCTCCTCAATTATACTAGAGAGTTTTCAAATAAAGAGATTTTCTAAAAACATTTAAAAAATATGTGTTTTCTATCTTTGAAAACTATCTTGTACAGTTGAGGAGAAATAGGTCCTGATAGAAGTTATTGCTGGGCTTCTCAGAGGGGACAAGCCTGGAGCTCACTCTTTAACATTAAGATGAATATCCCATGATCATTGCAGATCCGTACCTCCCAGAAACAGAGCTACTTTATGTTACTCTAGTTCGTTTTAAACATAAGATTGTGAATGATACCAAAGGTCATTTATTCCTTGTTGTATCTGGTTGGGTGAATACCTCCTTGCCCTACCTTTGCTTTTCATGCTTCTTCTCTAGAGATGCTATCTTACAACTGCATTTTTATCTACCTCCCTAATCCTATAATTTATGCTTAACTAAGTTCTCTCATATGTATGATGTAATATATAATACCATATATATTATATATAATACTAGAGACCAGGTGCACAAAATGTGTGCACTTGGCGGTGGTGAGGCAGGGGAGGGGTCCCTTAGCCTGGCCTGCACCCTCTCGCAGTCCAGGAGCCCTCAGGGGATGTCCAACTGACAGCTTAGGCCCGATCCCCTAACCCATCCTTAGCATTGCCACGAAGGCAGGAGAGGCTCCCACCTCCACCCCTGTGCTCATCAGCCATGAGTCTGGCTTCTGGCTGAACTGGGCTCCCTCTGTGGGAGCACACTGACCACCAGAGGGCAGCTCCTACATTGAGTGTCTGCCCCCTGGTGCTCAGTGCACATCATAGCAACTGTTTATTCTGCTGTTCTTCAATTTGCCTATTAGCCTTTTATTATATAGGATTATATCATATGTATGTATATGATTCACAAGTAAGTTTAAGAACAGTGTCTATCAACCTCTTAAAGTATTTATAAGTTTGTGATAAATTTGGAATCTGTCTCATTTTCTGTTTCCGAATAATATGGTCAATCATTTAATGAAGGAGAGAGTTTAATCATGCCGTGGGTAAATAAATATGTTATGAAGACAATGAAAGCTGCAGTTCACAGATCCCGCTGGTTGTTTATGTGGGAACAATCTAGTTTAATAGCTAAGTGAGTTGCATTTCCAGTATAAAACAGAAGTAAAAGAAAACCAATTGGAACATAGGGTGGGAATTGGCAGTTTTTAAAAGCTGACCCCAGAGAGAGAAAGAGACAGTAATGAGATCATAAAAAATGTGATGGTGATAGGGGATAGAGAATTCAACAAAAATGAATTAAGGCATTGTCTAAATTTATTCAACACACAGGTAGGTACTGAGTGCTTAGAATGTGTTGCATTCCGTGCTAAATCATGGCACAAAGGCAAAATGTCACCCCATTCCCTTGGAAAGATGCTGTTGTTAAAACAAAACAAATAAAATATGCATATGTATAGTGCTTTGAATGAAACAAAAGGAATTAGTGATATAAAATATAAGAAGCCACATTCCAGAGCAACAGTAAAAGTTAGACCAAATGGCAACAGTCAAGGTTTGATGTACAGTAGGTCTAGAATTGAGGATACCAAGCATAGAAAAGGGAGTAGGGGAACCCCAAAATGTCCAAGAGGTGGAAGGAAATTGATCATGAAGATCTTTGTTGTTCTAGGATATATTCTGTCTAAATCTCTTTATGCAACACACTCCAATAAAATCCCTTTATAGAATCAGGAAAACATTTGTATTAGCAAAGGCACCCTAGGGAATCATTTGCTTATTTTCCACATGGTATCAGGGTTGTTGCAAAAGATAATCTTGAGAGATGTCAAATTCTAGTACTCCATTTGGGGAACATTTTCATAAAAATAAATTGCTGTTTGTTGTAAGAGACCTCATCTCCATTTATCTCTTCACATCTCTGAAGTGCAATATGTAACATGTCCTACAGGAATTGCTGTGGTAATTATACATTTTTCATTGAATGCAAGAGTAAACTGATGCTTCTAGCAAGTTCTATGTTATTGGATGGGAAAGTAATTTTTTAACTTATTTGTTACAGAGCCAGTTATTGCTACCCCTGAAGTTCTGATTTTTTTCCCCCTCCACTCACCTGTATGTATTAGCTCTTTGACCAAATCCCTTTTTCTCTGTATTTGACATAGTTCTTAAAGTGACATCTTTGCAACTCATATTAATAATGTTAGGGTAATCGGAATTTGATGGTTACACACATTTTCAATTAAAAATGAGAGAAAAATAAAATCTGTTGTCTTCAGTAATAAGCACATTCTAGCTATAAAATATAAGTGGACATTTTTTGCTGGAAAAGCTATATCTATGCTCCCAGAGATCTTATATTTGGCTCCATCCCCTCCTAGGCACAGTCCACAGGCAAATAATTCTGCAAGCTTAGGCATCCATAGGAAGTACTTCTGTCTACACCTCAGGAAATCCTAAAGTGGCACTGTACTTGGCTTCAGCCACAGTCAGGGAGCAGTCTAGCCTGGCCATGGTCCTGGCAGGAGACATGTCCATCCATGTCTCCAGGCTCAGGTCTGAGGACCTCAGTCTTGGCTGTTGATCCTGAACCCCTCTGGGGCTCAACCCCAATCCCTTTCCCACATGGTCCAGGGCCAATCCTGCCTACTCAGGGACTCATCCAGTGACCTGGCGCTAGCCCTCCAAGGGCACTGGGGGGAGCCACATTCTTTTACTCATCAGATAAGAAACTTATTGTCTGAGAAGCAAACAGTGGATTCTGAAATTGATCCTGGTCTCAGTGCCATCCTGTGTGCAAACCCAAAGACACATTGTTTGAAACTAACCAATTAGAGGAACAAAACAATGCAAATATTGTAGTAATAATAATAATAATGAAATAGTGGAGAAGGCCTATGTAAATTATGGGACAATATGAAGTAAATTATCATTTCCATCTTGGGAGTTCCAAAAGGAGAGAGAAAGGCAGAAAGCTTATTTAAAGAAACAATGGCTAAACACTTATGGAAGAGATATGGACATCCAGGTGAAAGAAGCTCAAAGGACCCTAACAAGATCAACCAGGAGACACTTGCTCCCAGACACATTGCCATCAAAATATTAACCATCAAGACCAAGGGAGAGTTTTGAAAGCAGCAAGAGAAAAATGCCTCATCACATGTAGAAACTTTGCAGGTCGGGAGGGAGTAGGGTAATAAAAAGACAGCAATACAGTAATAGGTGGAGACTTCAATACTTCACTCAGAACATTGCAGAGATCACCTAGACAGAAAATCAATAAGGATACAGTGAACCTGAACAACACTATTGACCACAAAGACATAACAGACATGAAGAACATTCCATCCAGCAGCAGCATAATGCACATCTTTCTCAGGTACACACACAACATCCTCCAGGATAGACCACAAGTAGGACCACAAGCAAACCTTAACAAATTTAAGAAGTTAAAATCATATCAAATATGTATTCAAACCACAATGGTTTGGAGCCAGAAATCTATACAAGGAGCAATAATAAAAAAATAAAATAAAACATATGTGGAAATTAAACAGCATACTCTAGAACAAACAATGATCAAAGAAGAAATCCAAAGGGAAATCAGAAAGTATTTTGAGACAAAAGAAAATAAAAACACTCATACTAAAGCTTTTAAAAATATATATATATTATTGAAATTTTTTTTACAGAGTGGAAGGGAGAGGGATAGAGAGTTAGAAACATCAATGAAAGAGAAACATTGATCAGCTGCCTCCTGCACACTCTCCAGAGGTAATGTGCTAGCAACCAAGGTACATGCTCTTGACCTGAGTAGAACCTGGGACTATTAAGTCTGAAGGCCAATGCTAGCCAAACCAGTTAGGGCTAAAGCTTTTGGAATAAAATAGTAAGTGTGCTTTTAAGAGAGAAACATATAGATATAAATGTCTATATTAACTAAAGGATCTAAATTAATTAAACTGTATACCTCATAGAACTGGGGAAAAAAGAGCAAACTGAGCCCAAAGTTAGCAGAAGGAAGTAAATAATAAAGATGAGAACAGAAATAAATGATAATAGAGATTAGAAAGACAATAGAAAAACATAAAACTAAAAGTTGCTTGTTTGAAAAACATAAATAAATTGGCAAAACTTTAGCTAGACTAGAAAACAATAGAAGTGACTTTTGGGTGATAAAAGCATGAATTGTTATTTTTCCTTTGTAAAGTTGGCCACCCTTCTTCTGCTCTCCTTTCTCCTCTCTCTCTCTCTCCCTATCTCTCTCCCCTTTCTATCTCCTCCCTCTCTCCTCTCTCTCTCTCTGTCTCTCATATTTAAAGAGTATAATGAAAAAGGAGTCAGTATACTGTAATTTTGCCATTATACTTACACACATATCAATCTAAATATTTATATATAATAAAGGAGATACGGACTATGAACAAGAAGGAGAAACTTTTTAGAAGGGAATCAGGCTATCCATTTTGGAAGACCTCTTGCACAAGGAAGCTTTGTCTTATTATGTCCCCTGAGAAGAGCCATTAGTAAAATTGAAGGGAAGGCTTTCCTGGTAACAGGGAGCATATGAGTATGTATAATAGCGAAGATCATGGTTTTTGGAGTTCTAGCTCCCCTGGCTCCCCAGGTCTGCTACTATCTTAAAAATGTATACACTACCTCTGTGTCTTTTCATCTGAAAATATGAGTAAAAAATTTTTTAATTTACAAACTGATATATATTTATTCACCTTTAAAGGTTAGCTTATACAGAGTTTACTCAAACAATTATTCCTGGTTAGGGTGTTCTATTTTGTTTGTGTTTTTTATAAATATCTGTCATTAAATTTCCCACACCTGCAATGATGTATAGTCTCACTTCCTGACTGGATAGTGAAGCTTTATTCTAGGAAGGTTCATGTTTTCATGCAGGATGCTGGCCCCTAGCATAGAGACTTGACTTTGAATCACTGGTTGCTGACTGACTATTCTTAGAGACCATTTGGTAGGCACACCACCTTGTCAGAAAGGAAGAAAATAACTCCCTTACAGGCAATGTTAGCCTGAGGTCCTGGATAAATCAGTCTGAAATATGAATCTGAATCTGAGCTTCTCAGTAAGAGAGCAATAAAGCATCATGGTATGAAAATTTTTCAGTGACACCAAATGGTAGCAAAAGAACATCAAGTGAGGGATGGTTCGGGAACTGTGAGACAAGATCCTCAACTTCTTCCTCAAAGAGCCTCAGAGAATTACAAATAACAAATCAATGCCCGATACTATTGGAAGAAAAACCTGCACCCCCATAAGGATAAATGCCTCACAAATCACGCAGACTATCAAACTGGATTCCAGTCTACTAGGAACATGTTTAACGGCTAGTAACAAAAAAGAGAGAGAAAATGCAATGTGTCTTTTTCAGGCCACACTTATGATGTGTAGTAGGGAGGCAATCATATCTGTCTAAATTTATTAGAGACTAGCTCTTGGTGACATTTTTTGTTGAAGGCAATTCATTACTGCCTCCCTGCAATAGGAAATCATTGCACGATTGGCATTAGAAATGGTTTAAAGACTTGAGAGATTGATTTATGGTGAGATATTATAGCAATTAAATACGTTCTATAAAAGAAAAATTAAGGTGCATTACTGTCAAATATCTGAGTGTAAAAAATACAAAGGAATTTTTGAAATGGCAAGAAAGGATGTGCTGAAGAGCAATGAGATGATATTGAGACTGTAGATGTGTTTGCCTGGGAACATATTCCAGCTGCCACCTTTCTGGGTATATTAGTTTCCTCGAGCTGCTGTAACAAAGTAAACCAAACTCAGTGGCTGAAAACAACAGAAATGTGTCGTCTTACAGTTCTGGAGGCTAGAAGTCCAACATCAGGATGTCACCAGAGTCACACTCTCTAAGACAAGGCTCCAGAGCTGAATCTGCCCCATGCCTTTCTCTTAGCTATTGATGTCACCAACAAGCCTTAGAATTCCTTACCTTGAAGTTGGATTGTTCCATTCTTTGCATCCATCTTGACATGGCATTCTCTTTCTGTATTTTTTCATCATCTGATAAGAAGGCTGGTCATACTGGATGAAGGTCCCACACCACTTAACTAATTACATCTGCATAAACCCTGTTTCTAAATAAGGTCATATTCTGAGGGACTGGGGATTAGAGCTTTGAATATTTCTTTTTGGAGGATTCAATTCAAGTCATAAAATTGAGTATTGAATGAAAGAAAGAAGAAGTGGATACTTATTGACATCTTAGGACCAGGTCAACCTACTCTATACAATCCTGACAAGAAATCATATGAGAATATACCAATGGAAAAAACATAGCTTGTGCTAACTAAGCCAAGGTCAGCCACATTATGGAAGAGCTGGAATTGAAACCCTGATTTGACCCTCATGTTGGCATTTTCTCATGTTCTCTTTGGTAGAGTGTTTTTTCTTGAATCCTATGGCATACTGTGCATTTTTTTCCCCCACTTAGATTCCCTATTTGATTGATACAAACTATCAAAAAAATTATTTTTATTTTTATAGCCACTTAAAAACATACTTGACAATAAGGGATGCATAAGCATGTTTTTGTTTTGTTTTGTTTTATTTGAAAATAAATTTCAGGTCTTATTGCAAAGCTTGCTGGGACTCGAGAGGCTCATGTGGGAAGGTGCTAATCACAGAACCCTTAGTTAAACCAAGAACCAGGTGCCCACTTCTACACAGCTCAAACTGGTGAATGCTGAATCTCTTGTAGGTGTTGCTACATCCAACTACATTGCTCCATCTATATAATTACGTATTCATAACTCGCATACATGTTGAGTTATTGCTAATACAGGCTTAGGTGCTGGTGGCAAAACAACTCAGAAAAAACATGAGCCCATTGGAGTATACATTCTAGTTGTAGAGTCAAGCAATAAGTAGCAATCAAATGAATACACATAATGACTCAGTGGCACCATGATGTGTGAAGCATAAGCACAAATGGGGGTGATGTCATAGACTGACTGAACACTGCCACACATAGAAAAGCTCACCTTTGGGCAGTACCATTTAAAGTGATATCAGAGTGATAAGGAGAGTCAGCTACAAAGAGGAGAGGCTTTCTAGGAAAATGACAAACCAAGTGCAAAAACTGGGAGCTGTCTATTTACCAAAGAGATGGGAAATGAGTCAAGGATGATACTCACCACCCTGGTTGGTTTGCTCAGTAGTTAAAGCATTGGCCCACAGTCTGAAGGGTTGTGTGTTCAATTCTGGTAAAGGGCACATATCTCAGTTACTGGCTTGATCCCTGTCCCCAGTCAGGACCCGTATGGGAGGCAACGAATTGATGTTTCTCTCTCCCTATCTGTCCACCACCCTTCCACTTGCTCTAAAAACCAATGGAAAAACATCCTCAGGTGAGGATTAACAGCAACAACAAAGATGACACTCATCATAATGCTTTAAAATATTTGTTTCTTACACACTGGACCCTGGTACAGTATAAAGGAGAGATTCTATCAAGCCAAACTTAATAAAAAATGGAGCATGGCTCAGTGGTTGAGCATTGATCTATGAACTAGGAGGTCAGTTGCTGGCTCAATCCCTAGTGTGGGATGTGCAGGAGGCAGCCAAAAATGATTCTCTCTCATCATTGATGTTTCTATCTATCTATCTATCTATCTATCTATCTATCTATCATCTTCCTCTCTAAAATGAATAAAAACATGTATTTCTTAAATGGAGATTGTTTAAATGCTGTTATCACAACAATCCTGGGATCTGAGCTCAAGGTGTTTGAGTTGATAGAGGTGAACTGTCCTAGCATAAAAACCAGATGGGGAGAAACTCGGGAGTTGAAGAGAAGTCCCTCTTCTGAGAGTGGATCTGGATTATGAAAAGTTGTCAATGCCAGGCTAGTGTTGCTTCTGTTTTGAGACCCATTTCCAGCTTACATTCACCAGCTAGAACTAATGAGGAATTGGTGCAGGACGACGTGGGAAGAAGAGAAGAAATTTGAAAGACATCTCTAGTGATGGCTTCACCGACCAAGGAAACACGGGGCATGTCATGGCCAGTGGTAGAGGTCAATTTTTTTTTTTTTTACCTTTCCTCTCCCTGATAATAATTATATGTCAAAACGCATATTGTAATTGTGCAAGTGCCAAGCCAAATGACCTAGTAGATATTTTCAATTTGTAATTTCTTTGCTGCAAAATTAAAGTATTAATCAGACTAAAAGCCTGCGAGGGCGGTTAAAGGTTGACGCTGCGTGGAGTGGCCAGAGGTAAGAGGGCTGCCTTCTTCTTCCATTTGAGAATATCCTCTGCACAGTTCCCCAGAGAGGGTCTCAGAGACCTCTGTCAGCTCAGACGGCCCATTTTTATGCCCCCTCCTGTGGTAGTGGGCTGTCACTTGCATCCATGGGAGAATCTGTAGAAGAGGACAGTTGAAGGTAAGAGTTGCTGAGAAAGCCATGGGGAGAGAGAAACACAATACTTAATGCCTTTGTAGAATTCAAATTTGTTATGCCGGGCACACTCATGGCTCATGTTTTAAACATTTTAAAATGTAAAGAAAGGCCCAGCTGGTATAGCTGAGTATTGACCCTTGAACCAGGAAGTCAAGGTTGTTTTCCAGGTCAGGGCACTTTCTCATCATGTGGTTTCTATCTTGCTCTCCCTTTCCCTTCAGCCCTCTGGGGAGGACAAATATAAAGAAAAAAATATTGATTCTTGAAAATTCCTGATGTAATAACTAGCCTAATTACTATGAGATAGCACACTGAGGTATGCATGTTTCCTCCATTTATTTTATTATTCCTTACAGGAACATGGTACACCATGACTATGTATGGAAAAGGGGATTTTTCAATTTAATACATTTTAATACTTATGAAACTGCTTTCTGAATAAATATAGAAGTTAGTGTAATCTATTTAAAATTTATCAATTTTTTTTCATATTCCACAATTGAGATTGATATATTAAGTCAATTGATTTTCTAAGTCTAGTAATAAATGTGCAATAAGGAAATAATTAGTTCAATTAAAAGCAAGAAAAAATCAATTTATTTATAAAGTCATCCTGTGATTGGGGCTTACTAGCAAAGCTAAAATACTATCTGCATAAGAATATGCCTTAAAATAACAAATACCATTTCCAGGCAATTTTACATTACATTCTTGACAGTGTTTCAATCATTTTGTGTTCAGGATCTCATTAAAATCTCATTTCACAACTATAGAATCTGAAGTTCAGTGTTTAATAAGTGTCAGTAATATTCTTATTCACAGCAATAAGTTTTGTTATTATTAATAGATTATTTAATTGTTAGAGATATTCTCAACAGATGATGGCTATCCATACCTTCCCTCTGTGTATGTATATTTGCTCCTTGTTGCAAATTATCAAGTCTAATTCTTCTCTCTGTGAATATAGGCTGACTTCAATAACTTATTAATCCAATAGTATGCACCAAACATGGCATTTTGGGAATTCTTAGACTTTAAAAAACTTATCTTCTGTGTGTATCAAACTTGGGAGACTTCCTCCTGCAAACCAGGTACCATGTACAAGCCCAAACCACAAAGAGAGACTGGGCATGGGAACTCTGGTGGGCAGCATGGCTGACTGTCCCCACAAACTCCCCAGAGTGCAAAGGAAGAAGCCTCTTAAAGGTACAGCCCAAACTAGGCATGTGGTGTTTCCATTCTGAGCTGCCATCCGACTGCAATTTCATGGAAACCCCAAAAAGGCAGTTCTGGCGGAGAGCTAGGATCCCTCAGACTGTTAGGAATAATAATAATAAATTGTGACATTAAGCCACTAAATGTTATGTTGTTTGTTATAAGCAATAGATAACCTACGCAATAAAAAAAATATTGTAGAACAGGGCTCAAACATTTTTATGGCTTATCTGATTTAGTTCTTATAGTAGTGCCATGAGTTATACAAGTGGGGGAAAAATCTAAACACTCACAAGAATTAGTATTTATCTAAAAGCCACAAGGGTAATGAGTCAAATCCCCACGCTCTTAACTCGAGGCAATGCTCTTGGCTCCCATACAAAGTAATCTTATTTATGTCATTGAGCTGAGATTCTCTCCACTCCTACTTATAATTGTCATTCACTCACCCTAATCCTAAGTGAACAATGTTTATCCATGATAGAGAAACTATTCCATTTCCTCTTCTCCACAGAGTGGTCTGTGTCTAGCAGGTAGAGTGGTTTTCTGGTGTGATGGAAGTGGTACCCAGGCAACAATGCAGTCCACATAGCCAAAAATCCAATGGGGCCGAAGCCGGCTCGGTTCATTGGATAGAGCATTGGCCTGCAGACTCAAAGGTCCCGGGTTCAATTCTGGTCAAGGGCATGTACCTTGGTTATGGGCACATCCCCAGTGGAGGGTGTGCAAGAGGCAGCTGATCTATGATTCTCTTTCATCGGTGTTTCTAACTCTCTATCCCTCTCTCTTCCTCTCTGTAAAAAAATCTCTAAAATATATTTTTTTAAAATCCAATGGGAATCTCACCTCAGTGGGCCATTTAAGGAAGTACAGCTTGTTTGGTGGGAATGAAAAGTGTTAAGATAGAACAAAAGAAGTAAAAAGGTCAGCTATAGACTTAGACATCATAAGGCCTATTCCAGTGGTCGGCAAACTCATCAGTCAACAGAGCCAACTATCAACAGTACAACGATTGAAATTTCTTTTGAGAGCCAAATTTTTTAAACTTAAACTTTTTCTAACATCACTTCTTCAAAATAGACTTGCCCAGGCCATGGTATTTTGTGGAAGAACCACACTCAAGAGGCGAAAGAGCCACATGTGGCTCACAGGCCGCAGTTTGCCAACTGCAGGCATAGGGCATGAGAACATGAAATTGCAAAGTGTGGCTCCCATTCATGCCCCAACCAGGGATTGAACCCACAACCTAGATATGTATGCCCTACCCAGGAATTGAACCCACAACTTTTTGTTCAGAAGAGGATGCTCTAACCAGCTGAGCCACACTGGCCAGACTGTTTTTATATTTTTAGGAATTCATACTTTCCTGGTCTAAGACACTTTCATCTTTAATTTAGATAAACTGGGTTGACTCTCCATAAGGTATTTACCCTCAGCTGCATGCTTCGCCCACATACAACAGAAAATCAAATCCTTATTTGCACAATGATGATCTCTTTCCTTTGAGCCAGAGAGAACTTGGGTTCTGAATTCCTGGTAATCTCAGATAAGTTTAGGTAAACTTCTACTTCCTCCCGGTGTAGTTCATCAAGAGCTATCTATTGGATGATCCCATAAACTGATCTCTAAGCACATCACCTACCAAGAAGTTCAGCCAGAAACTCCCCCAAGCTCATTACACCATTCCAAGAGGAGAAAAACATTGTAATCAAACAAAAATAAAGTAACAAAGGTTATTTTTTAAACTTCAAAAATAAAAGATAAAACTGATAAAACTGGGTCCCCATTTCTTTTTTATCTTTGCCTGGGAGAAATAAATAAATATATATTTATTTCGTGCATTTTTCCTAAATGCAAGAAGCCCAGAAAAATCATATTTTTTGTCGAAATGTATACACTTTGCCTATTCTTAGTAAACAGAAAGGGCCACTGAGAACTGGTGAGTTCTCCACAGCTTCCAGAAATCCCTGTTTCCCGAGCAGATAGTACACCCAACTTTTCATATTGTGCTCTGGAATTACTCTATCCAAAATTGAATTCTCCAATTGTGGACTTGCAATACCTAGTTCTTTAAACATAACCTCTTCAGTGACGGCCTAACAAGAGTTTTCAAATCTTTTTTTTAATTTTTTTTTATTTTTTCTTGAATGAAATGTTCACAATCAGTTATCTAGAAGTTGTGCTCATGCAAATTCTTTAACAATTTGCATTAGCACAGTGAAAAAAAAATAGGTCTTGCACTTCCCTCCCATCGTGGCCACTGACAAATATGACGGCTGAGCACTCTTTAGGAGCACAGTGTGTTCCTAAGGCAATGGACAGCAATCTCTTTTTAGGAATGTTAAAGCTCTATCATTTGTTTTCCATTCTTCGACCATATGTGTCTTCTATTTATCAAGTTACACAATGACACTGGTGTTCAAATACATTATCAAAATGGAGCTCAAATGAGGCTTACTCGCGTGCCTGTCCAAATATCTGTAGGGCCTGTCTTCTGAATGGCTGGCTCAAATCCCTTCCCTTGACAATAGCGTAATCAGCCCTTTCTAGTATATGCTCCTAAATTGAACCTAAAAAAAGGAGTTCTTAGATTAGTATATATTTCATTCACGCCCTTTTGCTCTTATTTGCCCAAAAATTCTTTTAATGTACATAATCTTTTTAACTATTTGAGATATACATGGAGAAGAAAATTATTAGTGTGACTCTGTGGCAAAGGTCAAGAAGTGAATGAGAGAAGAAAGGTCCTTTAGTTGGCTATGCGATATGTCATCCATGTCTGTACATCCAATGAAAATTCGGCCAGAAAGGTATATTGCCCTGGCTGGTTTGGCTCAATGGATAGAGCATTAGCCTGCAGACTGCAGAGTCCCAGGTTCGATTCCCAGTCAGAGCATATGCCTGGATTGTAGGCTCAATCCCCAGTAGGAAGTGTGCAGGACACAGCGGATCGATGATTCTCATCGTTGATGTTGCTCTCTCTCCCTCTTGTAATTATTCTGTTTTCTTTGATTACAATCCACCATTA
The DNA here is from genome assembly GCF_014108245.1 of Pipistrellus kuhlii. Classification (NCBI taxonomy): domain Eukaryota; kingdom Metazoa; phylum Chordata; class Mammalia; order Chiroptera; family Vespertilionidae; genus Pipistrellus; species Pipistrellus kuhlii. The sequence continues at coordinate 23,934,932 of NW_023425482.1, forward strand.
TTAACCGGTACACCTAGTACAAAATGTGCATGTATGGCGAAAGACAAACCACAGTATTCATCAGGTTTGCAGAGGGATATTTTGCAAATAAGGCTAAAGATTCTGGCAAGAGAATCTATATCAGAACCCCTTGGTGATAAAAGCCGTTTAGGGCAGTGAAATGCGTGCTCTGTAGTGTCAGAGTTCATGAGTTTTTAGCCCACCTGTGGTATTCATAGCATGTGAACTCAAGCAAGTTATTTCATTGGTTTTTCTTACTTTCTGTTTTTTGTTTTTTGTTTTTTTTTGGGGGGGGGTTGTTTGTTTGTTTTTTACCTTCCACTCCTTATCCAGGGTAAGGTAACCAATTGTACCTATATCTTATCTTGGGGTTATTTTGAAGAATAAGTGTGTAAAAGTAGGTAAAATGGTTAGAAGCATGGCTGGGAAATAGAAAGCATCATGTAGATGTTAGCTCTCATTATTTTCACAGGCATCTTTTTATCCAGTATCCTCTTCAAAGAGCTCCCAGTATAACTTTTTATTTCCAGAATCTCCTGCTGCTAAGAGACCAGGGAAGGTTCAGCTACCACTTTCAAGAATGTGGAGGATGCGCAAGTAACTAGAAGCAAAATCATGAAAGATCTGTTTTGGAGGCTAAGCGACAATGACAGAAATTAGAAAATGCTGTGGTCATAGACCTTAGCCTGTCAAACAAGCTATGATTTGAATTTTTTCATTTCATTCCTACAGCCATGTAGCCTAAATTAGTCATTTATACAGTGAGCTTCCGTTGTCTTATTAATAAGCAATGTTCTTATTATAGTAGCTATAATAAGCTGCTCACACCTAATGACAAAGCCCCTCCCCCTTTGTCATTAGGCAACAATACTCTGCAATGCTCCCCATCAGAAGCCCCTCCCCCTTTGTCATTAGCACCTGCTTATATAAACCGTCAATACATATTTATTCCAAAACAATTGTTGAGCGTCTGTTGTGTGACAGACGCTGATAGAAGTGTCATGACTGCAGCCTTGAACAAGCCCTTCATGGCTCTTCTATTGAGGGAGCTCTTCTCCAAAAGTTCCATCCGTATTAGTTCGTGGTCGCTGCTGTGACAAAATATATAAACTTAGTGGCTTAACACAACACAATGTTTTGTACATCTTACAGTTCTGTACATCAGAAGCCCCACGTGGGATCTCAGTGAGCTAAAGTGAAGGTATGAGCCAGACTGCACTCCTCCTGGAGGCCCCAGGAGAGATTTTATTTCCTTGCCTTACCCACCTTCTAGAGCCAGCCTCATTTCTTAACCCATGGCCCCGTTTCTCCATCTTCAAAGCCAGCAACTCTGAACTTCTTTGACCATTCTTCAGTTATAGCAACTTCTTCTGACCATAGACATGAATGATGATTTTTAAAAATATATTTTTATTGATTGTAGAGAAGAAGGGAGGGGAATTGATAGCAACATCAATGATGGGAGAATCATTGGTCAGCCACCTCTGCCTGCCCCACACTGGGGATCAAGCACATGGGCCTTGACTGTGACTCAATCGTGACCTTCTGGCTCTTAGGTCCATGCTCAACCCACTGAGCCACGTCAGCCAGGCAGGATTCTTAGGATTACATTTGACTCACCCAGAGGATCCAAGATAATCCCCTCATCTCAAGGTCCAAAACCTTCATGGCATCAGCAAAGACCCTTTGCCCATGGAAGGTAGTACATTCCAGAGCTTAGAGCGTGGTCATCTTCGGGAGGGGCCATTATTCTGCCTCCCACACATAGCGGATCAAGTTTCATCTGTAAGTGCAGGTTCTGCATTTGGGAGGCCAGGAGATTACCTCCTGCTTAGTCTCCAAAACGTAAAGCACTTTCACTAAATCTGCTTCAATGCTTTATAGAGATGTCAGCAGGGCCAGGGCAAGGTATATTTTTTATTCACTTTTCTCCTTCACCCCCACTGGGAAAAAAATTATCTCCACTCTCCATGTGCTTAATTACCCACATTAGAGGGCATTAGGCAACAATACTCTGCGATGCTCCCCATCAGAAGCCCCCCTCCTTTGTCATTAGCACCTGCTTAATGGCGAGCTCGCCATTGTACATTTTACCCCACAGATATTCGTAGCCCACTTATCAGTTTTGCTAATGAGATGCATCACGAGGTGGGTATGGGGGCTGGGAGGAGGGAGCTGGGTTAATGTTCCAGGGGAACTAATTAGAATCAGGTGAGAGCTTGGGGAAAGCAACCGAGGTGATTTCCATCTGAACCCAAGTGCAAAGCTCTAATTAAAAGGAGTGATGGACTTGGCTTCCAGACCACTGGGGAATGCAGGATGCTCAATTTAACTTCCCTGACCTGGTGGCCAGATAATGTCATGTCTCGATGTGCTATTTCTTAACTGAATGTAGATCAATCCACCCCCCCCCCCTTGTTTGTGGTGTATTAACCACAAGGCTATGTAAAACTTGAAAAACCTTAAAAAGATATAGCAGTCGGAGCCAGAGGTCAGTGACAAGAAGGTCATTTTATTCCAGAAATGGATTTCGTGGGGATAGATAACACCCAGTGAGCCTACCAAAGTGTTAGAGCCGGAGGGTTTTGGGGGACAACTTGCTTGTCTGTCCCCACATCTGTGAGTCTCAACACACAGCTCCATTCAGGAATAATTCAGCTGAGGTGCCATCTGAAAACCACATAAGCTTTAAATTTATCACTTCAGCAAAACTATTGTTCCTTCACAAAAAAGTATACAAGGTATTTTAGCTGCAGGGAGCATAAGCAGAGAAAGCGTTTCCTGCAGCGATTCTCTGCCTTTCGACTAAATTAACTGCCCGAGAGCCGCCCATGTTCCTGTATGACATTTCGTTGTTCTAATCTGTTTAATGCCATGGTTTGCACATGATGTATTCTGATGTGCTTTTATGTTCCTGATACTAAAAAGCACATTAGAAGGGCAGTAGGGATTCTTTGACAGACAATATAACTTGTTACAAATTGCATTTGCAGAAAAATTAGGCTGAAAAATCCAATCTTATCTTATGATTTTTACCCCCTCAAAATTACATTTTACCTCCTGCATGTCTGCCTGTCTGTTGTGTCTTAGCTTCCTCACTTTGAGATCCTCCTGATTCATTCCCTCTTTCCTCTGTGCCCTGTGGTAAGTGAATTCGGATCTATTTCTAAGGTGGAAACGGGCAGCACTTACAGATGCGATTAGCAGTTATGCTAAGATTTGCGTGGATGATGTGGGAACCTACTTGTACATATTTTTTTTTTTTTACTCTGATTTAGATTTTAACTCTGCCAGGTTTTTACATTCCCAGTAAAAGTGGACCATGGCCTTTATCTGTTCCTGCTTAGCCAATGCTCATTTGATTGTCCGTTCAATCAATCAAAGTGTAATATGCTAATGATATGTTAAGGCTGCTCAACCACTTGCTTTGACATGAACTGACCACCAGGGGGCAGATGCCCTGACCAGTAGGTTAGCTTGTTGCTGGAGTCTAGTTGATCAGGACTGAACAAAATGGGCTGGACATGCCGTGGAGCCCTTCCGTGGTCCACCCACTCCACCTCCCAAGGGGATTACATAATAAAGTCAAAATGGGCCAGGGGGAGGTGCCTAACCCTAGAGGCCTGTCCATCTAACTAGAAAGGAATCAGTGGACTCATTAGAAGCCTGCAAAAATTTTGGAAGATGATTGTTTATTTTTAAAAAGCTGAAAGCTTCTGGTTCCTCCCAAGCCTGAGAATTCATAATTCCAAGTAAACAAACTCTCTCTCTCTCTTTCTGTCTCCCTCTGTTCCCTCTCTCTCTCTCTCTCTCTCTCTCTCTCTCTCTCTCTCTCTCTCTCTCTCTCTCTCTCTCTCTCTCTCTCTCATCTCCTTCTCCTCCACGCTGGCCCATCTCTCTCCATAGCCATGTGGCCTTAGCATCCAGGTGGCCAAGGGCTGGGACTAAGCTTTAATATAGATCAGGGTCTCTGAACATTTGCTTTCTTTCTGGCCCTGATTTTCCGTGTCAAGATGGCCAGAGATGGACCATTGGGGAACTCCTTCAATTCTGTGTCACAAATAAATATTACCACCAGACCTCATCCTCCCTTGTGGGTCCCCAGGAATCATGTTCCTCAGGACACTACAAGAAAGCTATGTCCACCAGCAACAGAATGACAGCTACCTTGCTCACACTCCAACATCAGAAATGACACCAGTGCTAGTTTCATCAGAGAAGGATCTCAACACTTAGAGATATCTATAGGAATGATAAATACTCCAAAAAGCAAGGAAAACCCCTAGAATCTACAATGCAATCTAGCTTTGGATTTATATGTTTTGAAGGAGGCGATATACATAAAGCCTGGCTTCTGGGAAGTGAAATTTCTCTGGTGCTTGTGGTGGTGATGTGCATACTTATAACTGTCATTGTGGCAGGAGTTCTGTGGGTCACCAATTGATTTGAAATGTGTCATTCCATTAGCCACGTGGCAAGAATGCTGCAGTCTCATCATCGATACCCATCACTTCCCTGCCAAACAATGTCATGAAGGTTAAAATTCAGTAAATAAGAGGGCTATGATTTTTAATTCTAGCTCAGCATCTAAGTCCAGGGGAAATGCCAGAGGGCTGGAATCACCTGTGATTACTCTCTCCAGCCAGATACTAAAGCATTAGAATAATAACACCCTTTCTCTGAACTTCAAGTACAAACCAGGGGATGCTAATTTTCTTTGTGGTGTTTCTTTGAAATGCAAGGAAGTACTGCTTGGTGATCAAAGTTCTCTTCCCAGGTGTTGTTGGGTCAGTGAGGAGAGTTCCCTGCTTGGATAAATTATTTCATCACGTTGAAAATATTTTCAGGGAAAATGTCTCATTTGCAACTTGTCATTTGGGGACAAAGTGCTAATCACATCAGAGGTTTCTTTGAAAGAGAATGCAAAAGCCGTAGGAAGTTCTTTGAAAAGGCTTTGAAATCGTTAACCTATTTGAAAACGGTGCTGAAGTGAACTTCATGCTAGACTAAACATCTCACTGACACCCCTCCATGACTAGGAATAGGTTTCCATAGTATGTATTTCAGAGAGTAATAATTACTTCCTAACAACAACATAAAAAAAAAAAAATAGTGATTCAGAGTAGTCAGTTACTAGTAAGAAAAAAATGTGCCTCCTGGGTCAGTATCTTTCTTTGACATGCTTTTAGCTGTATCACTTGACACAAACAATCCCTCTGAGAGGTGGCTTCCTTATAGGTAATACTGATCATCCTTATTTTATAAGATTATTATGAATAAGGACGTGGAAGCCTCCTTATCCGAGAGATATTGTGGCATAGCATGGAACTGCATAGGCTCCAATGTGAGACCACCTGGGTTTAATTCTTGTGTTTCTCCAAACACTAGTCCCGTTACTTGGGCAATGTCCATCCTTTTGTTCCCATTCTATCACAGTGAGTAGGATATAGGCATCTTTCCCCTAAGGATATTATAAAGAAAACCTAGAGGCCCAGTGCATGAATTCGTGCATGGGTGGGGTCAGGCCAGCCTGGCCAGGGGGAGGGGACCTGAGCAGTTGGCCAGCCTGCCTGCTGGTTGAACTCTTGGTTTAGGGGACAATCTGTATATTAGCCTTTTATATATATATATAGGATATACACTGAGTGGCCAGATTATGATGTGTTCAGAGAGCATCATAATATGGACACTCGGTGTATATAAGCAGAACCTGGTATCAATACACTTTAGCTCATTTTACCATCTCATGCATTGTTTGCTCTCAACAAATTTTCATCATCACCTTCTTGGCTCACATTTAATTCTACCTCTAAATAAAAATAGTATGCTCTCCATGTTGGAAATAAAGCTTTGCTTCTTTGCTTCCAAATTTGCCAACGGCACTTTCATTTATAATTCCAAGCAATGTGTTTGTCACATATTTTCTCATCTAAGGAGAGGTGATTTTTGCCTCTGGCTTCCCAACAGGCATTTTCCTAGCCACTGTATTGATTTTTTTTTTTTTTTTTGAAATGGCTAGCGCTAAAAAAAACCTCCCACAGATAGTAGTAGCTTTGTTTTGACGGTGGAGCTGTCTGCCTGTCCTGTCAACAAAGAAAGCTGTGCAGTGGCACAGTTGGTTGAATGGGAAGTGAGCATTTGTGTCTCAGCAGGGTCAGCAGAATAAGGAAATGTCCACCCAGTTGCGTTTGTTTAATTTTTTTCCTCCGGCTATTTAATCAGATCAGCTCTTGGAGGACAGCTAGCAGTTTAGCTCTCCATTTGTCACTGGGGCTGACAAGTCATTGAGCGTTTTCCTTAGCTTTATCATTTGATGGGTGGGAAATAACCGATGAGGCATATTTCAAAAAATGGACTCGGTAAACTACACACCTGGTCATGTCAAAGTCTGTGTGAGACCAAAGGCAACCCCTTTTAGCAAGACGTTATTATGGCTTTCTGATTGGGATGGGCAAATGTGAGGCAGTGACCTTGTTTAACATCCCGAATGGATCACTTAGGGGTCATATGACCTCGCTATGGGCCCAATTTCCTCTTCTGTGAGATGGGGAGATAATGGCGCTTACCTCGGAGCTACTTTGATGAAGATGGAGGTTGATGGCAAGATGCATCTACCTCCATTAATAGGGGGAAATGAGATGTGCTGAATTTCAGTATATTACCCAGGACACACAAAAAGTGGAACAGCATATTTGAAACTTTCAATCAGAATGGCTGATATCTACTCTTCAGTTCTTTACCATCTCTTCTTCCTGCTTTCATTTCTGGGGTCACTGTCAAGATTATACTCTTTAAAAAAACAAAAAGGAAGGAAGGAAAGGAGGGAGGGAGGGAGGAAGGGAGGAGAGAGAGAGAGAGAGAAAGGGAAGAGGAAAATAATTTCAAATATATTTGTGTAACCCTGATAATATTCAGCCTCCACATGGCTCTGGTTATTAAATTCATAGAAAAAAAATCAAATATGGGACTTTGCGGTCCTATTGATTGAATTGCTTGATGATCAATTGATTGAATATCAATATTAATATGAATTATAATTTTTGTTTATTTTCCTTAAAAAGAACCTCACCCCAGGTTTATGCACATAGCCCCTAGAAAGCTCTCTGGACATTTTCTCTCGTCATCATTTCCATTCTCCAAAAATGTCATACATACACAAGAGCTGGTGAGAATTATTCTGACTCTTTTTAACATATTCCTGATATACTTCCTGTCCACTTCCCTTTTCAAACCTCTCTTCCCCAGAGAGCCATGCTTCAACTGTAAACCAAAGTTCACATGGTGTTGGAACTTTTAAAAAAAAATATGTTTTTATTAATTTTTAGATAGAGAGGAAGAGAGAGAGAGATAGAAACATCCATGAGACATATCAATGAGAGGGACACATCAAACGCTGTCTCCTGCAAACCCCCTACTGGGAATCAAGACAACAACACAGGCATGTGCCCTGACTTGGAATCAAACCCGGGACCTCTTGGTCCCTGGAATGATGCTCAATCCCCTTAGCCACACCAGCCGGGCTTGGTGTTGGACCTTACTTGAAGGGAACCTCCTGTAAAACAAACTGTTCTTTCGGTTTGTTTTTCTCACAACAATGCCATTTATCAGTGAGTGTTCCACTCCATTTCATTGATCTTACTTCCAAGAGGAGCTGGATTAGGGATCTCACTAAAAACCTATGTACACATCCAGCCTCCAGGCCAGAGTTAGTGATGGGATGGTTCCCAAATGTCCCTGTCTTCCCACACACACCGTAATCAATTTTAAACTTGTGCCAAATTGGATTGTTCTCTTCCTGCATGTTCCACATCCACACTCATCTCTGGGCTCTGCTTGTCATTTTTGTCTCACCATCTCCTTCTGACAACCACAGAAAACCCAGTGTATCTCACAGAGCCTTTACTCAGTTCACAAAGAAAAAGACAATGAGACTTTTTCTTTGATCTCACCAGCATGGAACAATGTCATAGATAATAAAAGGTTGGGGAGGGGGGAGGGAGTGTGGGTGTGAAGTAGGGAGAGACAGTTGAAGGAGATAGACAATAATATGTTATTTATTAGGTATTCTTCTGGAATTTAAACCTTTGCTTTAAAATGCAGACCAAATGAAAAGAGTCAGCATTTAAATTTTAGTTCTGGCCCAGCTAGTGTGCTCAGTGGTTGAGCATTGACTCATGCACCAGGAGGTTTGCTGGTTCAATTCCAGTCAGGACAGGTTGCCCAGTTGTGGCTACCTTCTGCTCGCTACTTCCTCTTGAAACAGGAAACAAAAGGCAGCCACTAGATGTTTCTGTCTCCTTCCCCCTCCCCTTCTCTCTCTTTCTTGTTCTCTGAAATCAATAGTTCTACCACCTGTTTGCTATGTGTCCTTGAATAAGTTTTGCTCTAATTCAGACATCAGTCTCTGCAATCTCCAAATCTGTAGAAATAAGACCTATACCAGCATAAGAATATGCTATAATATCAAAATCTTACCACAACAGTGGTTATAGGTTTGGTGATCAATAAATTGTAGTTATTTTTATCATTGCGATTAATAATACATAAGGTTCAAAATATGTTTGCAGTGCTTGGAATTCTCCCTCTGTGCTGTGCCCTATTTTATACTTTCAACATAGAAATACTCCTTAGCTCATATGGAAATTAAAATAAAAGGAAAGGCATAAAGCTAAATTATATAATTCGAGAATCAGGGGAACATTAGTGCTTATGTTATGCACTAGTACTTTTAGAACATTCACTAATTATTCCAGCTCCTCTAGGTGCTTTGGCTTTACGTCTGGGAGTATGACGTGCACCTAAGTCTCCAGCTGAACACTGAGCATGCAGATGGTGACATCCCCACCAAAGAACATAAAAAGCACAAACCGATAACGATACAACAAGGGTTGTACTATTTTTTTTACAATAATATTAGTGCCACACAAATTTCCAAGCCCTGCACAAGAGAGTGATGATCATTCTTACCATGTGTAGGTTTAAAAACTCCTGCCTGCATTTAAAGTTTAAGGGGACAGAAGGAATTGTTTTTACATATGTGTGTGTGTGTGTGTGTGTGTGTGTGTGTGTGCGCGAGCACATGCATGAGTGTGCGTGTACAAGCACACGAATACATGCCCATGTGTTCTTTCAATAATATTGTTTATAGCTGAGACCAGTTTGGCTCAATGGATAGAGCATCGGCTTGGGGACTGAAAGGTCCTGGGTTCGATTCCAGTCAAGGGCATGTACCTTGGTTGCAGGCATATCCCCAGTAGGGGGTGTACAAGAGGCAGCTGATTGATGTTTCTCTCTCATCGACATTTCTAACTTTCTATCTCTCTCCCTTCCTCTCTGTACAAAGTCAATAAAATATATTTTTTTAAAAATAATATTGTTTATGGTGTGAAAGATTTTTTCAAAAGCAAAATAAATCATAATTACTGAGTGAAGAAGAGGAGAGAAATGTTAAATAAATCACAGCTTTTAAGTTCTGTCCTTATGAAAACACTGCAGGTCCAGTGAACAAAATTCATATACTCCGGGAGTGGGGGATGTCCTTCAGCTCGACTTATGCCCTCTCACAGTCCACAAACCTCCAGGGGATGTCCGACTGATGGCTTAGGCCTGCTCCTCGCAGGCCTAAGGATGTCCTAAACCAGCAGTTGGACATCCATAGCGCTCCTGTGGAGGCAGGAGTGGCTCCCGCCGCTGCCACTGTGCTCTCGCCAGCCATGAGCCTAGCTTCTCGCTGAGTGGCACTCCCCCTGTGGGAGAGCACTGACCACCAGGGGGCAGGTCCTGCATTGAACGTCTACCCCCTTGTGATCAGTGCATATAGCAATTGGTTGGTCCACCATTAAACTGAAACCAGCTCTCAGACATCCCCACAAGGGTGCACAATCAGGACCTAGGAGGGATACAGGAGGTTGGTCAGCCAGGGAGGGACCATGAGAAGGCTCAGTCGCAATCAGCCAGACCCCAGCAGCAAGCATCTGCCCCCTGGTGGTCAGTACACATCATAGCGAGCAGTTGAATGTCCTTAGCATATCATTAGCACATTATGCTTTGATTGGTTGAACGGCTGACTGAACAATTGGACACTTAGCATATTGGGCTTTTATTATATATGATAAATTATGAAGTAGCACACATAAAGACTACTATTCATTTTTCAGACATCTTTCCCTTCCTCCCTCTCTCCTGTGTTTCCTTTTTTGTTTTTCTCCTGAGAGCACAGACCACATGTTGTTTGTCCATTAAACCTGAATTACATTTGTGGTGTTCAGCATGTTTGGTTATTAAAACTAGAGCTGCTGCAATTATCATATACAAGACTTTGTAGGGGCACACATTTTTGTTTCTTTTCTATTAATATGGGCCATACTGTGACTGTATGCTTAACTTCTTAAAGAAACTTCTACAGTTTTTGAAAGTGCCATTGTCATATATTTTTGCTAACATGTATGAAGGCTCTTGTCAATATTCTTGCCAACACTTGGTACCATAAATGCTTTTCATGTTAGCCCTTCCCATAGGTATGTAGTAGAATGCCATTATGGTTTTAATTGTATGTCCCTGAGGCCTAATATTGTTGTGTGTGTGTGTGTGTTGTTGTTTTTTTTTTGTTTTTTTTTGGGGGGGGTGCTTATTGTCCAATTATTTATGTTCACTTGTGTAATGTCTGTATAGAAAGGTTTTATCTTTTCCTTCTGCCCAATTTCTTAGCCTCTGTAACATGGGACATTATAACTAAAGAAAACAAGATCATACACATTTATTTAATACTAGAGGCCCTATGCATGAAATTCGTGCAATGGGCTCAGCCCCCACCAAGGTGGCTGTCTCTGCCTTGTACAGAAGGTCATCAAATCTAATCAACATGTTACACTTTTATTATTATAGATCCATTTTACATAACATAGGAGGCTTTGCAAGGAAATGAAGACCCAAAGAAGTTAAATCTGCCAAGAAATCCAATGATGGCTTCTTACCCTTCTCTGTTTCTTTGTATTTTTCTATTTGGAGTTCATACTTGTCAACCTCAATGATAAATATGAATGAACACATATGTTTTCTGATACATGGAATGTTCTGAATCACAGAATGCTCCTTCCTGCCATTCTCTTCAATAAGAAGCAATATTGGCAAACCTAGGGCACCTGGGGTCAGGTGGGAGCCTGAGAAGCTTAGAAACTTTATGTGCTCAATAAAAGTAGGTCCATTGGTTCATCCAAATGAGGAATAACATTGATGTGGACATTTAACAGACAAGGGACATGGAAATTGCATACCATATGGGTATATATGCTTTTTCTTCATGGGATCATCAGACTATAAGTTCTGTACACTCTTTTATAACAACCCCACCATGCACATGAATATTCAGAGACATTCAGCATCATCTATGCCGATACATCTTAGTATAAAACAAAATGCTTTTAAGACATACAACCAACTACTTCAAGGTACTTGATTGACAGAGAGCATTTTTATTGCAGAATCCATCTGGAGCAATGTCAATTTTGTCAAAGAGCTGGGTCCTGAGAGAAGATTGTTGTATCTGTGAAGAGAATGGATGCAGCTTTACAAATCTGTATTTTTCTTTTTGTTTCTTTATGAGTTCTTTCAAATTTATTTCCATTGTAAATCTTTGTTCTTCCACCATGGTGGCAGAAACTTAATCTCCGTTTACTTGCTGCTTTTTTCTTTCTTTTTTTATTGGCTGCTAGCTGGATGTCTAAATCTCATTTATGGGGGGGCTGCACATGGCTTAAATCTAGGGTTGGAAGACCCAATGCTCTTATTCCCCAGTGTGTGCACATGGATTTCCATTCAAATACATAAGCCAGAATCTTCAGGTCCCTTTCTGTCAGCTTTCAATGCTCCCTTCACTACATCAGTTTCCCACTTGGAGGCGCTAGAATACTGCCTGGATTCTGTGCCCTGCTGGGACAGAAGCATTTCCATCTGGGTGACTGTTCCAATTTGCCTGGCCTGTCCTTGCAAGCTTTTCCTCTGATGTCTCACTATCATCTCAGGCACTTGAACGGTCCCTCATTCTCCTCCACCTCTATCTAAGGGTCTGACCAGACTGTGAGCAGGAAAAAGATGCTTTGTGTATGTCTCTACACAGGAGTAATTGATGCTTCTGCTCTGATGTGTTTCTCCATACTGCCTTACAGAAAAATACTGTCTGCCACAACCCAGGCAAGGGCAAGGGGGCGGGGCTGGAAGAGAAGACTTGTTAATTATGTATTTGTTTGTCTTCTGTTATTTTGTTGTCTCCCAATCATTTTGGCTGTGCCCCGATTTTCATAGTTTTCCTAAGAGCTTCGGCTCTGAAATCCAAAATCTAGAAACTTGTTTTCCCCACTCTTTCTTGCTTTGTTTCTTATATCTTAAGACATTGAGTAGATATAAAAAAGTGCTTGAAGGAAGGTAGAGAGATGAAAGCAAAATTCTTATGCCAGGATCAGAGAACAAAGGCTTAGTTTACACTTGATAAGTGTCTTGCCATGTTTGAGAAAGATTTCAATGATGAATTGGACCAGAGATACATTTAGCGACAGTTCTTAAAAGAGTAAATTATAATTATTGTTCTCTTTCACCACATTTGAAGTATGCACAGTTTGGGTTCCAGCCATTTGGAAAAGGTGATGGAAGCAAACCAGTGTGCATGGACTAACACGTGGATGCAACATGATAAACCAGAAATGCTGTACTGGGTATGGTTTAATTGTGGGAACCAATGAAATAAAAAATGAAAACGCTACAATTCAGTTTATTATGTCGTAGACCATCTTTGTCTTTAACCAAGGTGTGTAACCATGGATAACTCATTCTACGTCCTTTATTCTCATGTTTTGTGTAAATAATGGCTTGGTAAAACTGTGCTTAGCGAAGCTTTTATCTGAGCATATTACTCTCAATTACTAGGCTGGGGCTGGGGGGAGGGAAAGGCTGCTCTAATTAGGCTTTGTTTCTAAGCAGAGTTGTTACTCAACCTTGTTAATTGTGATCTGAATATGATAATAGCCACTTAGACATCTTTGGACAATCTGAGACTTTGATTCCCATTCTGCTCCTGTTTGTTGCCTGCCTGCCTTTTCATGGGAACGGGAACTGAATTTTACAACAGGATCTGAGCATTCTAATTTTTGCAATGATGACATCTCGACAGCAAAAATAATGCATGGTCAAGTCTCTCTTAGGTCACTGTGTGTGTGCACACACACACACAAACAGACGTTTGTTATATTTTTATGATCCACCAAGAGACAATTGCTGTTTTAGTCACAGTTAGTACAGAGGTAAATCGAGTAGCAAAAACTTGACTTTATTTAGCTTATGCCTTATTGACAAATAAATATGTATTTGAAAATGAATTCTTTGGTAGTAATAAATTCTAGGGAGAAAATAAAGCACTTACTATATTAATGTAATCAAGTTACTTAACTATGAAGAGCCTCTGATTTCTCATTTGTTATAAAATAACAATTAAAAGCAACATTTGGGCTACCTCTTTTAATCTGATAACATTAGGATAAAATTAGTTGATAGAGATGAAAAGTTTTTGATAACTAGAATGTGACTTTCTGTTGGGGAAGTGGAAAAGTATTTTTTTGCCTCTCTTACATTCACAAAAACACTATGATTATCCAGGAATGTCAGAGTTTAACCATCTGTTCTGTTTCCCTCAATATGGCCTCCCCTTTCTCTCCCCTTTGAGTAGGTAGCTCGTAGCAAACTCCAGCAAATGTTCATGCAGGTTCTTAATAATTTTAGCAATTCTTTTGGAAACCTTTGTGCTGCAAGTCCGTAGCGCAGGATTCCGAGTTGGCAAGTCTGGAACAACAGCAAGGAAGAGCTGAAAACAGGATGGGCATGTTGCTCAGAATGCAACCCCAGGCCAGGCCATGGGACCAAATTTGATCACATCACAGATGCTTAGGTATTTTTGTGATCGAAGGGCTTTGTGCTTTTGGTCCTTAAGAAAGATGTTTGGAAAGTCAATATCAGCTACGTGCCCTGTTATTTATTGTGGTACCAGCAACCACTAGGGACTGGGACACATGCTGGTCATCATGATATCCTATATAATAAAGAGGTGATATGCAAATTGATCATCACAAACCTCACACAAGATGGCCACCCCCATGTGGTCACAAAATAGCCACCTCCATGTGATCACAAGATGGCCACCATAAGATGACCAGCAGGGAAAGGCAGTTAGGGACGACCAGGCTGACAGGGGAGGGCAGTTGGGGGCAATTGGGCCGGCAGGGGAGCAGTTAGGTGTCAATCAGGTTGGCAGGGAGTGGTTAGGGGGCAATCAGGCTGGTGGCAGGAGAGCGGTTGGGAGCCAGCAGGCCGAGATTATTAGAGGGATGTCTGACATCCACGAGGAGTCCAAGATTGGAGAGGGTGCAGACTGGGCTAAGGGATAGCCCCCTCCAGTGCACAAATTTTGTGCACCAGACCTCTAGTTTTTATAATCAACATTCAAATTTAAAATCTGGCTCTTGACTTTATCCTCCGCCCCCCTATTATGAATGCCTAATGTTGACATATTGGTTTGACTAATTATTCAGATGTGCTGTCTGTCCTTTATATAATCTTAGGTTTCCAAAGAAGCATAAATCTACCATGCTTTCAGGTAACCACCACCTCCAAGGTTAATGCAAAGGAAAGTGAATACATTTGAATGAATAAATGAATTAACGTATTGATCAGCATAATTATATAATGCAATTTCTTAATATCACTTTCAAAAATGACTTTGCATGACAGCCTCATTGAAGAAGGTTTAGGGTTCACCCAAAGAGACTACTGAAAATAATGACACATCATCAAGTATTTGCTAAGTATTTAGTCTCATCACATTGCAGGCATTCCCATAGACCCAGCAGTAGTCTCATTTGGGGGTGAATTCGTTTTCTGGTTTTCATGGCTGAGTCTGGCCCTGTGTACAATTCAGAGATATTTATGACATAATGCCAATAAACAAATATGTATGCATGTTCAGTCCTTGCTAGAAACACATGAGAATCAATAACTATGAAAACAGCAGGCTTCTAATAAGCATCTTGATAATGTGCCCAAGGCACCTTTGCTGAAACTGTTCCACTTCTTAAAAAAGTTGCTGTGCATACACTATGTTAGTACAGTCAGCAATACCCTGCTCTCCTTATAGTATTTAAGCTCTAAAGAGTCCCAGTGGTTAATGTAAACAAGAAAACCCGAGCGAGGGAAACTGCGTGTAATTCTTGATTAGAATGTGTCCTAGGAGAAAGTAGCTACTGAGGTTGTCAAACTAGGATCTATTTCTCATCAGTGCTATCTGCAATTTTTTGCTTAGTCTTCAGTTTACAAACTTAATTTAGAGATGTTACCTTTTCTTGGCTGCTAGAATAATTAATTTTCCTTGACCAAGGAATTATCTTGCTCATCTTCAAAAAGAGGGGGAGGGGGAAATCCCTCTATTATTTCTGTTCTGTTTGTAAGCAAGTCTATGGGTATAGTTCTATGTTTTGGGGTTTGTTTGTTTGTTTGTTATTTCACCCAAAGGTTGGCCAAATGGCCTTAGTAATTTTCTGCTCTGTCTTTTCTGGTTACAAAATGTTGGGATTGGCTCGGGACCACTTTATAATCAGTATGTTCTTCTAACTTTCCTAGTTCTTCAAATGCTTCTTCTTGTCCTCTTTTATCCCTGGGTTTCTTTCATCTGTGAGATAGAGCCAATGATCTTGGATTTCTTATGGGATATTGTAAGGAATATACATGATATTGCCTGTCCAGTGCTTAGAGCCATGTTGGTCACATGGTCAGCTTTCCATTACTCTCAGTTCCTCTCATTGTGGGTATAAGAAGATGTATATCCTGATGTGTCTGTGTAGGTAGATTTGCATTTGCATGAGCAGGACTGCATGAGGGAAAGCTAGATAGCACTCCCTGGCCTCCCATGGATATCTCTGTATTTAGTTTCATGATTTTATTTTCCATTTAATAATTAATAACATTACCTATAAGAGAGTAAAATAGATCTGATTGGATTCTCCTACATTAGCTAATAATATAATATAACAAATTAAATATTATTGGGAGGAAAGAATGACTTCCTCCGGCCATTACTTTCTTGGAGAAAAAAGCTAAAGTAGGTTGTAAGGTGCATGTGATCATAGTCACATGTGACACTGATATGTGCTTCCAAACTCAGATATTTCATCAAGATAATGTTTTAAATACTTTTTACTTAAAATTGTAATAAAAAATATGTTACTACCAGTTATTTATATCAAAGAATCACTTTCATATGTTGGTGGATGGATTCTCATTTGATGCTTCATTTTGCTAGTTTTATAGTTAAGTTTTTTAAAAAAATAATGCTAAATGAAAATCAGAAAAAAAAATAAATTCTAGTTCTAGTTCTGTAACTAACTGTTAAGCCTGGGCAATGATTCAGGCTGGCAAATTGCATTGCATTCTATAGTGTGGCTAATGCGAAAGTCTTGCTATGGTACATGTTTTTAAAAAATATTTAGTGATATTTTGTCACTTCTTTAAAATCCCATGGTTTTTGCCGTGTGTGGGGTAATGCATACATACCTCTGCTATCTGTCCATATCATCCCTGTACCTAAAATCTGAAATATCTCTTTCTCTTTCCCTCTCTCTCTCTCTCTCTCTCTCTCTCTCTCTCTCTCTCTCTCTCCTCTCTCTCTCTTGCTCACCTTCTCATTATTTTATTTGCTTTCTTCAAATTTTAGCTCAAATTTCACCTCCTGGGCAACCATGTCTGCTCTTGCTAACCTACTCAACCATGTAAATCTCTTCCAAAGCACATACGTAGCTGAATTTTTATATTTAATCTGTACGTTTTTAGTAGGCTTTTTTCCCTAATAAATGATAAACTCTATGAAGTCAAGGGCTTTTGTTTTGGCTCACTGTTGCATCCCCAAAGTCACATAAGTAGAGGGCAGTACATAAAACAGAATAAGTATTTTCATTAATGTTTTAGTCTCATGGTATTTTTTAGGTAACTAATCTCTTATCTATGTTATTATTAAAAAGAATGAAGAGAAGCAAACACATTTGTCAGGGAGCAAAGCAGGACTAAGTACAACTAGGTATCTACCACATAAACGACTACTAATACCTTAGTCACCAGAAAGAGCCATCACACAGACACTATTGTTCCAATGGAAAGCGTTTCTGAAAGGCGAGTTGAAAAGGCCAGCATGGATTAAGGTTGAAGACTCGGTAACAGTGTGCACAGTCAGCTCCTCATATCAACCCATAAAAGTTAATTGTTAAAATTACAAATATTCTGTGAAGTGATTATTAAGCCAAAGGTAGCTCACAGCAGGTCTTGTTGGTAGTATTTACACCTTAGAAATTGGCAAGGGCTATAAAACAAGCCTTCTTCCCATGCCTCTGAAGAATAGTTGTGTAATTCACTAGCACACTGCTTTCTGTCACATGAACCAGGAAGTAGATAGTTAAGGGATTGGGAGGGATCCAAAGAGATATTTAGAGTTTAAAAAATACAATAAAAAGGTATATTTGCCAAAGGATACAAGACATAGAAGGATGATATACATTGGTTAGTATTTTCTCTTTCTTATTAGTATTATATTTTATTTTCCAAGAAAAAGATTCATTGTGGCCTCTCATGTTATCATCATATGATCATCATGGATAATCATCCTAACAAATGTATTTCAGGATAATTAGGACCCTTATTTTAATGATCATTAATCTGAAACACTGATTAAGTTACCTACACAAGATCAACACAGTTTGTGTTGGCACAGTTTTAAACATTACCTAAGACCTTTACTACCTTCAATAATAATCACACTGTCGAGGCAAATAGGCTTCTGTTGGTTCAATTAGCTCATGCTCAACTTTGAGGCATCACTTCCATAGTAGAGTGAAAGTGTTTACTTTTCCTTTTTATTTGTTAAATTTTTTTTTTTCAAAAGCATTTGACTCTAATTTCTATTCCATTCTAAACCCCCAGGCTATCCAAACCTGAATTCCATTTTTTTTTTTTTGACCATTTGAATGGTGCCAGTACAAAGTACCTTCTTTAAAAAAAAAAAAAAAAAAATATATATATATATATATATATATATATATATATATATATATTATTGATTTTTTTACAGAGAGAAAGAGGGATAGAGAATTAGAAACATCAATGAGAGAGAATCATCGATTAGCTGCCTCTTGCAAACCCCATACTGGAGATGTTCCCCCAACCAAGGTACATGCCCTTGACCAGAATGGAACCCAGGACCTTTCAGTTTGCAGGCCACAGGCCGATGCTCTATCCACTGAGCCAAATCGGTTTCAGCACAAAGTACCTTCTTGAAATGAATAAACTACATTGTGTCTTCTGGAAGTTTAGTATTGGGGAAAATGTAAAGCAGGAGTAAGTACAACTAGGTATCTACCACATAAAGGACTACTTAATACCTCAGTTACAAATATTTTTTCACTAGGTGGAAAGTGGGTTTTTTTCTTTTTTTTTTTTTTAAGGATGCCTAAATAAAACCTTTAAGCAAATTAAAGAAATAATGATAGCATCCATCAAGGAGTCTACTGGAAACAACCTTTCATTATTTTTCCTGTCAATCCTCATGCTAAGCGCGTCTCAGACTTTGGAATGCAGTCCTAAGGAAACATGACAAATGCCATCATCGCAAATCAAGTGGAAAGATCAATTCATTTACTGCAGAATGTTGTATAAATTAGTAATCCTAACAGCATTTTCCTGCAAACCACTATCAATGTCTTAGACGCCAAAATGAAAATGGACTGCAGAATCTCCCAAATTAAAAATGGATCCATGTACATATTTCCCAAGGCAGCCTCCTGCCATGGAATATCTGATCATTCTCCAGCTGCCTTTTATTGCTATTGATGCAACAGAACATTATCTCCAAACAACCAATCAATGTTATCATAATCTCCTAAAATTTTATCTCTTACTATTGGCATTTGAAAACACCTTTGGTCACCAGATTTCATGATTGCTTTAAAAAAAAATGTTAATTCAGGCCTTGGAAGTTTCATGATACATTTCAGGAAAAGATTCCATCAATAGAACAGTCTCTAAAAATCAGCACCTTTTCATGTTAACATGTAAAATTGGCAATATATTAATAATAGAAATATTCTAGAGACTGGTTTAAAAATCTCCAAGTTAACTGAATTTAGATAGTCAATGCCATTAGTAATGTTTGTTTTAACATATGCATTATAACCCTGTAGATATATTTGATGGCACGCTATTATGTGCCTAGACGTTTGCAAAGCAGATTTTTAAACTTACCACATCGACCTAAGAAATACAAATTTATATATCCTGTGACATCAGTTTAGAGAAGGATGAAGGATCATTAGTAATATAAATACAATATGTTATGCAAAGAGGACATAAGTTCACATCTGTATCATTTCAGAAATACCTTTCCTATGTCTGCACATTCTAAATTCTTTCATCACCAAGCTTTATACTGAATTAAATTGCTCATATTAAAAGGAAAGAAATAGAAATGTGTTTATTATATAGAGTAAATAGTACCTCTACATATACATATACAAATTATACAGACATATGTGTGTGTGTGTGTGTGTGTGTGTGTGTGTGTGTGTGGTTTGTATGTATAGTATACTCTATCATCTATCTATCTATCTATCTATCTATCTATCTATCTATCTATCTATCTATCTATCTAGTTTAAAAATAAGGAATCAGCCCAGACAGAATGTCTCAGTGGTTGAGCGTTAACCTATGAACCAGGAAGTCACAGTTTGATTCCTGGACAGGGCACATGCTTTGGTAATAGGTTTGATCCCCAGTAGAGGGCATGAAGGAAGCAGCAGATAAATGATTCTCTCTTACAGTGTTTCCCCCAAAATAAGACATCCTCTGGAAGTAAGACCTACTTACAGGTTTTCTTCTGAGTGAAATATAAGGCATCCCCCTGAAAATAAGGCCCCCTATGCTAAACATGAGAGATTTGGTCCATTGATTCTGAAAGAAATGGAGTCACAAGAAACTCACCAGGAAATTCAGGAATTGGATTGTTATGATGATGTTCCAGAAGATGATAAAATGATTGTCATTGAATAAATGAGTAAATTCTTGATACTATAGGATTCACGGTTTGTCTGATTTGTGTTGACAACTACCGTACTACTGTACCATATACAGGTAATAAATTTCCTTTATTTTCATTTAACAATAAATGTGTACTGTATTCTTCTTCATGGAAAAATAAGACATCCCCTGAAAATAAGACCTAACGCATCTTTGGGAGCAGAAATTAATATAAGACACTGTCTTATTTTCGGGGAAACAGGATATCATTGATATTTCTATGTCTCTCTCCTTTCCCTTCTTCTCTGAAATCAATAAAAATATCTTTAAAAAATAAATAAGGCGTCACAGCAGAATCTTAACAATAATAATAACAAGCATATATTGACTACCTTTTAGTATATTCCAGGTATAGTGCTAATCACTTTTCCGGCCATGGTTTCTTTAATTGCCCCCAGAATCGTGTAAGTGGGCACTTTTCCAACTGAGAGAGCAAGTTGCTTCAGCTCCCCAACCATCCATTTCATAGATGATCCTCCTGAAAAGGAAATTAGATGCCATACCTACAGAACCAGTCACAATTCCTGTAAGCCATGAGATGAGCCAGTTATCAGATTGGTCCCCTTTACAGTATTTTCACTTACAAATTTCTTATGCATTGTTCTGACAGTTAATGAGATTTTTAATTGTATCTCACATACACATTTTTTTGCTTTGTTTGTTTGTTTATGATAGAAACCAGGTTAACATGTACTATATATAGTGCCCCAAAATGTATAAACACTTTAAATGGTTATTAATTATTAATTCTGATGGGTTAGTTGTAGTTTTTTTTTGTTTGTTTTTTTTAAGAAAACATCATTGAGCTACCAGCTGTTAAATGTGTATACATTTTTTGGGAACACCCTGTATATAGTTCCCTCCTTGATGTCTAGCATGAAACCAAATCAACATTTTCATGCTTGCTGTGTGTACACATGTGTGTGTGGTTTGAGAGTGGTGTGGAGTATATTATCTTTTAAGTTGAAAATTTCAAGAAAAAGATAAAATGAATATGATTTATTAAGGGACTAGATCATATTTGCTTAGTTTGAGAAGTCTCATCACTAAAGAACCGAAACTTTATTTTGGCTCATGGCAGATCTCCTAAAACATGTGGGGGGGGGGGGGAGGAGTCAGCTTGCACACTGCTTTTCCAAATAGATAATATATCATCTGCAGTGACATTGTTTTCTTATCATGATGGCTTCTTTTATTTGCTAAACTTCCAGAAACAATCTATGCATCATGTACTCTACTATTTGCTTGCCATTTTGCACCCTTCGCCAGCTTTCACAATTGGGCAAAACATATTTGGGGGGTGGGGTGGAATTAGATTGTCTTTCCTTGATTATTTTTATAAACTACCTAATTAGTGAATCCCCCCCACCCAAGATGCATATTATTTTGTAGTTTGTGATTGGCTGTTATTTTAAATGCAAGAAGAATGGTCATCAAACAAACAAACAAAAAATTGCTCAGTATGTTTACCCTGAATTATACTATTTTAAAAATCAGATATTTATCTCTTACTGGCAACAGTCATTGTTTGGACATATTTCTCCTGTTTTTATTTTGTTGTAAAGTTCCCAGCTCATACCATGCATCATGCTGGTAGGTCTCCCACACCACACCCAGGCAGAGTCCAATCTGCCTTGACAGCTGAACTGATAGGCATTGATATCTTTTTCCCAGCCCCAACTAATCGAGTGCCCAATCACAGAATCAGAACAAGGCTCTGGGATCCCTAGCTGCTGAGGAGACTAGGTTTCTCTGGTTGTCTGAGGAGAGGGCTTCTGAGGTGGGCAGCCTCGGTAGCCAGCCTCTGCCCTCTAAACCAGAATGTGTGGATAACCGCCCTGCTGCTCATAGAATCAAAACAAACACATTATTTCCTCTTTCAATTTCTATTTTTTTTTTATTTTGTTAATCCTCATCCAAGGATATTTTTCTTCATCTTCTTTTTGAATATAATTCTTTATTGTTGAAAGTATTTTATGTCTCCCTTTTTCCACCATTGAACCCCTCCAGCCTGCCTCAACCCCCCTCCCCCCAGATAGACAATAGGGTGAAGGCCTGGGGCTAAGGATATTTTTCCATCCATTGATTTTTAGAGGGAGTAGAAGGGAGGTAGAGAGACACACACACAGAGAGAGAAACATTGATGTGAAAGAGACACATTGATTGCTTGCCTTCTGCATACTACTTGACCAGGATGGGGAGCAGTGGCGGGGGGGAAGAGGGGGGGCGTGGATGAGAGAGACATATGGATTGGTTGCTTCCTGCACATGCCCCTACTGGGGTGGAGATCCAGTCTGCAACCAAAGTTCATGCCCTTGACCAAAAATCGGACCCTTTGGTGCATGGGCCTACAGTCTAACCGCTGAGCAAAACTTGCCAGGGCAATAATCTGTGTTTTAACAAGGTCTGCAGATAACTCTGGTGCGTGGTAAAATTTGAGAAACACTGGTGTAGTAGAGCATTACCCATTCTTTAGTTCATAGCGGAATCCCAGAGGAAGCTAGTTAAAATTACAAGTAACTGGGCCCTTTCCCAAAGATCATTGGCCAGGGAATCTGCATTTTAATTAGCCTTTCAAGTGATTCTCACATAGGTTGTCCTTGAGCCACAGTTTGAGACATGTATACCTGGCACTCAGGCTAAGAATGCCTTTTCAATCTTACAGAGCAGACTCAACTTCTCTAGGAGAAAAGAAAAGGTTTGCTTACCTAGGTAGTGTTTATTTATTTTTTTTTAAAGTGTTCAGGGTATCTGACTTAGATGAACAGCCCACACTCTTCTCATTTCCCCAAATTCAATCCTTCCAGCTTAGAAGAGATGACCCCCTGCCAGCTCATTAGGACTGTGGATGCTGCGAAGAGCACTGTAGATCTGGTTTTAACCTCGCTCCTGACACCAGGAACACAATCATAGCATTACGAGTACATGAGCGCCAGCGCCTCCGGGAGAAAATACAATTTCTGCCTCATCAAGTTTTATTGATAAAACACAGATGTAGTTATATTATTCATATGACTTTCTGAATTTGGTGTTTTTTTTTTGTCTCTTCCAACTTTTTAACATAATCTTTCTCTCCTTATGGGATAAGTAATCATGCGAGGTACATTTAAATGAACAAAGATTCCATTTTTAAAATTTATTTCCAAACAGATGGAAAGCATAAAATAATAAGAAGAACAGCCTATAGTTCTCTTCGACAGTGTCTTTCAATTTCATTCACCTGTCTCCACACTATTAGTATCACAGGGTACTATTGACCCACTCCATGTTACCCATTCAGGTAAGGCTTTTAAAATACAATCCAACCTGGCTGGCATGGATCAGTGTTTGAGCATCGATCTGTGAACCAGGTGGTCACAGTTAGATTCCCGGTCACTTACATGCCCAGTTGGTGGGCTCAATACCCAGTGTGGGACATGCAGGAGACAGCCAACCAATTATTCTCTCTTGTCATTGATTCATTCTCTTTCTCTCTCTCTCTCTCTCTCTCTCTCTCTCTCTCTCTCTCTCTCTCTCTCTCTCTCTCTCTCTTTCTCTTCTCCCCCCTCATCTCTTCCCCTTCTACTCTGAAATCAGTAATATATATATATATATATATGTGTGTATATATATATATATATACATATATACATATATATATATTATACATATATGTATATAAAATCTTTCTCTCCTTATGGGATAAGTAATCATGTGAGATCCATTGAATTATCTATATAATAAAGAGCTAATATGCTAATTAGACTAACAGCAGAATGACCGTCCAGACAACCTTCCGGAGGCAGCTAGGGCTGCCAGGGTTGAGCCCCTTGCACAAATTTTGTGCATTGAGCCTCTAGTATAAAATAAATCTATAATAATAAAAGAACAACATGCTAATTAGACTGGATGTCCTTCCAGACATCCTTCCCTATGACCTTCTGGACGACCTTCCAGAAGCAGCAGCAGTGAGGCCTCTAGTCTATCCTTATAATAGGGTAATATAAAAATTGGTTCCGGTAACATCACATGTAATGACCAATCAGCAGGAAGGTGTGTCAGAGAGCTACAGGAGTGTGGGACAGCAAGCTACAAGCAGTAAAGAGCTATAGGAGGGCAGGGCAGCGAGCTAGATGCATCAGAGAGTTATAAGTGGCAGTGGGTAGGGCAGCCAGTTGAGGCAAGTGGCAGTGAGCTACTCACGAACGGATTTGCAGATTTGCGTGCAGGGCAACTAGTAGATAAATAAATACAATAAAATACAATCCTAGCAAAATACCTTCAGTATCTATCTGAGGAATTCTGTTTGTACCAACAGAGCTGGAGTATCTGAGAATTCTGAGCCCCTAGAAAATCAAATAAAAAAACAATGCAGCTAAAGTTGATTGTTATGAATATCTGAAATAGAAGTCCTATGCAAATGTTTTCTTTCTTTGCTTCATTCAGCAGTGTCATATAGAAACTGCCTAAGACCATGGTCTGCAAACTGTGGCTCGTGAGCCACATGCAGCTTTTTGGCCCCTTGAGTGTGGCTCTTCCACAAAATACTACTGCCTGGGTGATTCTCTTTTGAAGAAGTAGCATTAGAAGAAGTCGAAATTTAAAAAATTTGGCTCTCAAAAGAAATTTCATTCATTGTACTGTTGATATTTGGCTCTGTTGAGTAATGAGTTTGCCAACCACTGGCCTATGGGATATATAAGAATTGTGTATACAAGAAGAAGCATACATATGCAATATTTATTAAAGCTCCAAATTGGCAATACCAATTTATCATCGGTATGATAGAACACTTCATTAAGGTATATTAATATAATTTTGTGAAAACAGTGGACTTCCATAGTAGATAGCAACAACAATGAATCTCACACAAATGAGACACAGTATCATTGTTGGTTTCATATATATTATGTTAAAAAAAAAAACACTGAAATAGCCCTAGCTGGTATGGTTCAGTAGATAGAGCATCAGCTGCAGACTGAAGGGTCCCAGGTTCAATTCTGTTTAGGGCACATACCTTGGTTGCAAGTTCAGTACCCAGCCCTGGTCAAGGCTTATGCAGGAAGCAACCAATCAGTGTGTGTCTCTCACATCAATGTTTCTCTCTCTCCTTCACACCCTCTCCCTTCCACTCACTGTAAAGTCAATGGAAAAATACCATTGGGTGGGAATTGACAACAACAATTTATTAAGAGTAGTTTCTTTTTGGAAGCTAGTGATTATGAAGGTGGACATTTGGGTTGGCGAATCCTACAGATCTAGAAATATTATGTTTCTTCATTTGGTTGGTTACATGAATGCATATATTTTGTGAAAATATTTGGCATGGTACAACTTTTATTTGTGTATTTCTATATTATATGTATATATATATATATATATATATATATATATATGTGTGTGTGTGTGTGTGTGTGTGTGTGTGTGTGTGTGTGCGTCTTTCAGTAATGTATTAGAACAAAAGAAAGATAATGGGTACCAAATCAGTTGAATTTCTGTTTTACTTATATTAATAACAAGCATACCCAACCTTACAGGCTAAACCTAGTAGCCAGACTAAGGACCAAAACACAATCTAAATTTCAAGAACCTGGATCGCTTAGCTTTTAGGATAAGTGATGGCCTTTCCCCCAGTCACAGGCTCCATGGGATTTGCTGCCAGACATATACAGATGGAAATTCCCTGGAATATCTTAAAATAATTTGACAAGAGTCATCAAGAGAAGCAAACAACTTGCAAGGCATAAAAGCTCAGTTGGTCCCTATTATGCTTGACACAGACTTCTTCTTTGAGGACTCAATGCCTTGGAAGCACCTTCCAAGATCCTTCCGAAGTCTCCACTAAGAATGGAAAAGCCTAGGATCCACTGGCCCTGCTCTGATGCCATGTACAGCATCCACTCGGTACCCACTGGGGGGCGGAGGTCCCAGAATTTCCTAATAAACCAGAATCCCCAGATGCCCAAATTCCCTACTAGGTCCTCCACTCTATGGGTTCCATGTCCACAGTTTCAACCACTGCAGATGGTGTGGTTGATTGCGTTTCTGGATGTGGATCCTGAGGATGTGGAGGGCTGACTTTCCTTTTTGAGTATTTGTTTTTCCCATTGGAACAGATGCTTACATTCTGACTGGGAGTTGATTGAGCCTTTACATTACCCCCTGCAGTAAAATCTAGGTACAGTGTGATGCACCTTCCCTTTTGTGGTAAAATAATGCAGATAGCCCAAAGCTCCTTCTGCTGCTTCCATTTCTTATTTTATATCTCTTCCCATACCTAAATCTCTTACTTTCAAAAGGTCTCTTGTTCTTTTATCAATAATTTAATTATTTTCTTCTATTAATCATGATGCCTCTTTTCTCTACAGAAAATGCATCTTTGCACTGCACCAGATTCCTTTTATTAGGGCATAAACTATTTGCTATTATAATTTTTCTAATAAAACAGCAATATGCCATTATAAAGTGGGAGAGCTTAGAGGAGGCAAACAAACATTTAAAATCAATATTTGGTGTTTGCTGAAACCGGTTTGGCTCAGTGGATAGAGTGTCAGCCTGTGGACTGAAGGGTCCTGGGTTCAATTCCGGTCAAGGGCACATACCTTGGTTGGGGCACATCTCCAGTAGGGGGTGTGCAAGAGGCAGCTAATCGATGATTCTCTCTCATCGATGTTTCTAACTCTCTTTCCATCTATCTTTCTCTCTGTAAAAAATCAATAAAATATATTAAAAAATAAAATAAAACCAATATTTGATATTAAATAATGAGTCAAATGAGGGTGACGATCTGTGGTTAAACCCCTAACCCAGTAGGAGGCGCTAAAAAAGGGTTTCCAAAACGGAGTTATGTCTTTCCACCCAACCTGGATTCACACCCCACTGAAGCCTTATTATCTCTTCTCTCCTCTCTCCATCCCCTTTAGGGTGCAATTTATAGTAAGGCTCATGATTTGGAGTTGACATATTTGTCTGGGCATAGAGCAAGAGAAGTCATTAGCACTCATCTTTTTTATACTACTATTAAAAAGTGGTTGAGGTATAATGTCAAAATTTGTGCATTCATCTAAGTTAGACAGCTCTAAGTGGCAACACCAAAGCCAGACTTCACTTTCCTGGAAGTCAGCAATCTTCCCATAGCATTGTACCATCTCCCATCTGCTGAGGAGAAAAATATATCTGAAGCACTTGACACATCAAAATAGTGAAATAGTTTCTATTATTATGACTGTGTTCATAATTTTCATTAAGTATTTATTATAACTATTCTACTCAAATTGTCTCATTGGCTATTTTAAATCTATGGGGTATCCCTGGTTATGATCTCTACCTTACAGATGAGGAAGCAGAGCCACAGACTGGTTACACAACTTAAGAAAATAAATAGAGAAGGTGAAGGGATTAGCTAAAGAACCTATATGCATACTCCATGGACACGGACAATGGTTTGGTCAAGGGATGGGGAAGCAGGGGTGGGTAGAGTTGGGCAAAGGATAGGGAAAGGAAGACACCTATAATTATGTCAACATTAAAAAAATTAATAAAAAAATAAAATTAGTAAGGTGATGCAGTTAGCAAGCAGCTGTGTGGAAATGTGAACCTGAAGAGTAAGGAAAAGTTAAAAAACATGTTCTTTTTGTAATGTACAACATAATCTGCACAGATCAAAGAAATGGAATAAATAACTGTAACATATGAATAATTATTGAATTTGCATGGTGGGACTAACAGCTTGTATGTTTTACTTATTCCTAGCTCTGTCCACATTGCCAATTTATTTAATAAGCCTGTATTAATTTTATTACAAAAACAAAACATGTCCAGCCAGTGTGCTTCAGTGGTTGAGTGTCAACCTATGAACCAGGAGGTCAGAGTTTGATTCCAGGTCAAGGCACATACCTAGATTTCAGGCTGGATGCTCAGTAGGGGGCGTGCAGGAGGCAGCAGATCAATGATTTTATCTCATCATTGATGTTTCTCTCTCTCCCTCTCTCTTCTTCTCTGAAACCAATGATAATATATTTTAAGTAAGCAAGCACAGTTCTTTTTAAAATGGTGCATATACCAAAAGAAAACCTCATCTCCAAGACAACCTGGGAAATAGCATCCCAGTTATAGTCATCCTGGGGCTGTTGACTGTAGATAACATGTTCAAAGATGGGTCTGCCACATGCCTGTTATTGAAGTCCAAGCTGGTCAGTTTTCAAGGGGGAAACGGAGATAAATGACAAGAAGGAAAAAATATTGTGATAATCATGTATATATTGTCTTGATCATGAGTGGGGGATGGAAAAAAAGGGGGGCCAAAAACATATAACAATGTTTTATAAAACCTGGAATCAAGTACTTATCCCTTTATCAAATATTGTCCTTCATCTCCAACTAAATGATAGACCTTACATTCCCCCAGCTAGAAAATAGCCATGATAATTCAGCACTGCAATGCTCCAAGGAGAAGTAAATCAAAAACAGAAATTAAGTCAAATCTGCTCAGGACATCTGGTTCCTCAAAGCCGGCATTTTCCTCTAGAATCAGAATATTCATGGACAACATCAGGGTCCAATGCAGGTGCCTATGCCAAGGAGGGCGTGGCTGTGCGCAGGAAGTGCATGGAGCTCGCAAGCTCACGTTCAGACGCCTCATTTGCATCCTTGCATTGTAAGGAGTCAGAAGCAGAGCTGCCTTCATTCAGCTGGCATCCTGGACTTTTTTTTTCTGAGACTAAACCTCCTGGGATCCGTTGCCTTTGTTTTTTGCCTATGTTACTTATCAGTTCACCATTGACTCAATAAATACTTGAGTATTTGCTAGGCATTCAGTGGAGGAAAAAAAAAAAGAGAGAAAACAGTTGTTAATCATGAGAAATAGTATGAGACTCTCAAATGATTGCAAATGATTAGAGCAGGGGTCGTGCTCCAATGGAGTGGAGCACAGGCCACTATAAGACGGGTGGCCTGCCAAAACCCGTTTGGCTCAGTGGATAGAGCATCAGCCTGCGGACTGAAGGGTCCCAGGTTCGATTCCCGTCAAGGGCATATACCTTGGTTGCAGGCACATCCCCAGGAGGGGGTGTGCAAGGGGCAGCTGATCGATGTTTCTCTCTCATCGATGTTTCTAACTCTCTATCCCTCTCTCTTCCTCTCTGTAAAAAATCAATAAAATATATTATTAAAAAAATAAAAATGACAAGTAGCCTGCATTGAGACAGATCTGGGAATGAATGAGGAGGAAGGCAAGGTGGCTGCCTGGAGGAGATGTCACCTGAGTGGAGCTTGTTGGAGGGGTAAGTGCTAGACAGCTGGAGGGAGGTCATTTGGGGCAAGGTTCACCAGATAAAGGAGCAGTGTGACTATTTCTAAACAATAGGGTTCCAAAACAGAAGGGACAGGGCTCCTGATGTTTGCTCAAGTGTTATAACCCATCGGCACTCGCTCTTTTCCATCTCCCCGAAAGGAAAGCATCTGGGCAAGATTTACAATTGGTGCTGTCAGTGTATCAGGCCGGAGCAGGTGTTGGGAGCAGCAAGAAATCAAGTCCAGAAGGAACAACATCAGAACCAAGAGTAGTAAGTAATGATCGTGGCAAAAGGCCACCCGGGACTGCACAACAAAACCTGGGCATGAAAATGAAATCCAGACCTTATATTAGAGGAGCGGTTGTAAAAAAAAAAAAAAAAAAAAAAAAAAAAAAATACACAAAAAACTCCAGAGCAATTAAAGATTCCTGCAGGGTCGGCCTCGGCATCAGCATCGATATAAAAATAGCAATTGATTTCCCTAAACAGACACAATCTCTGGCACTGGGAAGTGAAAAATCGACACAGTCCAGTAAATCATCCGGATGATGGCAAAAAAAAAACCACACAAACAACCAGGATAACATATTATTGATCTTTTTAAACATTTTTATTAAACCTATCGGGGGTGGCATTGGCTAATCACATTATGGAAGTTTCAGGCATACAATTCCCTAAATACATCACCTGTGTATTGTATTGTGTTCCCAGCATCCAAAGTCAAGTCTTCATGTGTCACCATATATTTGACCCTCTTTGCCCTATCCTCCCCACTCCCTTTTCCTCTGGTAACCACCATACGTTGTGTGTCCATAAGTTGTTTATTGCTCATTTTGTTTGTTCACTGCTTTCTGTTTTATATCCCACATCAGAATGAAATTATATGGTTCTTGATGTTTTGTGTCTGAATTATTTTGCTTAGCATGATATTCTCAAGATCCATTAATGTGCCTACAAATGGCAGAATTTTGTCTTTTCTGTATTCCACTGTATTCCACTGTACATGGTCATAGCAAGGATAAGAGATCACAGATTTGTTTGAAAATCTAGTATGGGAAAAATAATTATGATAGTTTTGTCAAATCATCTTCAATTTAGAGGTAGTTTAAGCTTCCATCAGTTCACTGTTCCTCAATCTTTAAGAGAGAAACTTCTACTTTTTGAACTCTCTATTCTTTCGAAGACCTTTCTGGGAAAAAGAAAATTTATTTCAATAATTTTATTATGAATCTAACCTGGCAGTGGCATTTGAAATATTTGTTTTTTTTATTATAAAAATAATACATGCTCCTTGTAGAAAATACAAAAAGTCATATAAAATTAATATCAATCATAATCAGATCAATTATAAAATTAACATCACAGTCAACATTATAGTATATGTCATTTTAGTATTTTTCCTATATAATCAGTGGTATATATAGTATAATTGAAATTATGTAAAATTTATATCTTTATTTTTTTTTTACTTTAATATGTCATAAAGGTCTTCCCAAATTGTTAAAATAATAACACAAACCCTACCTGGTTTGCTCAGTGGTTAGAGTGTCAGCCCACAGAATGAAAGTTCCCAGGTTTGATTCTGGTCATGGGCATATACCTCAGTTGTAGGCTACATCCACAGTGGCCCTGGTTGGAGCCCATGTAGGAGGAAACCAATCAATGTGTCTCTCTCACATCAATGTTTCTCTCTCTGTGTCTCTCCCCTTCCCTTACACTTTTTCTAAAAGCAAATGGGAAAAGTTCCTTGGGTGAGGATTAAAAGAAAACAAAATAACAACAACAAAAAAGAAACCAAAGATAAATTTAAATGCTTGCATAGATTCACCTTGTGATCTCACCCTAAATTACTTAACAATTTGTCAAAGAGTGTGTGAGTGTTTGTGTGAGTGTGCATGTGTGTGGGTAGTGAAAGAAATGGATACAACCAAATAAACCAAAATGCATTTACAGAGAACATTTTTAAAATATAAATCAGTGTATGCATCTCTGATTTTGTCTTCATATCAATTCTTGCAATTATTGGGTTAAAAGATATAAATATTTTAAAGCAGAAAATAACCATTAGAATTTGTCTAAATAAATTGCATGAGCTACTGGATTTTGTGATTATGTAGATTAAAGAGATAAAAATTTCAAAAAGTTTGAAAGATAAAAGGAATGGAGTAAATAAACTTAATTAAATTAATCATATTTGGAAGGAGATCATAGGAATTAATACATCTTAGGAATTTCCTTCCACTGAAATTTTATTGGAGACACTAAACAGGGTAATTTGTCCATATGTATTTTGATTTGTGATGGTTCAAATATCGAAATTTGTTTAACTAGAACTAGTGTTGACAGAGTTCACCTTCCAGTAACTATTAATTTTAACTTTTGTGAAATTCCAAAGGAACGAATGAGCCGACCAGTAGCCAGATCATTTGATGTGTGGTTTTCCAGGTTTGTGTGGAAGACATATTTTAAGTATTTGCAATCCTCTCTGAGATCTCTAGAAATATCTATCTCATTAATGCTGATTACCTTAGAAACATGTACATTGATCAGTGAGTTGATTATATACATAATAGGCTTTAACATTTAAGAGATATGGCTAAATGCATAGAATACATTTATAAGTATAATTGACTGGGTGTATTGGCTGAAAAATTAAAGCTAAAAAAAAACAACAACAATTGAGTTCCAGAAAGCATGTTTTAAATTTTCCATCCCGATTTCATTTTATTTTCTTTAGTCCTCACAACAATACAGTGGAAATGTCTTCTTCCAATTTGTTTATGTGTGGATATAGTGGGGCTCCATGTATTATTGTTAGAAGATTATTTGTGAATAGGATATTTATGGTTAGTCAAGCAGACATTCATGGAATAGCCACCACATAGCAGACATTATGTTAACTACGGCGAGTAAATAATGAGTCTGCCCAAGGCTCCAAGCCTTGCTCTGGAGACAGAAATACAAAGAGTTATTTTTAAGTGCAGACACAAATGACTCCACAGGAAGCCAAGAAATGCTTTCTGTGGAATATGATGGAAGATTTAAATCTTTGTACGTTAGAAGAATTTAACCAGATGAAACTGACTGGAGTGGGGAAAAGTTCTTGCCTGTGTGGCTCATGGTATGACCTCCGAGAAAGTTTTCCACTTTTGTCTAATACAGAATGTCTTTCAAACTCAGTCTGTGTTGAGCATTGGGCGAGGTACTTCATTCACCATGCATATTGATAACCCACAACAGTCCTGAATGTGGGAACTATTTGTCCTATTCCACAGGTACAGAAATGGCACCTCAAAGAGATCCACTAATTGACCCGATTTCACTTAGCTTCCCCTTAAGTTCAGACACATATGAGTCAACTTCTAAAGCCCATGTGCTTACCATTGCAGGAAGCTGCCTGAACCAAATAGAATATTTGGCAACTGTACAGTTGCTACCTGGTGTAGACTGAATGTTTGTTCCCACCCCCCAAATTCTTATGTTAAAACCTAGTGTCCAGTGGACGGAAGTGGGGGATTTAGGAGATGAATGGGTCATGAGGGTGGGGCCCTCATGAATGGGGTTAGTGCCTCTTACAAGAGACCCCAGGAGCACCCTTTTACCTTCCTCCATATGAGGACACAGGGAGACTATGTCTATCTGTTAACCAAAAATGGGCCTTCAGCAGACACTAGATTTTTTGGGACCCTTATCATGTATTGACCAGTCTCAAGAGCTGTAAAAGTAAATGTCTGGTGTTTATGAGCTCCAGAATATGGTATTTTGTTATGACAGCCTGAGTAATCTGTATGTGGCACAAGATGAGGGCTGCTCAACCTCTAGTCAGCACAATGGCTGGGCCATTGTTTGTGCCTACTGACTAGTCAACGCAAAAATGAAAATCAGAAGAGGTCCTGGGAAGAAGTGTGAGTGTGAGTGTGCGTGTGTGCGTGTGTGTGTGTGTGTGTGTGTGTGCGTGTGTGTGTGTGTGTGTGTGTGTGTGAGTGTTTATGAAGGGTATGTTGAGATGTCAGAACTGTGCCAGGCTTTAAAGGATTACTTCCCAAACTGGCATTCCATAAGTAAGTGAAATGGGATGGGACAGAACTACCAGTCAGAATCTATAGGGACATAATCGCTTATTATCTTCTTCTAACTTTTTAAAATCTTTATTGTTTTCCAAGACAGCAATGTTCCCTGGTTAAAATCCAGCACTTAAGTCATTGCAGTAGGCTTTTGTTTTCTTGTATGATGCCAAATGAAATCCCAACTAACATAGATTCCAATCAGTGGAAGCAGAGATGTTAGCCTTGGGAAGATACTCAACTTGTCTAGAGAAAGTAGAGTCGTGGTACACCATATCAGAACAGGGGCAAGTATGAGAACCACAATTCAGGGGAACAGATATCAGCTTTGAGATTAGAAATCAGTGAAGAAACAAAACAGGACTGAAAGAGCAAGCCCATCACCCAGGCTGGGAATGAAGTAGTTTGAGGATCCTGGCAGCAATTTCCTCATCAAAGCTCAGAGAGGACATTCTATTCCCATGTCTCTCCAGCAGGCACGGAAATGAGTAAGACCTTCGAACTCCAAACTTGCCTGTGTCTCTTGCTTAAGAGACATCCTCCCAAGTGATAATTACGCATGGGACCAGGTGGGTCTTTGAAGCAGCAAGAGGACCACTCGGTGAAATACAGGATTTTCTAACTCTGTGGCTATACATTTGAAACGAGTACAGAACAATATTGAATGTAAACTGTAATTGAGAAATAAATTTTAAAAATTATGGCAGCAAACAATAAGTAAATAGGATACATCATCTGATGTGCTGGGCTTGGCCACGTGTCTCTGCTCAGGATGCACATACAGAGTTTCAGGGAAAGCATGACAGCTAGAGATGCTGAAGTAGAAGATTGAAAACCTTCTCACAATCGTTGACTCAAAGGGAGACCGGGGTAGGGACAATAAGTTGAATTCTGGATGTTCAACAATACACCCAGTGTCCAAGCAATTCCCTGGCACTGCCTCTGCAGGTTGGACCCCTTAATCATTCATAAGACATATTGTTTTATTATTTTAGATGAAAAAGTGAGAATTCGTACCCTGATGCTATGAGCACTACAGGTGCAATAGAGGGGATGTGAATGAAGGAATTAGTATCCTAGACTACGGCTAAGGAACTTGGCTCGTACACTTAAATTCTGTTACAAATAATCCCCACGGATCCACGCATGTGGACAGATAGGGC
The DNA here is from genome assembly GCF_014108245.1 of Pipistrellus kuhlii. Classification (NCBI taxonomy): domain Eukaryota; kingdom Metazoa; phylum Chordata; class Mammalia; order Chiroptera; family Vespertilionidae; genus Pipistrellus; species Pipistrellus kuhlii. Next base: position 23,969,582 of record NW_023425482.1, read on the forward strand.
ACAACTACACTTTAATTGCCATTGGCTCTGGGCCTAATACAAGGGGGTCATAAAAGCACATTCTGCTGGGCTTCATTTTTATAGGCAATAGCAAGCCCTGTGAACTCTAATGCCCGCTGTCTATTTAGAATAGTCATGGCTCAGAGCTGGTATTAAAAGTAGCTAGAAATACTTGTTCTGAAGTGTTGAAATATATTGCAAATGACACTGGAGCACAGGCTTAGTCCAGACTAATCCTATATTGCACTGACCCTCGCAAAATCAGTCCTGTTCCCGTTGGCAGCTTCATTTCCAGCCCCTTCTTTGTCTTATTTCCCCGTAGTCCCAACTTGATTTTGGTGGCAGGATTTGGTAGGAAGCAGCTGCCAGGTTTTAGGTGCGTTTGCCTGAACGTGTGATCCGTTCTGGGCACCCAAAACAAACCTATTTTTCATTCTGTTTCCTTTGCCGGTTCATTGTCATTCTAGCGCCCTGTTCAACTCAGACACCATCAAATACTTTTCCTTTGTGAGACAATGAATGTATTATTCCGGGCTGGGCTTTTTTGAGGGCTGAAAAGAGTGCTTGGGGTTTTCTTACACATTAAAAAACAAATACTGTATTCCAGACACCAGGACTCCTGTGTCAAGGAACATAAAAAACACTGCAAAATTAATCATAGGAGGGGGATAAAAGCTACTTCGGAGGCATGTTCACAGGGGCACCGTTGGCTGTTTCCAAATCCTGAAGGAGGAAGGATGATTTCTGAGTAAAATGATGATGTGGAACAAAAGCTCCTCTGGCCTGGCCAGTGTGGCTCAGTGGTTGAGTATAGACCTATGAACCAGGAGGTCAAGGTTAGCATTGAAAAACTAACCACTCTCTCTTCCTTTCTCTTCCCCTCTGAAATCAATTAAAAAATAAATATGTGTATATATATGTGTGTGTGTGTGTGTGTGTGTGTGTGTGTGTGTGTATTAAAGCTTCCTCTGAAAGATGAGGAAGAATTTCTGAATTAAACTCACTTAAATGGGGAAGTGGATTTTGACCTTTATAATTTAGCTGAGCACTTATATCCCCTACCTTCTGCATCTCTGTGTGCATATAAGGCACTGATCTCAGCTCTCTGCTATTAAAATTTTATCAAATATTCTGTGTGTCATTTTCCTGGAGCATCCATGCGACTGCAGACCCCAGCTGTGGCTTGCGGTACTATCAAATTCCAACTCAGCACCCAGGTTTTATGGGCAAGTACAAAAGAGAATATATTTTCACAACCACCATAGAATTATATGTTCTTTCGAACTCAGACTTAATTCAATATTAATGGATGATAAAGTGGAGTATTTGCCTAAGTTTCTATCTTGTGAGAGAGCCTTCTAATGTTGACTTCCAGATATGATTTTTAAAAATATATTTTTTTATTGATTTCAAAGAGGGAGAGAGAATTATATTGATATATCAATTGCTTCCTGCCTGTTCCCTACTGGGTATCAAGCTTTGACTGGGAACTGAACCATGATCTCCTGGTTTATAAACAGACACTCACCCACTGAACCACACTCACCAAGCTAGATATGATTTTCTATCTATGGCTATGTGTTTTTGTTTTGTTTTTTGGTTTTGTTTTTTACTTTTGGATGATTAATCATCCTAAAAACTTGAAAAATATATATTCCCACAAGATATATTTCAAACCTTCTGAAGAAGATGTTTTGTGGCAGCACCAAAACCTGTATTTTTTATAGGGCACTTTGAGTGATTTTTGAAATTAATTGTCCTGAAACTACACTTTGAGAAATACTAATTTTTTGGATTATATTTTTATAACACTAATGGGAAAAACTACTATTTCATGACTTCTTAGGAGTACATATTCCAACAACTTTATAATCTACACAGGTTTGAAGACTTTTATTTTTCCAATGATGTTTTAACTGTCCAATTGCTCCAACTCTTCTTGGCCTTATATTTTTTTAATCTTTTTAAAGAAAAACTTTAACCACTAAATAAAATATATTTTCTTGTGTGTTTAGGGTTTGATGGAGAAGAATTCTTTTATTTATGGCTGTAACCATAAAGATAACCCAGACACTCACGGGTTAACCCTGCTGACTGACAGGCTGGGTAGCCAGGATTTTGTGTTTCATGCAATCTAAGGGCCTCTGGAATAATTGGTTGTCTTTTCTCATCAACATCAATGGCGTAAAGAGGGAGACATAACACCTATGCTATGAGGTTTTATTTTCTCCTTGCTTTGTCCTCTTCTTAACAAGCAGGACACAGAAAGTGTTAGAACAAAGAGGGGGAGGGGATCAGGAGAGAGATTAAAAGCATATGACTAGAAGAGCATGTCTTCTTATAGCCATTATCATTCTCTATGGAGAAATCGGGTGGATATGGTATCAAATCCCAATCTCAGTTGCCTTGAGCAAGTACCTTCATCTCCCTGACACTAAATACTGCTGCCATCAAAACTGACTCAAGACATAGCTATTGGTCAAGGGTCTCACAGGGAATACATATTTGAAATAGGTCCAAGCATTTGGTGTTCACCAGAATAACTATAGAGTATTTTCACATTCAGAAATTAACATTAACATGCATAAAGCACTGTGGTTAGCGATATTTTTTCATGTGTTAATGACTTTGCTAGATTGATTTTCAAATGGTAGTCTCACCTCATGTGTTGAACAGTCATTACAGCATATATTTCCAATTATAGGACATAGGTCATGTGGTAATTAGGCCTGTACTTTGGTTTTTCAATTTAATTGGGTGGCCAAAAATAACGTGAAATTTTCTTTAAGGGTGAATATTCATACTGTTCAATTTGTCTGCCTTTTCTGTATCAATGAGGTTAATTAACACATCTATATTTAATTATATTCTAGTTAAAAACTTTTAAAATATATTTTTATTGATTTCAGAGAGTAAAGGAGAGGGAGAGAGAGATAGAAACATCAATGATGAGAAGGAATCATTGATTGGCTGCCTCTTGCAGGCCCCACATCGGGTATTGAGCCCACAACCCAGGCATGTGTCCTGACCTGGAATCAAACTGTAACCTGGTTCAGAGATCAGTGCTCAATCACTGAGCCATGCAGGCTGGGCTAAATTAAAAATTTTTACCGGTTCTATTTTACCGTTCTTCACATAAATACATTCTTGACCATAGACCTTTAGCCCCTTTCCCACTGTGCCATATTGCCAATTCCCAAAAATATATATTACCCTGAGAGCAAGAAGCCACTAATTTATATTTGAAAATCATTGTATTGTAGAACCTTATACCCCATCTATCTTACATTCAGCTTGAGTGTCATCATTTTTTTGAATACTTCTCCAATATTCTTCTCTTTCTTCCATTGAAGCCAAGCTACCAGGTAGAATCAATAGGTTCTATTTTTGAGTGCTCATGGTAATCTTCCCAAACTCCTATCAGATCATTTGTCATTGCACTTGGGCACTGATTACTATAGAAGACGCTCTGGATCCAAAAGTGATTAAGAAAAAGACCATGCTCTCCATGCGCTCCATGATGATTAATTGTATCTCAGGTAACAAAGAGTCAGTGGGAATGAAGGAAAGAATTCATAAATGCAGTCATGTCTGGCCAGTATGGCCAGTAGCTGAGTGAGCATCAAAAGCCAAAACTTGGGTTTGGAATTGTATGTTCCATGTTTCTATGTATTAAATTATTCCCAAACTCAGTAGCCTAAACCAACAACTATGTCTTATTTTGTTTAGTTTCTGAAGCTCTGGCATCTTCTCCGTGTGGTTAGCTAGGTGGTTCTCGGTGCCTTTCATGAGGTTGTCTCTGCCATTCAGCTAAGGCTGTAGTAGTATCTTAGAAGGACATTCTCTATTGTCACTTTATCTGAATTCAAATAATATCCTAGCATTTCACTAAGTATGTGAACCTAATTTTTTTCTTTTCTTAAGGTCATAGAAAACAATAGATTTTGTTACCTAGTAAATTAGAAAATGAACTCTTAGAAATATTGTGAGTATTAAGTGAGGAAATGAGTAAAAATCAGAAAGCTATATGCCTGGAATATAGTATGCACTCAGCAAATCTTAATATTTACTATTAATATAATGATATATACTTAGATAGATAGGAGAGCAGATAGATAATAATATAAGAATAAATATACTTGCATTTTAAGTTCTCTCATGTAGGAGATATTTAGTTGTCTTCACTTACACATCACAATAGTATAACTGGGTGCAAGGCTCCTCATCCTAATTTTGTAGATGAAGAGACCTAGAAACAGTTTAGCTCATCTGTTCAAATACCCAGAGTCAACATGGCCATAGGACAGCAATCCACTTCTGCCTGCTGGCATAGCCCATGCCAGCAATTTCTCTGATGCTCCAACATGTGAATCTAGCCTCTGACTCTCCTCAGAATGAATATACAAATTCATCACCTTGCTCTCTTCTTGAGCTCAGAAGTGACTTCACTGGTGATTGAGGTCTAGTCTCAGAACAGACTCAGAACCCACCTCTATAGAAGTGTGTGTTGAGCCAACCCAGTGAGAGACTTGACTTTGTTTCCTTGGGATCAGCTGAACCTTCCTGATTCAGTTATTTTTAAAATATATATATTTTATTGATTTTTTTTTTTTTTTTTTTTACAGAGAGGAAGAGAGAGGGATAGCGAATTAGAAACATCGATGAGAGTGAATCATCAATCAGCTGCCTCTTACACACCCCCTACTGGGGATGTGCCCACAACCAAGGTACATGCCCTTGACCAGAATCGAACCTGGGACCTTTCAATCCGCAGGCTGACACTATCCACTGAGCCAAACTGGTTTCGGCCTGATTCAGTAATTATTTTCAAGGTCTATCCTTCTAGATTCTGGTATAGAAGCAAAACCACCACCACTGCTCAGGCTCTCTTAGCTTTAGCTGGCAGCTTAGATGTGTTTCAGCCTGCCCAGTTGCTCCGCCTTGCACTGTGCTCCATCTGAAGGCTGTGTAATAAGGCCTCTTCCCCTCTTCCCTTTCAGCCAAAGACCAGACAGAAAAGCAAAAACTTGAAGAGCGGTCACAGGCATGCCTGCCAAGGACTGTCCATCTCAGCGAAGTATTCTTTCTGGTAAGCCACTGGAGAGTTTCCAGAGAATTCGAGTTATCTTGGATTGTGCTGCATTTGCTAAATACGTTGCCAGGCCACCAGAAGGTGGAGGACAGGTTTAATTTGAGAATAGTTATGGCTGGCTTTCAAGGCCAAATTGAGATTTTTTATTATTTTTTTTCTGGGAAGGATAATGCCACTCAGCCAGGTTTGACAGAAGTGTGTGGTCCACACCGTGTGATTCTCAGGCAGATGGTGGACAGAAAATGTTTCCAGTACAAAGATGATAACATATTTGTGTTTAAGTGCCCCTATCTGTAAAATCGTCTGGCTTAATGTAGGTCCTCCATAGATGATGTCTTTGACTGAACTCTATGCTAGGTACTTTTAAGGGGATACCACATAGCTCTAGCCACTGTGGCTCATATGGGGTGTCATCCTGTGCACAGAAAGGTTGTAGGTTTGATTCCCAGGAAGGGCACATCCCTAGGTCGCAGTTTTGATCCCTAGCAAGGGCACAAGGCAGCTGATGAATGTTTCTCTCACACATCAATGTTTCTCTTTCTCTCTTTCCCTCTCTTGAAAATCAGTAAAAACCATATCTTTGGGTGACTATTTAAAAAAATGGTATGAAAACTAAAAAATAAAACTAATAAAGGAGATATTGCACAATGAGTCTCAAGAAGTAAGACTCCAGTTATCTTCAACCCTTTGTTACCTATCCTTTTTGAAGATGGCAAATCACAATAAATGCTTTGTGAATAGAGGTAAGTGGGTGCTTTAGAAATAAGAATTGTCCTAACTGTCCTTGAGTGATCCCCTGGGTATTGTGACATTTGTGACTTGACAAGTATGTGGGATTCTCTTAAGTTTGATAATAACCATAGTGACTCTGGTTTTGCAGTCCAGGAAATAGTTACCTATGTTGGTCAATCTCCCTGACCCCCCTGAAATATGCATGTGTATGGATATACTACAAAAGTATAATAATTCAGATTCCCAGTTCTTGCCAGGCATGATTGAGACCTCCAAAATTATTAATTAAGTCCATAGAGTCCTCCTGGGTGTCCTTTGCCATGGATTGGTTTTGCTTACTTTCAGTGTTCAAAGTCATTGAACCTAAGCACTGATTTTGAGGCAGGTGCCTGTAGCCCAGGCATTTCCATAACAGACAGCATAAGAGTCACCAACATAGATATGTTCCCTTTAATATGGTTTGATCCATTCATTCATTCACTTATTATTTTAACACATACAGTTGGGCATCTACGGGGTATGCTGGGTATTCATCACTCTTCACTGATGAAAGGCAAAGTCTAAGGAGAAAGGAACAGCCAAGATTGCAGAAAATTATTCATATCTTGAATATCATAGGCAGCACAGTGTTATTTGCCCCCACAATCTTTATTGCAAGGGAGATACTGTGGTTTCATTGCTGCACACACTTTTTATATGAATCTCAAAATCATGTTATCTAGTCTTCTCACATTCTAGCTAAGTTAACATTCTCACGCTAGCCAGTTAGGCTCAATGGATAGAACACTGGCCAGAAGTCTGAAAGGTTCTGAGTTCTGTCCTGGTCCAGGGCTTGTAACTTGGTTGGCAGGCTCAACCCTCACCCTGGTCAGGAGGAAATCAATGGAGACACATTGATGTTTCTATGTCTCTCACCCACCTTTTACATTCTCAAAAGAATAATAATGATAATAATAAGAATAATAAGAATAATGGAAGAAAAATATTGTCAGGTGGGGATTAACAACAACAACATAAAAAGAACTAACATCCTCAGTGGCAAGAGCATCGGCCTGTGGACTGAAAGGTCCCAGGTTCGATTCCAGTCAAGGGCATGTACTTTGGTTGCAGACACATCCCTAGTAGTGGGTGTGCAAGAGGCAGCTGATCGATAATTCTCTCATCGATGTTTCTATCTTTCTATCCCACTTTCTTCCTCTCTCTAAAAAATCAATAAAATGTATTTTTTTAAAAAGAACTAACATCCTCTAAGTCTCAGGTTACATTTTTCCCCACCACCCAACATGTAAAAATGTCGCTCTCCATAAGAGCCTACCTGCCTGCTGCCTTGACATTGATCTGCTAGTCCTATAATGAATCAATTGCCTGGGTTAGCCAACAGAATAGGCAAAAGACCCTGGTGAAATATGTTTGTTAAACTACATTCATCACAGACTAAAGATCTTTTACACTGATGACCACCTCAGCCTGGATGTACTTAGATTGTTTTAAAAGGGAAGATGTTTAATCTCCGATGCTAACATACCCCCATTGTGTGATATGCTAGACTGTTGAGTGGCTAACCGATGTTGGCACAGTGGCCTGATGTCGTGTAAGAGCAGGGTGGTACAGATTATCCTGGAGACATACATGCTCTTTCAGAAATCAGTGCTTGTTACGAACATATAATTGACTTAAAGAGGTAGAGATAACTTGCTTTGGTGATGCCCCAGTTCCTCTTGAGAGAGCAATTTGGGAAAGAAAGGATAGAAGAAGAAAAATAAATGGCGTTGACTAAGCTTATTCAAAGAACAGAATCACAATTCTGCCCTTCAGTTTCTTGGATTTTTTTCAAATACTTTTAGGTGATATTCCCATAAGCTTTTCCCAGATTTACAGGAATTTCTCAATACATATATACACATATAAAATTCTGTTAGCATTATTACATGATGCATGTTTTATAACTTCGGGGAAATGTTGGTGAATGATACATAACTAGTGTAACTATGATGATTAAAGTGTATATATGTGGTGTTTAATATTTATAATCTATACAGTGGTAAATGTATAGATTTTTTTATCTTCAGGTAAACACATTTGTTGAAATTTTATGAAAGTATGCACATACTGAAAACTACACATTTTATAACTGTATAACACTATACATTTCCACCAGCTAAATACACTCATGCAGGCACTTTTAGAGGATCGCTTTCTGCTAGTGGCTGGCCCTGCCCTGACACAGTCCAGGACATTTTACATGTAACGAGACCTACTGGTTCTTGACTCATGGATGAGTTGCAGTGAGAACAATGCAAGTTGAATTCAGGTCGTAAAAAGCAGCCAGGGTGCAGGCACTGCTGTGAGTGAGGCAAAAGGATGCATGTGAGTGGACATGGCAGTTCACCAGTGAGATGTGGTCAGTAAGTTCTTGGGATTTTAATGTTTCCAAGTCGGGTTGTTTATGAACTTCGTGAAGCAAAGTTCTGACTCTGCCTTCTGATTGATAGAGGATGATTCATTCCAGAAGTGTCATGGCCTTTAACCCTCGGGGGTGGGGGGGGGAGCGGGGGCAGGGGGGAGTTGGAGGCGTTCCTACTTGTGGCATCAGTTTTCTTTATACTGATGGTATAATGAGCCTTGGGTCTTCTCTGGTCAATGTTTCCTTCATCATGGATTAGTCTGAGTCTCACTGGTTTTTCTTATCTGCCTTCCTGACTGTGGTGATTTAAACCATCTGCTCATAGACATTTCAGCTAGGGAGGATAGGGTCTTCATGATTTATTAGCTGGCTGTTGATTGCTCAGCCATTCCAGCTATTTGATCAGTTATTTTTCTCATTCCACTCGCCGGGGAGTCTTCCTGGTTTCTTACTAACCTGCCTTGGCACCATTCATGTACACAAGAAACAAACATTGTCCGCACCCCAGAATTTTCCCCTGCTTGTGCTTATGTTTTGTTTCTGCACCCTTTAAACCCTGCTGCCATCCTGACTTCTTTTGCATTTAATAAAAATATACACAATATATCACCTTACTTTTAGTGCATACTTGCTTGTGTCTGGCTTCAGTAAACATTACACTTGTGGTTTCATCTCTCTTTCTTTGTCTGGTTAATTGTTTTGACTCTCATTACCATATTTTTTATCCTGACAGTTGATACAGCCATAAGCCAATTATTTTAAAACCGTATTCAAAATAAAATATGCGGCAAATTCATACATTTCTTCTAAATAATAGCCTGTACATTAGAGACTCAATTTACTTTTATGGTCATTGTTCTCTTAAACAGTTGACATATTTTAGAAATACAATTAACCTAGGGTCAGTCTTCCTACTTTCAGGTGAACCATCTCCTGCTAAAGTACAGTTCTATATTTGGATGTTGCTTTCTCTACCTACCTTGCAGAATTCTTAGATGAAGCAAAACTTATTTTGGATCATGAAATACCATTACAATCAAAGCATGTTTTACTCCATTTTCATATAAGTAAATGAAGTTACAAAAAATATGTTTATGTAAGGGCATCATTCAGTGACAATAAGGCAAAAACCCAAGTTTCTTCTTCGCAGTAACATTCAGTCTCATTTATTGAAACTACATGGCATAATAGATTATATGGATTTAAATTTCATTTAAATTCATTGAAGGTAAACACGTTCCCTTCCCTATGTAATCATTCTTTATTATATATATGTGTATAAAAATCAATTGATTTTTTTTACAGAGAGGAAGGGAGAGGGATAGAGAGCCAGAAACATCAATGAGAGAGAAACATCAACCAGCTGCCTCCTGCACATCTCTTTACTGGGGATGTGCCTGCAACCAAGGTACATGCCCTTGACCAGAATCAAACCTGGGACCTGTCAGTCTGCAGGCTGGCACTCCATCCACTGAGCCAAACCAGTTTGGGCCATCACTCTTTCATTATAGCTCAGTATTAGGCACACTCTTGCCTACACTTGTTTTAAACAACTAAACTAAAATCTAGTAATGTTTGGTCAATAGGAATGGTAGTTTGAATAATTACCACCAATAGATGTTTGTGTCCCAGAGTATGGAAATGTTATGTCAGATGATATGGAGGTCAGGGTGCAGTTGGACTTAAGATTGCTAACCAACTCCACTTGAAATGGGAAAATGATCCAGAATTGTTCACTTAGACCCAATGTATTCACAACAACCCTTCTTATTAGAAGAGAGAGGCAGAAGAGGAGGTGAGATTCAGAGAAAGATTTGAAGATGCTATATTTCTGTCTTTGAAGATGGAGAAAGGGAAGAAAATGGACATTCTTCCAGAGCCACTAGAAGGAACTCATCCCTGCTTGATGTTAGTTCAGTGAGAATCATTTTGGATTTCTAACTTCCGTAACTAGAATATAACAGACCATGCTTCTCAACAGGTGGTAATTTGTCACAATAGAATAGAAACATAATATCATTGGTGTGAGTAATTGACTAATAAAAATTCCTTCTTCTGGATAAAAAAAAAGGAAGGCAATTGATAACTTTTGTTTTCTTTCTCAGAATGTCATGACTACTTTACCTAATTCCACAAAGCAAATACAAGTAGCAGATGATTCTTTAGCAAATTCTTGTCTTTAATTCCTGAGGACGATGGCATTCTTGTAAATGAATGCAAATCTACTTCTGTCTTGGCTGGGAAATGTATGTAATTGCCTGAAAGTTGAATGTGGACACGGGCAAAACGAAGGTCCTTTTTTCTTTGCTTTTTCCAGGATAAGCCTGTCTCTGTTCCCCTTACTAATGGTATAAGCGCTAACTGATGGGGGAATGGGTGAGGTACCTCTCTGACTCTGGGGCCCTGGGTGCCTGCTAATGGAGGCCTTGCCTCCAAGGCTACTACTCCAGGACATATCCCAGAGAGTGAGTTAAATATAGTTTCCCTACTTAAGTTTAATTATAACTGTTTTCTCATGTTCCCATAAGAAATATTTCAGAATGTGAAAATCTGGTGCATATGGAAGTAGGAAATTCATCAGGGCCATTGGGTACCTTGCTTCGCAGTAATGTAAGGAGCCCGTTTCATTTGGAATGCCAAAATTGTTCCAACAAATCTGGAGTTTTGTCTCTGAGTGAGAAATTAGAGTTAAATGCTCAGAGCTGGGAATGGCACTGAAACCCATAGATGGAAAATAACCAAGGAGTAGAGGTAGCCCTGCTCCTTGTTCTTAAATAATAAATTATATGATAATGAACTTAAAAGCACTTTGAAACCTGCTTACAAAAATGGCTTGCAATGTGGGACTATTTCTCTCAGGAGCCAGCAAAAATTTGCAAAATGGCTTAATACTGCTTTTTAAAAAATATATTTTATTGATTTTTTTACAGAGAGGAAGGGAGAGAAATAGAGAGCTAGAAACATTGATGAGAGAGAAACATTGATCAGCTGCCTCCTGCACACCCCCCATTGGGGATGTGCCCGCAACCAGAGTACATGCCCTAGACCAGAATCGAACCCAGGACCCTTCAGTCCACAGGCCAATGCTCTATCCATTGAGCCAAACTGATTTTAGATGCTTTTTTTTTTTAAATGTTGAAATCCTACCTTCACCACCACCACCCCTAAAATAATGTTATTAGTTGGTGGGATCTTTTTTAAAAAATATTTTTTTTTTATTGGTTTCAGAGAGTAAGGGCAAGGAAAGAGAGAATCAACAATGCTGAGAGAGAATCATTGATGGGCTGCCTCCTGCACACCTCCCACTGGGGATTAAGCATGAAACATGGGCATGTACCCTGTCAGGAAACTGAACTATTCATAGGTCAATGCTCAACCTCTGAGACACACCATCCGGGGCCTTAATAGCCATTTCTGATTCCAGCAGTGAGAGGAGAAGACACTCCTGGCCTAGCTTGGGGAGAGGATCAGGCAAAGGGCTCATTAGCATTCCTGCACTCACTGGTCCATCGCCTTCTCCTTAACTTATCATTACTCTTAACAGCCGCACACGCTCTCCTGTTCCTCTTCTCTCCACTTTGACCTTTGCAAATGAGGCTCTGAGGAGTTGTCATGCCAGACACAGATGAATATCCCAGAAAGGAAAGTGTTCTATGCAGGGTTATGAAATGCTTTGTAGGTACAACAAATTCCCAATTTTGAAAATCACTTGAGACACTTTATTCCTCTCAAGGGAAGAACTGTCTCTTCAAAAGTTTTTAGAAAGTGAATCAAGCAATATTTGTTTCCAATGACTATGCACTATAGGGGCTGTCCAAAGTAGGTTTACAGTTGTGATTACATGACTTTATTCTTGTATTACACTTATTCATCATTGTACTATTTATTTGCATTGCAACTGTAAATCTACTTTTGCCCATCCCTGTAGGTTTCGGGATAGATGTTGAGTACATTTATACTGAATCTTTTTATGTCACACTCTGAGTCAATGTTATTCCCCACCTTCCCAGCTAGTATGCAGGTGCAGAGGACTTTACCTACTTCCTCAATGACTGCGCTCATGAATTGTAGAAGAACCAAAGAATACAAAAGTCCAGAGCTTGAATGACTAGCAGGTTTCTCTTGTGATTTCAATATCCCCTATGATCTCATTACCACAACCAGTAACTTCCATCCACTGTTGTTGGGAAACTTGATTGTAAGATCCTCATTGTTTGATGACGCTGAGACCGATGATGGGAAGTCACAATGTGATTTTAGATGAGATGCATTGGCTTACGTTTCCCCATTCCTTTGGACAATGGTTTCTCAGGTTCTGGAAGGCAGTCTCCTCAGGTCTCTCAGGAGTCTTCCAGCTGCAGCTGCTAAGACATTTGTGGTAGTTCAGGACTGTGTTTTGGAAGAAGTTTTGAAAAGCACAACCACAACATAAAACTACTCATTTTATTTTCTTCAATTATACAATGGGAGCTGGGGCTTATTTCATTTCGTCTAGAATGTAAAATACAAGTGGGAAATCTAAGGGAAAATGGGAAAACTTCCGGACGTAAGAAGCATCCTGTGTCATAGAAGAGGCAGGTACTTCCCCCATGCTTAACTGTCACATCTCAGGCTAATGCTGAGAATTAGATCTTATTCATAATGAAATTCAAGAAGAGATCTAGGAATTTCATTCTGGGAATGAAGATGGGGCCTTTTTGCTTATAGTACCAGGCAGAAAGCAATTAGAGGAAGCAGAATTTTTTAAAAAAAGAAAAAAATATAGGAGTATGGAACCATACTCTGACTTCAGTGTATAACCATGATAAGTAACACCTCCACTTTTCCAAAACATGCATCTTCTGCAGGAGATATTTTATTTTTGTGGTTTTCTTGACAGGGAGCTGAGAATGAATGTTGGGATACAGAGGAGCATTGTATGGAGACTTGGGTGACTTAAATTCAGTTGTTAGCTTTGCACCTCCCAAACTGAGTCACCTGGTGTGAAGTATTTGACCTTCATAGTTGTCAATTATAACATTTGGCTAATAAGATCAAGTGAAGTACATTAAGAACAGCAGAAAAGGGCAAATGTTGTATGTCTTTTTCTAGCAGTTGATAGAACCTATCTTGAAAATCATGTTGTAACAGAGTCACACAGTGAATCAGTGAGGAAGGTTGCAGGGATCCATTAGTGATGCCTGCCATGGGCATAGGCTGAGAAGCATCATCGTGTCTAATACCCTGTTTCCCTGAAAATAAGACAATGTCTTATATTATTTTTTGCTCCCAAAGATGCGCTAGATCTTATTTTCATGGGATGGCTTATTTTTCCACGAAGAAGAATATGGTACACATTTATTGTTAAATGAAAATAAAGGAAATTTATTACCTGTATACGTTAAGGTAAATCAATTTTCATTCTGAGACAGAGCCTGGGGGGGTGGCTTATTTTGGGGGGAATGCCTTATATTTCACTCAGAAGGAAACCTGTAAGTAGGTCTTATTTTTGGAGTATGTATTATTTTCGGGGAAACACGGTAGATGTTTGTCATCCCAGGATTTCACTATCATCCAGTGACTCTGCCTCACTTTTCCTTACTCTTGAATAAAACCATTTTAGATTTAGTGAGAGAATTTGGCCAAAGAAAGGGCAACGTTTCTATATAGTCTTTTTATGCATTGCACCATAACTGCCATGGAAGGAAGGAGTTTATGTCTTTGGGTTTAACTTTGTATTTATAGAGATTAGCCAATTATTGTCACATAGGAGGTGTTTAATAAACATATTGTGGAACCACTGGATTAGCACTGCCTCTGAAGGAATCATGTACTGTATTCCATCTCCCACTGGCTTCCCCTGACAGAAGCAGCTATTAAACAGTTTGTAAAACTAGAGTGTATCTAAGACACAGGAAACCAATAGAAAAAAACATAAAACATTGCTTAATGGAGTCACTGCATCTGGAGTAATGCATATAACCCAATAAAGAGGTCATGGTGAGAGTCCAGGGATGTGTTTATATTTTAATACTATGGCTGTTTTTAAAGGCTACTATGCAGTTTTTAAACAACTGTCAGGCACATTCACCCATTCATTCACCCAAAGTTCATAACGAAGGTGTCTGCTATCACCAGCTGCCAGCTCACCTTAGTCCTCTTCCCACAGCTCAGGGTCATGGAGGTGGTGCACCTGGCAGATAAGTACATACAGGTAGAGGGAAACACAGTGTGCAATCATGCCAGCCTGGCTCAAAAGAACAAAAGACAAGCCAGGCCTAATTGACCCCAAATAGTTTAGGGGTTTTTTGTTTTGTTTTTTCCAAAATAACCCCTGGGGAGAAAATAGTAGTTACTGGCTGCTATTGTTAAAACACTAAAAAAAAAAAAAAAAAAAAAAAAAAGGCATTGCTTGCCTGGCTGGCATCGCTCACTGGTTGAAGGTTGGCCTATGAACCAGGAGGTTATGTTTTGATTCCCAGTCAGGGCACATGCCCAGGTTGTGGATTCCATTCCCCAATAGGGGGCATGCAGAAGGCAGCGATCAATGATTTTCTCTTATCGTTGATGTTTCTTTCTCTCTCTCTCTCTCTCTCTCTCTCTCTCTCTCTCTCTCTCTCTCTCCTTCCCTCCCTCCCTCCCTCTCTGAAATCAATAAATATATATATATATATGTGTGTGTGTGTGTGTGTGTGTGTGTGGCTAATATGCAAAGTGTCCCCATGGGAGTTCAACTGGGAGATTGGGAGTTTAATTGCTTGCTATGACATGTGCTGATCACCAGGGGATGGTGTGGAATGAAGGAAGGCTCCAGCCAGCAGCCAGGGAAGGGAGGCCTCAGCTGGCAGTTGGAAGGCCCCTATTAGCCCTAATCACTGGCCAGGCCTAGGGACCATACCTGTGCACTAATTTTGTGCACCAGGCTTCTAAGGAGTGTGTGTGTGTGTGTGTGTGTGTGTGTGTGTGTGTGTGTGTGTGTGTTTACAAGCATTGCTCATGCTTTTTAATGCTTGATGTATAGAGGCACTTGCATTTTTACTCTAACCTTCATAATACTTCTCTCCAGAATATTTTCAAACTCAGTTTATAGATTCCTAAATGTCAGTGTCTATTTTCAGTGGGGTACTTCAGTACTTTACCTAATGCTTGGACTTCTATTATAGGGCATTATTTTTACATTAAGGACAATTAGGATCCTATTACCATGTTCTGAGCAGCTTCTGCCATTCACTTCAGCAAGGCAGGAGACTGATGTGATCATAGGCAGAGAGTATCTGGCTTTCACATCAAGCAGAGCATCTTTCACACCAAATGGCTTTGGCATCTGCAGTGTTTGCAGATCTTTTCTTGCTGGTCCCCATGTTCTCCTCTTTGGAAAATATATTTGTCAAGATCATTGTCTTTAATGTCAAGTCACAATTTTGATCTTTGTGATATTCAATAAACAATTTAAATTTGTTTTATGGTTGTTTCCTCATTTGTAAAATAGGAGCATAATAATTACCTTAAAATATTAGAGTAATATATTAAATATGATTACATTCACTAATAGTGTACATCCTCACCAATACTTGCCTTTTGTTTTGTTTTGTTTTTATGATAACATCCTGACAGGTATGAGGTGATATCTCACTGTAGTTTTGATTTGCATTTTCCTGGTGATTTGTGATGTTAAGCATTTTTTCATATATCTGTTGGTCATTAATATATCTTCTTTGGAGAAATAGCCATTCAAGTTCTTAGTTCATTTTGAGATTGGCTTACTAGTGGGGTTTTTTTGTTTGTTTGTTTGTTTGTGTTTTGTTTTGTTTTTTGCATGGAGCTGTAGGAGTTCTTTATATATTTTGGATATTAACATCTTCTCAAACATACGATCTACAAATATGTTCTCTGTTTGGCAGTGGCCTTTTCACTCTGTTGGTCCTTTGCTGTACAGAAGCAATGGTGCAGCTGCTATGGAAACCAGCATGGAGATTCTTCCTAAAAGTAAAAATACAACTATTATATGATCCAGAAATCAAACTTCTGAATATTCATGCAAACAATTTTAAATTAAGATCTCAGAGAGATAGCCCATGTTTATTGTGGTGCTATTTACAATAGCCAAAATGTTAAAATGTTCATTGACAAGTGAATAGAAAAAGAAAAAGTGGTTTGCACATACAATGGAATACTATACAGCCTTAAAAAATGATAGAAATTCTGCAATATGTGACAACTTGGTCAACCTTGAAGACATCATCAGGCTAAGTAAAATAAGCAGTCACAGGAAGATAAATATCGCTTATGATTCCACTTAATATGACATACCTAAATAGTCAAATTTATAGGATCAAAGAGTGAATAGAGGGGTGGATAAATGGGGAGTTAATCAAGAAGTGTGAAGTTCCAATTAAAGAATATGAAAAAGCCCTAGAAATGTTTTGTGCAACATTGAACTTATAGTCAATAATACTATATCTTATTTTCAAAATTTTATTGAGAGGTTAGACCTCATATTAAATGTGCTTAGCACAATAAAAACAATTTTAAAATAAATATAGTAAGACAACATGTACTTGGAATACTGCCTGTTACAGAGTTAGCCATCATTAAATAATAAGTATTTGAAAAAGCAGTATTTATATCGGTACAGTAGAATTATCCTCTATGCTGCATGGGGGGGGGGGGGGGGGCGGGGAGGTAGTCTATGGATAGAAAATCCCAAGTGCTACTGACAAGTACTTTCATGTATGAAATTATTAGCGTGTAAAGAAGACCCACTGAATTTTTATTTGCTGACAGTAAGTTAGAGATAAAGGAAGAAATAGGAGATTTTGGGGATGACCTCTGACTTTTAGCAATCTATGTGCAGTAACCCTAATGAAAGTGACTGAACACTCCATGAATTTGTAACAATTTTACTTAGATAGCCTCTGCAAGGTCAGGCTTAAGAAAAAAATAACCCTTTCATCTTCTCATGGAGAGTGTTCTACTAAGAATCATGCAGAGTTATCACATGCTTACATAGCATCTGTTGGTGAAAGCCCATAAAATATTTATGAAGAAATATAGAAGTTTTCAAAACATTCAAATATTGGCTGCAAACATTCAAATATATTTAGAGGAGCTCTCTGGCTGAACAAAAGATATTTCAAAGTTTCACACTGGAAAAATCCCCAGGCACTAATTTTATTCTTAGAAGTCCCTTAAACCAATATTTGATCTTTCACAATCTCTTCATGCTTCCATTGTGATGTTTAGGCTTTGGAAATTTGATGGTGTAGACTCCATCCTCATTTGCAGACTTAGTAAGTGCTGCAATCCAAAACAGCCTTCTCAGTAATTTGGAAAATTGTCTACGGTAACACTCACTAAAAGCATTTACAATAAATATATCTTATTACAATAAGAGCAAGTTTTGGCTCATGAAAATAAATTTAACCACATGGAGAGATTAAAAAAAAATAAATGTACATATTCTAGGAATGGCTCATGAAGATAAGTTGTCAGGGTCACTACAGTGAACCTGTTGGAATAATTTTTGAGCACCATTCTGCATTATTCTCACTTTTGATGGACATGGAGAAAATTATCTAACTATTAATTAAAAAACTTGCCACACTATTTTAAAAACTCAATAGGTTAAAACATACACACACACACACACACACACACACACACACACACACAACATCAACAACAAAAAACAAAAACAAAAACAAAAAAACCCTCTCACTTACATTGAACTGGTATAAGGAAAGAGGAGGACTTACTGATTCATGTAACTGAAATCTAAGTAGAATCTATGTCTTCCATTATAAACTGATACAAGGCTCAGTAAATCTAATCAGAGTTGTATTTGTGACTTACTTTGATATACCTCAGGATTTTAAATAGACTGATGAATGGAGAGAAGGATGAATAGATGGATGAGTGCATGAAAAACCAGCTGTGGGGTACAGTTAATTTTAGAATCTAAGCGATTGACCATGTGATTACTGTAGAATAGCTCTACCCTTTCTGAATATATGAAAAAAATTTATGACAAATGTTGTGGGAAATGTTATCAGAGTTTAGTGTCTCTAACTTGGCTCCCCTTCGTGTGTCAAAAAAGTTATAGCAACACTAGCCTAAAGACTATCAGATATCACTAAATAATCTATGAAATTCAAGGAAAACATTTTAGTGAATTCCATTGGGTGCCATTGGACCATATGCCTTATCTGAACCAATCACCAAAGTTAAGAGACTGCAATGCTCTGATTGGCTATGCCTGAGTCATGTGCTTTACTCTTAGATATAGGGTGGATTCCATCCCAGAAAACAGGATTGAAAATTGTGTCAGGGGATGACTCTACCTAACTACCAAAATTGGAAGCTTTTTGTGACTTAAAATTCAATTCCTGGAAAATCATTCAGATTTGATGAGCAGACTTACACTTGTGATAAAACAGAATTTCTGATGTTAGCATGAAGCAACAGTCTAGTCACCAAAAGCCATTTGTTCTCTCAACAGGTTATGCAATGTAATGCGAATTAATATAATCTTAGGCATTTTTCTTGATTTTGGAAGGCAGTGGTGCTGCTCCTGAAAAAAAGCTGGAACAGATGAAATGAAAACAAGTGTATTCCAAGAGTCTTGTGTATAAACACTGGCTCTGAAAAGCAGAAAACACTGAGACACTGTTGGGCTCACTGCATTCTGTATCACAACCAAGAAAATGATTCCTAAGAATTTTTGTCCCTGGTCTACTCTCCAGTGAACACTTCCCTTGTAGATCTGTCTTAGAACCAGGGCTTTGCTTCCAGGTATCACTCAGCTGGGTAAGAAAAGTTTTTGCTAGGACTCCAAGATTGACAATGTATACGGAAACATTATTATTGCATAATTCCTACGGCACTAGCCAAGCAGCTCTCAATCTTTGAAATCTGTTACTACAATGCATACAAGTCAATCTGGATTCCTGGAAAAGACGTGGTAGGCTTTGTGTTGGAAGACATGGGTTGAAGTTACAGTTTAATCTTGGGCAAATAACCAAAAGTAAGCATCCTGGTTTTTATGAAGTTATATCTTGGATAAATCATCAGAAGATTAAGCAACTGTTTGTGTGTATTGCTTATGCAACCTGCTATGGAACTGGTGTGCATTAGAAAGAAATAGAGATAGATATAAAAATCTAAGCTCTAATTATTTAGTTGCTTCATTTATATGGGGCTTTGTAGTGCAAAAAATATTTTCATACATTATATCCTATTATATGCAAAATCCTTGAGTAAATTATCCTATATAATAAAAGTCTAATATGCAAATCATCCAAACAGTAGAATGACTGGTCAGCAGGGAGTGGGGCTGGTGAGCATGCAGCGCCAAGCTAGCCAAGGCAAGTGCCAGTGGGCAGAGGGAGGGGACTGCCATGGAGGTGGGCAGCAGTGACCAATGGCAGTGGAGGGGCAATCAGGGGGTGGCACCAGCCGGGCTGAGGGATCCCCCTGAGTGCATGAATTTTCATGCACTGGGCATCTAGTGATAAATAATGTTTACTTCATTTTGCAAATGAGGAAACTGAAGTTTAACAAGTTGAATTGTTTTTGCTAAATTCTACTATAGCTAGTATATATTGTAGTAGAGTTAGATTTAAACTAAAATCTGGACAACTTTGATCATCTAAAGAGTGTAGAAATAGGTTGTAGATATTTTAACTAAATAAAATACTACAAATTTTTAATGTGTGCATTGAATTTTCTCTGATTCTAAAAGAGAAATAAATCTGAAGAGAACCCAACAGGCTATGGCCTGGTAGCTCAGAAGGTTAGAGCATTGTCCTGATACACCAATGTTGTGGGTTCAATCCCTGGTCAGGACACATTCAAGAATCACCAATGAATGCATAAGTAATTTGAACAACAACCTCTCTCTCTTTTCCTCTCTCTCTTTCTTGTCTTTCTCTCTCTCTCTCTCCCCCTCTCTCTCAATCAATCAATCAATCATAATAAAAAGAAGAACCCAGCAATGCATTTAATACTTCATTTTATATTTAGCTCCTGGGCAAAGCAGACTCTTTAATCCTATGTAATTGTAGCCTCAAGAAATATAGCATGTGTGAGTAATAGGTTTTTCCACTTTCTTATGGAGACTTTATCGCCATGACTGACAATATTAAATGTGATATTCCATGGATAAAATGAGCCCTCCAGATGATCAGAGCAATACAGGCATCGATATATTCAGAAAAGCCATGCCATGCATGGCTTAGTTTCATTCGCACCAAAGCACTTATTTTCTTTCTTTATGCCCAGTTTAGTTCTTAGTTCAACTAGATTTCCTTTTTGCTCTAGCTATAGGCTTTGATGAGTTTGGTTACAGATTTCTAAGTCTCAGACAGACTTAGAAGCCTTTCTCAGTGAAACCACAGAAAGAGAGTTATTCATAGCAGTCAACAGATTGCCCCAAATTGTCCATGTCACCTGGCTGTGACCACACCCTGGGTGGTCGGCCTTGGTCACCTGGATTCAGGACACTGCCCTCAGGTTATGCTGGGCGAAGCAGCCCAATCTCTTTGCCCTCCTTCGTGTGTCATGCTCTGTAGTGACACACTTCCTCAGCTGTTCTGTTTCAGTTGAGTTTTAACTAAAGTCCCTTTTCTGTATGCAGACAATGGAAGAGCAGATGACACTTTCCCCAGCATGTTTCAGCCAAGATTCCATTCCTAAAACCCACACCGTTCTTGTTCAGTAGCCTTAAAACTTGTTTCAAAGGGTACAGTCCATCTCACTTGATTTCATGTCAACTCTGTTTTTTGGACTTACTTGCAGCAAAAGTCTGTCCTTCATGTCTGATAATAGTGAGTTCTAACCTTATACCAGGTTTTTGATACTCATTATGACCAATGATGTCACAAATCTCCTAAGCAGACACTCAGATGATCTCCATTTAATTTACCTTTTGACCTAACCATCAACCAAAGGACATGTGTGCATACATATGAGCCTAACCAGTGGTCAAGGACAACAGGAAGGTGGGGGCATGCGTGGGGAGGGGTTTGGGATGGGAATGGGGGGCTGAGGACAAATATGTGATACCTTAATCAATAAAGAAATTTAAAGAAAAAACATTATACCGATAAGAAAATAGAAACAGAGGGGGGGGGGGGGAAAGAAACATAGTCCAAAAAAATAAACACCCTAAATTCTAATCAATGCCTTCATGATTATATGAACTCAGACAAATAATTATTTTACTTTAAAATCTTTAACGAGTGGATTGTAAGACAAGAATTAGAAAGAGTCAACATATCAAACTAATGCTACTTCTTTCACCCAGAGCAGAGTTTATTCATTATACTTGCTAAAGTACTAAAGCCATTCTTACTTTATGGGCCTTGAAAAGCTGGATAAAATACATGTACATTTCTACTAGGTGTCTCTCAGATGTTTCTTCACATTCTAGCTTTCAAACTATATCTGCCCCCTGGATTTTATACTAGTTTAAATGTTATTATGGATACAAATAATTGTAGCAAATATATTTTGGGTGTCAATCACTAGATGAATATTTAAAATTCAAAAGGAAATAAAATGGCATCTTGCCTCAAGTGCATGTCTAGTTATGAAGATCATTATGAATTTTTATTGAGATAAGAGCATGTTTACATTTGCTCTTTAGTTACATATATGTGAGGAGAAAGGTCTTTGCTATATGTGAATTTTAAAGCATGTATCCACTCATTGAAAAGTTTTGCCAAATGGTGTGGCTCAATGGTTGAGCATCTACCTATGTACCAGGAGGTCATGGCTGGATTCTCAGTCAGGGTTCATTCCTGGGCTGTGGGCTCAATTCCCAGTGGGGGTTATGCAAGAGTGGATTGATGATTTTCTCATATTAATGATTCATTCTCTCTCTCTCTCTCTCTCTCTCTCTCTCTCTCTCTCTCTCTCTCTCACTCTCTCTCCCCCCACCTCTTTTCCTCTCTTCCTTTCTCCCTCCCTCCCTCCCTCTCTCCCTCCCCTTCTCTTCTTCCCTTCCTGTCCCTTCTTCTCTAAAGTCAATAAAAATATATTTTTTAAAAAGTTTTCATGAAGACAGGCATAATAGACAGACCTGTTGCCCCAAGGTACTGGTGGCCTTGTGGTCTGATTTCAGACAGCTCTGAGGTGGCCACTTTTTGGGCTTGCTACCGCTGTTTTCCTTGCTAATAGCATTTCACCTCAAGTAGTGTGACTGCATGTCTTCATTCCCTTCTCTGAGTGTTATCTGATGCTGCAGGCAGCTGCAGGATTCTGAAAGTGTCCATCTGTCCCTTGGCCTCTTTCCCTATTCCTCTGCCCTCAACCCCACCACCAAACTTAGTCCATTTCCATGTGTAAGAGAACTACATAGGAGCCTAGCTCAGACTAGTCACAACAATCAAATGACAGAAGAGTAAACTATTTCACTGTTTGTGTATCTTTGGGATTACACTCATAAGTTCCCTGGGTACCCAGAATCTCAGGAGTAAGGTCCTGAAGAGCAAACTCAATCTAAGGTCAGAACTTAGCAGAAGTGTGATGCTGCCAATGTTGGGTTCTGGCTCAGCATAAAGCTATAAGACAGAGGACATTTAGAAGAATTGGAGATGAGAGACAAAAACAAACAAACAAACAAAAAAAAACCACACAATTATTTGGAAGTGGGACAGATGCTTCTGAGTAGTTCAAGCAGTAGGTGATGGGAAGAAACCCAGCCAGAAACATAAAATATTCACTAGATGGCCAAAGACAGTGGTCGGCAAACTATGGCTCGCAAGCCACATGCGGCTCTTTGGCCCCTTGAGTGTGGCTCTTCCACAGAATACCACAGCCTGGGCAAGTCTATTTTGAAGAAGTGGCGTTAGGAGAAGTTTAAGTTTAAAAAATTTTGGCTCTCAAAAAAAAATTTCAATCGTTCTACTATTGATATTTGGCTCTGTTGACTAATGAGTTTGCCGACCACTTGCCAGAGAGAATAAGCCAACCTGGGAGGCAAAAGGAAAAAACTTTTGTTAGATCCATAACAATATTTATTGAGTTTGTATTCTTTCATTTTGCTCCTACTATATGGTATGCTCCTTGAGGGCAAGAGCTGTGTCTAATCCACTTCACAATTCTGTTCCTGATGACCTGGAGTGTAGTAACTGCTCCATGCCTGCTTGAGAAATCCACATAGGAACTAAATGAAAGGTAGAATTCCATCACTAAGTAACCTTTATTTAAACTCCCATATTTTCTTCCTCATGCTATCTGTCAAGCCTTTACCTTGTCATCAGTGATAGCATTTCCTTGATATGCAAATTATTTTAGTCTTTAAACTTTTCTGGGAAAAAGCGATATTTATTCAAAGAATGATAAAGAAAATTAACATAGGTTATGCATGGGGCATCCTAAAGAAGATTAACAAGTGGTCAAAGGAATATTTTAAGAGGAAACCAACAAAGGGAATGGGAAATTATGAAAGATGAGTAGTGGCAAATGTTTATTAAAAAGTAAGGCATTATGTTATCAAAGTATCTCAAGCTTGTGACTTATGACGCATCACTGAATGTCAACTGCTGCAAAGATGCCAAAGCATTTTGAAAATATAACACATTAAAAGGCCGTTCTTGTCTATCTTCTTTATTTGGTCTGTTTTCTTAAAAAATACTGTCAGCTATTGTCAAAGGTTCAAAGACCAACTACATTTAACAGCTTTAAGAGGGTGCTTTGCTGCAGTTACTTTGATACATGAAAGATGTCTTACCTTGTGCGTGATGGTTAGCTTTTCTGAAACTTAGGTCTTACATAACTGCCACAACTGGGGATTATAGATGAATTTTTCTTTAATACACACAATGCCTTCACATAAACTGTCTTGTCCAATGGTTGGAATACAATAAAAGCCCACTTTTCTTCAGTTGTCTTCTCTGTCCTATCCATCTGTTTTGATATTGGGAATAGGGGTGATACACAGGGAGATGGCCAGGAAAGTGAGTGGAACTTTCACTACTGGCATGTGATCAGGTATTCTGAGAAAAATGGGACCTCTAAGTCTGAAGAAGATCATATACACAGGAATTGTAGCTGGCCCTAGCATTTGACAGAAAGCATGTCCCCTGGTGGCTCTAGGGTGAAGGTGGGAATAATGTGAGCGTGTCTCAAATTTATGGTTAATGGCACTGGAGAATCTGGTTAAAGGGCAAGATCATCAGTAGGGTTTATTTGATACCTATTTGCCAAACTGACTGCCCTATGGTTATGTTTCCTATAAATAATCAAGAGCAGTCACCATATAAGTGGCCAAATGGAAGAATTTTTGTATAGAATTTCTAGTAACAGACAGCTAAGTTGTCTTTACTCAAAGGGTGTACCCTATTGATTCCTCTGAATCCCAAGTCCTCACAATAAATTCTGTTAGTATCCCCACTCTAGAGCTAGACACCAAATTATAAATCAGAGGCAACATAGCAGAATAAGAATTCCATCATTTCATCTAGTCATTATGTAATCTTGGTTATGCTAATTCCTCTCTCTGGGGTTCATGATCCCCCCTCTGTAAATGGAAGAAAAATAAAAATCACCTCTTGCAAAAGCATGCATCTTCATCTAGCACTACATTACACTAAATACAGGACTAGGATGAAGAATGTATGCAGAAAAGGGAGACAAAGAAGTGGATGATTCCAAGCAATAATTGTATCTCCCCATTAACTGGTTATAATTGTAAATGTCATACAGTAACAATTCTATCATTGGAATTATCCTAGTCCTATTTTTTTTCAAGTGAGTCCACACACAAACACTGGGAATTTATATAGACCACACAACATGAGTTTTCTCTAATCCTTTGCTGTTAATTTGCTTCATTCCTGATCTTGTCTGCAGCCTGTAGCATTTATTTTAGTGACAACCAAAGAAACTTGGGATTAACCATTAACCAATAAGTAGCATAGCCCCCAAGGTTCTTGGCAGTGCCACCTGTTAGTACAAATAATCCCAAACATAAGACTCCCCAGAGTAGGAGATCGTGTCCTCGGTCAATGAGATGAGAATGAGACAAAGGGTAATGAGCACAGTCTAGTTTCTTTCTCGTTTTCTTCCCCCACTGTGGGAAAGCAGGGCCTGGTGAAGGGCCTATGACACCTTTTAGAGATTCGTTTACATTTACAAATAGAATATCACCACCAATAAGATTTAATGTTTCAATTATGTCCACATCAGTCATTTATGTATCTAGCCATTCACTTGTTAAAAAACATTTACTGGGTATCTTCTTTGTGTCAAGTTTGGTCATAGCCATCAAAGATGCAATAGAGCCCCGCCAGTGTGGCTCAGTGGTTGAGTCCATGAACCAGGAGGTCACAGTTTGATTCTCTATCAGGACACATACCTGGGTTGTGGGTTCGATCCCCAGTGTGGGGCATGCAGGAGGCAGCTGATCAATGATTCTCTCTCTTCAGTGATGTTTCTATCTCTCTCTACCTCTCCCTTTCTCTCTGAAATCAACAACAAAAACATTTTTTAAAGGATGCCATATAACTAAGATCCCTGACCCAAAGGAGCTTGTCCCATGGAAGGGGATATAAACAATAGACACTAATTCAATTTTTCCCAATATGTATTTTTATGGCTACTGAAGATCCGAAGCTCTAAATAGCACAGAGACACATGGAGCTTATGATTCTTACCTAATCACGAAGGGATCTCGGTGTGTGGCGCATCTTAGGGGCCCATGCTAGCTTTGTGTCTGTCCCGTGACCTTGCCAAGCATTGCCACCTTAGAGCATTAGCTATTGCTCTCCTCCTCTGTCCGGAGCACTGCTCCTCAGTTCTCAGCAGGGCCGGCTCGTTTCTCACGCTCAGATCCCAGTGCCAACCTTAGTAACTCAGAGGCCGGATTCCTGGCCACCCACATGAAGCCGACTTTGCCTCTTCCCGTGGTTATTCATTATTACTTTGTTTTATTGTTTGAAAGCAATTGATAGAAAAAACAATCACGTTTATGCATCTGTTTGTCTGTGTGAGAGTAGGGACTATATCGTATTGGCTAACACAGCGGTATATGGAACAGTGGCTGGCATATAATGGGTTTCCTAGAAGTTTTTGTTGAATGAATAAAAGGCTGGATAAGTGAGGGTTGCAATGAAGACACAGGAAAGGAGCACCTTAACCTAATTATGAAAGAAAGACTCAGTAATATTCCACTGTGTACAAAGTGAGTTGTTGTTGTTTTTATCCTCACCGAGGGAGTGAGGATATTTTTTCCATTGATTTTTTAGAAAGAGTGGGAGGGAGGGGAGAAAGAGAGGAAAAAGAGAGAAACATCTGCCTGAGAGAGAGACACATTGATTGGTTGCCCCCCCATTGAAGCCCCAAAGGGGTGCCATTGAGCCTACAACTGAGGTACCTGCCCTTGACTGGAATCGAACCCCGGTTTCACAGGGCTGATGCTCTCACCGTTAACTTTACAGGCTCTGTAAAGTTAACATAGCACTATTTCAGGAGAGAGGTCCATGTATCTGTAGTTTTAAAGATCAGTAACCTAACAGGAATCTTACCTGCATGCCAATAAAGATCCTCTAGAATCCCTTTCTAAGTGGAATGTATTGGAGTTCCTGGCAGCACACACTCCTGGTTTTAACCTGCGCTTCTCTTTCAAAAGGAGTGCCTGCTTGGGCCATTCTCTGATCTCCTCTGCGCAGATTTTCTTCGTCTTAGCAAACAGGGATGCTGATGAATTCATTCACTGCTTTGCTGTGAGGCTCGCTGCCAGCAGATACAGGGCCTAATGCGCTGGGAGATAGTCAATGACACCGCTTAGTTAATGTCACGACTCAAGTATTATCATTCGCGCTTAAGGCCAACATCTTCCTTGGAAGAATAGCAGTCAGCCCTTTTGATTCTGGGCAAAAGGAGAAGTCTGCATTTCCACCCCAGCGCTTCCTCAACGCGAGGGGGAACCTTTGCCTCTTGCAAAGGGGAATGCCAGAACGAAAGGGTTGGAATGAGCTTCCTCTCCTGATTTCCATGCTTGCAGAGGCTGCGGTGTTATCAGCAGAGATAATGCTGCCTGCCAAGAGCTCTGAGTGAGTTTGGCTGGCAGCATCGCGGGAGGAGATTGACAGGATCTCAGACAGTCGGAGTCAGGGCGGCGGCTGTATTGAGAGCCAGGGATTTCGTGAGTAACGAAGGAGGTTATGTGATTAAGTTCCCCGAAGCATGCGGCGCCCCCGTGCTCACTTGCTGCCCAGCGCCTCCCCTCTGCGCCGCCCCCCAGCCTGGCCGCTGTTCAGGCAGGATCAATAGGATTAGGAGCTTTGCACAGAAGGGTGCAAGGTGCCTGAGAGCCAGCTCTCTTCTCTCTGGCATTCTGCACCGCCCCATGTATTCAGCGCATAAAACGCAATCCCTTGGTTCTATTTTATGAAAATTTTTCTCCTGTTTTTTTTTAACAACCTGATTTAGATTATTTTGTTTTCCAGAAACAAGCTAGGACCCAAGATAGCATCCAATGTGGTGAAATCCTACACATTTTTAAAGGTGTAGTAACCTCAGTGAGGTTAGGGTGTCACCCTGGGTTCCAACTCTTGACACAGTTGCCAACTGGCAGGTCACCTGCCTATTGGAGTTTTCCCCACTAAGCTGTTAGCTTCTCCAGTTCAGAAACGGTTTTTTATTCATCTTGGTCACGCCTGTCTACCTAACCATAGATAACCCAGTTTGCGTTTAATGAGCATTTGCTCTTTTTTTTTTTTAACTCACATGATCAGTAATCTAAATGCAGTTATTTTAATGTATTCATTAAAAACAACAGCAGGGGAAAATCTTCCAATCCCCTTGGGTTTTGTGATAATTATGTAACATTCAGACAGATTTAGGAGCGGGAGCCAATGGCAGAGACCAGCAGAGTATTCAAACATGGGTGTGTCTGAGTTCAAAGTCTATACAACTAACATTCTCTTCTATCCTTTCTGGAAAGGACACATTGCATTAGTTCGGTACATTACATCTGTTTTCCAAAATCTTTAAAAATATATTTAAGTAGGTTCTCACACACTCCTCTGAGATATAATTTGCCTGTCTCTAATTTCGGTAAAGAGCTGCTGCTCTGCCTGCCTATAGAGTTCCATGACTGGTGCAAGGTCAAGTGAACATGGCAGACAAGGCAAGTCAAGAGAAGATGAATACATGGAAATCACTCTGATCCCCTCCCCCCGCACCCCCCTCCCCCTTCTCCCTCTGCCTCCACCTGGGAAAACATCTTCTTCATCTAGAAATGACACTAATAGCAACCAAGCAGGTGTCAAAACCCACATCTCTTTCTCCTCTTTCCATGCGCATCCCCCGCTATAAATATTTCTATGATTAGGCATGTAGGCCAGCCTGATGATTCTCACAACCTCGCCTCCCCAGATAGTCCAAATGCTGCAACCCAGCTGCCTCCTCTTGCTCCAGGTCCTTGCGGAGACTACCGCCGTCTGCTCATGTGCCTGGCAGGTAATCACAGGTGGAGAGAGACTAAAATTATTTTTTGAGCTCATACACCTGCATTAAGTTATCTGAAAATTTCAGTCTCGGGGGAGGGGAGAAATATATGTACGGTAACCATTTCTAAGCCAGCAGACATCCCTTATTGCACAGCCCAATCTACGGTATGTTTTGAACTTCCTATATGTGTTCCAAGTATAAAACTTTCCACATGACTTTGTCCAGAAATTGAGTCAGATTGATCAGCTAATTAACAATGACAAACAATTACTGGGAAAGATTAAATACATTTTGCAAGCAAAGCCCCCTAGTTAAAATTATAACAATTTTAATCATTCATAATAAATGCATTAAAAGCCTATATCCTATGAAATTGTTTAGGCTGAATGAAATTGTTTGTCATTGGTGTGGCTCAGTGGTTGAGCATCAACCTACGAACCAGAAGGTCAGGGTTTCATTCTGGGTCAGGGCACATGTCCAGATAGCAGGCTGGGTCCCCAATGGGGGGCATGAAGAAGGCAGCCAATCAATGATTCTCTCTCATCATTGATATTTCCTTCTCTCTCCCTCTACCTTCCTTTCTGAAGTCAATAAAAAAAAATTCCTATATAATAAAGCCTAATATGCTAAGTGTCCGACCATTTGTTTGATCATTCAACCAACCGCTATGATGCATACTGACCAACAGGGGACAGACACTTTGACCTGTAGGTTAGCTTGCTGCTCGGGTCCTGCCATTGGGACTGAGCTAGATAAGCAGGACATACCCTGGAACCCTCCCGGGTCCCTCCCCGACTTGCCAATCTCTGTGGTCATTCCCCAGCCTCCAAAACTTCTAATTAATATCCTTTCAAAGTGCACGAATCCATGCACTGGGCCTCTAGTATTTATATAGAAAAGAAATTGTATGTCATGACTCTGAAAATTCCATAATATCCAAATTAATTTATAAACATGTTTCAGTATTTTTATTTTGCAAACTATAAAGCTCATATTTAATTTGTAGCCATGCTTAGAAAACAATATTTGCCCCTGTGTAGTCTTTGTGTTCATTTGCCCCCAAGGCCAGATCTACAAAAGGCCTAATATTTATTTGCATGTAATATTTGTTTGTAGGTGTGCATGTTTGAATATTTGCATTCTTGTGGGGCTGACAAGTAATGAGTAAGTAATACATAACATATTAAATAAGCAGACACATGATGTTTTGTATTTTGAAAAGAAATATAAAATAACGACTGGCAAGTTGCTACAAACATAGGAGGAAGGAGAAAGGAGTCTAGCCTGCTACCGTAATATTTGTGCAGACAGCTGAGTGGATTGAGAAATGAGGACCATGGAGCTACATGGGAAAATATTCCCCATAGTAAACAGAAAAAATAGATAAAGATGAAGATAGATATTTAGGACAGGGGAGAGAGAGAAAGGGTGAGTCTGCAACAATATTCTTTAATTCTCTCTAACATTTAAGATAATGGAATCATCATTTTGTATCCTCTGATGGAAGAACAGACCAAGGGTTGGCAAGGATATGAAGAAAAGGGAACCCTGGTGCACTGTTGGTGGGGTTGTAAACTAGTACAGCCACGGTGGAGGTTCCTTAAAAAATTAAAGATAGGACTGCCATGCGACCGAGCAATCCCAGCGGAGTTACGCAGCTATCAACAGAGGAATGCTAAGGAGTGTCAGTCCGCACAAGAAGCTAGGCATGAGCCCATGCCCACTCTCCTCTGAGCCCTGCAGAAGGAACCACCCTTGCTGGCACCCTGAGTTTACACTTCTGTCTTCCTGAGCTACGAGATAATGCATTTCTGTTGTGTTATGCTACCCACGTTTGTGCACTTGGTTACAGGAGCGCTAGGTAAGTAATATGTCTACCAGGGGCCAGGTTTGAGGCTGCATTAGCTGTTTCTCTAGGATTACAGTCATTGGGTGTTTCTCCTCAACTCAGATCCAAGGCCCTTAAAGTGATATTTGCACATGCTGTATGTCTAACCAGTGTGAGACATCTACTATGATCTTGGCACTCAGCGAGGTGTTAGGAACAGAGGTATGGATGGGAGATATGAAGCAAGGCCCATTTATAGATTGATTAGGCAGTGACTTTTACCCATTTCTGTGACATATAGTAGACTCTTTGCAGAGTTTTCGCCTTTGGAACTTAGAAATGCATAAGATGGGGAAGAGGTTGACAAGGATTATTGAAGCCAGTCTACAGCATCAGAATTATAGATACAAGAGTTTCCTAGACAAATAAATATTCATTGTTAAAAACGTAATAAACACTAACCCAAATATGTTGGAATTCTGATACAAATTCTATTTTACTTTTCCTAACCAACTTAAAAAACCATTAACTGTTGCAGCAAAGTCTCACTCTCTATTCTGATCAGGTCTTGCAGGTTATGGCAACAGTCTTCAGGTCCCAGATTGCTCTTACTTCACCTCACGTGTGTACAAGTTTTCAAAGGAAAGTATAAACATGCTATCTGAGTGGCTTTAGGTGTAAATGGAAAAAAATGACCTTGGCTTTGTCTTCTCAAAGTATAGTTTCCTTGGAAGACACAAAGATAAATGTGGAACCACACGTTTGTCTTGCTTATTCTTAATCCCCTGGTCTGTTGGACAACATTGTTGATGGGGAAACTGTGAATTGGCCTCCAGACCCTGTTTTCTGGTGACTACCATAATATGAAAGACTGGGGGGATGCCAAGGCTGTGGCTCTTTGGGGTCAAGGTGATCCACCTAGACTTCCCTGTGCGGGGGAAGAGCAGGAAAGCTGTGCGCACGGGTGCCTGCTTGGCTTGGCCCCTCCTTGGGATGTGTCCTGTCATCCTAATCTTGAATCTAATGAGAAAATGGGGTGATGTTGGCTAGATCAGCGTTTTTCAACCGCTGTTCCGTGGCACACTAGAGATGTTGCCTGGTGTGCCGTAGGTGCAGACAAGACAAGAATTTTATAATTTTTCACTATTTTGTTTACTTAATATTTCATAATAAAGTAATTATAAAATACTTTCTTTGTGTTTATTTGATTCCTATTCAAGAGAATTACTTTATATATAGTCAATATAGGCACAGCGTTAAATTTTTTAACATTTTCTAATGGTGGTGTGCCTCGTGATTTTTTTCATGAAACAAGTGTGCCTTTGCCCAAAAAAGATTGAAAAACACTGGGCTAGATGTCCCCACCACAATGACAGAAAACAATATGTAATTGTACTAGATGTGTTAACTAGTAGTGAGAACACTCAGGATTTACTCCTCACAACTTGCCAGTATATAATCCAGTATTGCTAAGGACTGTTTCTGGTTGCACAGCCAAGACTGAGGTGTGCAGATCTGGCTCTGGAAATGGGCGGACATGTCTCCTGGAGGAGCCCTGGGTGAAATGGACCGCCCACCTCTGGCCATGGCTAGAGGTACCAAGGCCAAGCATCAGGCCATTTCAGAACCTGCCAAGACAAGGAAGGACGAGGATGTCTGTTGCTGGGGACCTAGTCTCTCAGGCTGGCCAGCCCAGTGTTGCTTTGACAAGCCACCGCCGGGTATAGGACTCCTTAAGGATCGCTGAGGGCTCAGATGATGTGTCTCCTGCAGGGCCCCTATGCTACAGGGTTCTTTGCTGAGTGTGGCTGGGACTGGCAGTGGCAGGGGCTCAGTAAAGGGGCTCCTGGAAGAGACTAGAGCTGGTTTCCCAGCCACTTCCGATTGCACAGCTGGAAGGGAGCTCTGTGTGCCTGTTACCTGATACACCAGCGGGCGTGACTCTTCCAGGGTCTCCTGCCACCTGGCGCTGGTGACAGAACCAAGTGAAACAGAGCTGTGACACAGTCGCCAGGGAATAGAGCTGCTTCTGCTTCTGCAGCTAGAAAGGTACTCAGCAAGGCAGCTGCCTAGGTGAGGCTGCCTCCTCCACACGCTCCTCTAAGGTCTCATAATCCACTGAGGCCTCCCAGTCTCCCACCTGGATCCCAAAACTCCCACAATGCACTTTTCTCCATGGATGCTGCCAATTTGTTGTTGAGGGAAGATGCAAATAAGGGGAGTCTTATTCAGCCATCTTTCTTAGCTTTCTCCCCATCATGTGCTTTCTGTTGTTGAACTCAAACATGCATTCACCTTTTTTTCATTGTTGCTACTTATTCAACTCCTTAGTGAGTTCTTTTTCCTGGAGGGATTTGTTAACTTAGTTTGCAATCCTGCCAGATTCCTGTGTTATTAATGTGACATATTCTTTTTCATTTAATCCTTTCACAAATCTTAGGAGATAAGTAAATTGTCTCCTCTTGAATCCTCGGGGTTTAAATTTACAAGGGAATGTGGCCATTCATGTTAAACAACTAGAAAGTGGCAAATTTGGGATGGGGACGCTAATACATCAGACTGGAGTGTTTGGGCTCTTCTTGTATATCAACACCTTCCAGGGAGTGGGTTCCTGGGCTCAGATTATTAGGTTATAAATTTAGTCTCCATGGACCTCTCCAGTCTTCCGTTTCACAAATTATGATATCAGTACTCAGGGAGGAGACATTACCTGTCCTGTGTCCAAAATCTATTTTTTTTTTAAATCTGGAATTGAACAGGTTTCTTTTTACTTCAAATGCTACAATTCTTCCCCCACCTATCTTGGCTTTTTATTTTTTAATATGTTTTTAAACTTTCTTCAGAGAGAGGAAGGAAGAGAGGGAGAGAGAGAGAGAGAGAGAGAGAGAGAGAGAGAGAGAGAGCGAGCGCGCGCAAGCGCGCGGATGATGAAGTGAAATTATTGATTGACTGTTTCCTGCACGCCCTCTACTGGAGATTGAGCCTACAATTCTAACGTGCCCTGACTGGTCCATGGGTTGACATTTCAACCACTGAGCAACAGCAGCTGGGCCCTCCTTCTCTGACTTGCAGTTGGCAAAGTACAGATTGCTATTAATACAATTCAGAACTAGAGTTTTATGTCCCCTGCCTTTGCAGAGTCTCATGAGCAGGATTGAAAGGCATTGTCCCAGCCTCACCAAATACATGCTGCAGCTCTCAGATGTCAGCACTTGAGGCTCCCATGACAACAAAGGGGGAATTGTAGGCAAGAGGTGTCTTTTCTTGGAAGGAGCCCATTCTGTGTCTTTTCTAAAGGCTTTAAACATGATATCTATGATTGTGGCTGCAAACACCAGTAAAAGCGACTGGAAATGTAGAAATGGAAAAGAGTAGTGTATGTACAATACACAACCACAAAGTAGTGTATTGTAGTGGCATATGTTTTTAAAGAACTACCTTCCTCTCATTAATAGCACAACGCTTAATTTTTTATACATTGATATGTCTCTCCTGACAGAGAGCATAAGCTTCATGGCATCAAGGAACGTGTTCCATTCTACCCACTTTACATCCCAAATCCCATTCACAGTGCCTGGAACAGGGCAAGTGCTCAATTCATTTTTCTTCTGTGAAGGAGAGAACCATTAACAACTGTCCTCTCACTTCTGAGAAAGGTCTCAGTCCCACTCCCCAAAGGTGAAAGGTCATGTTTTCATGCCATCATCAAAACCTTCATTAGCTCTTATCAAAGTGCATATGAAGAACTTACACTGATTAACTCATTTCATTAAGACATGTCACTGTTCCACTACACATTTCCATTAAAAAATAGATGAAGCAAGAGCCCAC
Source organism: Pipistrellus kuhlii (assembly GCF_014108245.1). NCBI lineage: Eukaryota > Metazoa > Chordata > Mammalia > Chiroptera > Vespertilionidae > Pipistrellus > Pipistrellus kuhlii. Next base: position 24,003,905 of record NW_023425482.1, read on the forward strand.
TACATGAATTATTCTTCTGAAACTTCCAAGTGCCCTCCATATCCATGTGAATTAAGTGAGTTAAATGAAATAAGTAGACCCTCTAGCTATGGCATGTGCGTCAACAACATTAAAGATGCACATGATTCCAGCTTAGCTTTAAAGAAACAACAACATGCAGCTGTTTTTTACTTCTAGTTGTCCTTATTTTCCTTGTATGTGATGAAGGCTGCAGCAAGTTGGGAAACAGATTCCTGTAAGCATTATGCATTATTTAGTGTGAATTTGCATACTGTTCTGTGTTAAGTGCTTTACAAGTGTCCTATAAATACCGGGGGTATCTGGCTGTCTAGGCGGAGAGGACAAGCAAGTTTGGAAAAGGAATCCACTGGAAGACACAGGTCCAACTCTTAAAATGCAGCATTCCCTCTCTGATAATTCTGAATTCTATTATTTTTGCACTGATTTGATCACCTCAACTGGGTTAAAACTGCATAATACATCCATTTAAAAAATGTTGGCTGCCCTAACCGGTTTGACTCAGTGGATAGAGCATCAGCTTGCAGACCAGGTTTGATTCTGGTCAAGGGCATGTATCTTGGTTGCTGGCACATCCCCTATGAGTGTGCAGGAGGCAGTTGAATCAATGTTTCTCTCTCATCGATGTTTCTAACTCTCTATCCCTCTCTGTAAAAAATCAATAAAATATGTATTTTTTAAATGTTGACTGTTTTATGTGACTACTAGTGTAATATTACATTGAGATATTTCATGTAAGTTTACAGGTTGTCAACTTTCCCTCTAATCTTCATCTTCAGCATTTTGCATTCATGTAATATATTGTAATGAAATAATTTGCATGGAAATTATCTTCTAAACGTAGCCCACAGTCCCGGCTGGTGCTGTGACAGTGATGTTTGCTGAAAAGCTGGGAACCAATCTCGGCCTCCCCTTTGCTCCCATGGCACTGTATTTGCGGTTCTGCAAGGAATCGTCAGGTTCTTTCTAGAATCCAACCCAGTGACCCTCAATCTGTCTGCCCCAGAGGATGCGCCTACTGTTTGCTAAATATATAATGTGTTTGCGAATCCAGTCAATTAACAAATGGGAGAATAAAATGGTCTCGGATATTAAATAGATTTTTTTTTTAATCACAAGATCCTTAGCACTTAACCAAATATCGATAAATGCTACTGGAAGCTGGAAAGGGGGTGAGGACATGAGCTGTATCCATCTTTGTTGGCCCACATTCCCTAGCTCATGCGGTATGTGGTAGATACTGGCCACTCCTGTGATTTCTAAAATGAATGGGGCCGCACTGAACTGAATGAGTTTAATATGAGCGGTAAATAAATCTAGCATGGAGTTGGTAAATTGTAGGAACAATCTGACTTTTGGGTAGCAGTCTTGCTAATATATATGTTACTGGTGTTGCTGGGTGTATAAAATTTAGAAAGCCATAAAAATAGTTTAAGAGGCCCTAAAGAGATGTGTGCTTTGGTTTAAAGCTCTCCGGATTTCCAAGCCTGTGGATTTGTTTGGGTAATTGTGAGTGAGGATTTTCTTGATACACTAGGGACTATTCAGTTCAATTGTGTTGCATCTGGTGCTGACTCTGTTTTTTCATTGTTTTTTCTCTAAAATATTTTTCCCTTTTGTATTGTGTGCCTTGCATAAGGCTGAAGGATCGTGGCTGCTTTTTATCTTTCATTATGCAGGGTATGTTCCCTTTGTAATTTTGTTATCTGTTTGTTTTCAACTATACTGACCTTTCCTAGGTTTTGATTACATGCTAGATTTATTTACCCCTCACATTAAACTCATGAAGCCAGAAACACTGTAATTCCTCTGATAGTGAATCAGAAACTGAGATTTGGGTTAAGTGACTTTGCCCAGCATCCCACAATTTGTCAATGATAAAACCAGTTTTCAAATCCCAAAGGTCATAATCTTTGCCTATTAACAATTTTTTAAACTATGTTTTTATTGATTTTAGAGAGAGGAATGGAGATGGATAGAGAAACATCCATGAGAGAGAAACATCCATCAGCTGCCTTCTGCATGCCCCCTCCCGGGGATTGAGCCCACATCCCAGCATGTGCCCTGACTGGGAATTGAACCAGTGACCTCTTGGTTCATGGGTCAATGCTCAACCAATGAGCCATACTGGCTGGGCAAAACAAATTCTTTCAACCTTCATCACCTCTCTAACTCTTCCTTATATATACATATCTATTGACCATATATAATATATTAAATTATTTCAGATTTATTTGAACTTAAAAGTAATTTTGTTATTTTATTAATTTAAACATATTTTAATTTGAATCTGTTACTACAATATATGTAAAACCAATATTATTTGCTAGAAATAATTATATGCTAGAAAGCAACGTGATAACATTCTTAAGGAATAATAATCCCGATGGGAAGGCTCTGAGCTTGACGTCATCTATCAAAGTACAGGTTCCTTTAAAGAGAGCTTAGAAACCATTAGGTGTTTCAGACATGTTATCATCATTGACATGATCTCCTAATCAAGAGTAAAATATAATTGAAATGGAAGTCGTTCACCATGTTTTAATGTTAGTGAATGCTATGCTTATGAGCTAAAAAGCTCTCCCTTCTAAATCCTAGATTTTCGGGTAAAGCTCATTATGGGGCACAAGTGATGGGTTGGTTCAAAAAAGAGAACAAAGTCTGACACCTCCATTTGGGAAAATAATCGCAAATTCTACCACGCTTGTTGCTAATGTTTTTGCATGCCAGGTAACTTCTGGCTGGAGCTTCCACTTGAACTACCAGCAGATAAAATAGGAAAGGCAGTGTGTAAACACTGATGGAGTCCAACCAGTTCCTGAAGAAGGACTGGAACTCTCTTCTCCTCCTACTTGTTCTGTGTCAGAGGTATCCTCCTAGGTTCAACCTATTTTTATCTCTCTAGAGAGTGTGACTCTCTTGAGTATCACCACAGCCTTTATTACAGCTTGCAATTTTACTTGTTAAATTATCTAATAAATATGGAATAACATTTTAGATAATAAGTTAACATTCTACAGAGTAAATTGCCCAAATGTACCAATGTTTAGATCTTCAAATTTGAATAGATGACGCTGAATTTATTATATATCACATAAAGCAAGGATGCTCTGTTCCAGTCAGCCGCCTCCTTAGAATCAGATAAGGGCTCATGCTTTAAAATAATTCAAATATAAACTCTTTAACAGGCTTTGAAACCTATATAACAGTCTTATATAAGCCTCATGATTGTTTTCTCTGAGTTCCAGTCACACAAGTCTTCCAGGGTTTGGTTTTGATTAATTTTTAATGCTGCACAATTTTTTAATTTATATTCCAAAATTCATGCTACCACCCTCTTCGTGTTTTATTGACCAACTCAATCCCTTATGCCATAAGGCTTATGGAATAGATGGTCTGGTCTCATAATTTTATACCATCCTACACATTTCATCTCCTGGGGCATGAAAACTTTAGTCACCTATCTATATAACTTACTAGATGCCTAGTGCACAAAATTCATGCATGGGTAGGATCCCTAGGCCTGACCAGTGATCAGGGCCCTATTGGCGCCTTCCAGCTGCTGGCCAGGGCCTTCCTTGGTTCCACGTCACCCCCTGGTGGTCAGTGACAGCATAGCAAGTAAAAGAACTCCCAGTCTCCCAAACTCCCACAGGGACACTTTGCATATTAGCCTTTTATATATGTATATATATATATAATTGATGTGCTTCTTTCATCAGACTGTAAGCCAATCAAAGCAAAAACCAGGATTTAATTTTTTTTTGTATTTTACTATCATATTTGTAGTGCCAAGCACAGTGTCTGACTCAGAGTAGACGCTAATGAGATAGTCACTGAGTGACAATCAGTGCACACATGCATGTACACATGGACAGACGGGTGACGACTCTTTGGGTATTTATATTTAGGGAGGAAGGTGCATTTTCCAGATAACCACAGTGGTTTCCACATATAGCACATCAGTCACTAAACAAGGCGCAGTTAAAAGTGGCAGATGCCGGGACAAGTGGGTGAGGCACAGGCAGGTCTGTTGAAGCTGGATGTTCATTTATTTTCATTTCTTGCTCTTGGAGGGTAGCACCTGTGCACTGTGCTTGCTAATTAGCATCACCTGGTGGTGATTGCATGCGGAGAGCCCGTGAATTCAGATCTTGATTGGATGTCTGTTCAGGATCCTTTCCCCCCAACATGTTCTCTTCCCTTCGTAAATGAGCTGCGATGCTTTTGTTTTCATTCTCTCCTTATGGAACTTGACAATCTGCTTTATGCATTTCCTTCGAATCGGCACTCAGGCTGCTATCAGTCAAAATCAGGCAAAAAGGGATGTTGGCCATGGAACAGCAAGAAAGGTTTCAAGGTGAAGGAGGGCAATCATGGGGTCTGCAGCCCCCGATGCCTGTCCTTGCTCTGCCTTTCACCTCGCCTGCCACCCCTCACTACACCCCATCCCTTCCGGAACTGCTACATGATCTCCCTGCTTATTTCTCATGCCCATGTGTTTGGGACATGAGGTGAGGAGGTGGAGGAGGGGGAATGGGATGGAATGGCAGGTTGGGGAGAGCAGGGGGGATGGCAATGCAAGAAAATAGATGAGCACAGCAGGAGGCAGTGGGAAGGCCTGCTGAGAGTGGAGACAGGCAGCATTTATATCCCAACCTTCTGTCTCCCAGGCCAGTGCTGGCTCTGGTTCTTCCTCCTAGTTCTGGTGTTCCCTCGGTCAGGAATGTCCTTGTCTCTTGGAATAGTCATACTGTCTTCTGATACCTTGCTCAAAAATCACCTGTGACCCCCACCTCAATCAGTCCTGTCCCAATATGCCATTTTTACATTCATTTTAGTGTCTGTGTTTGCATGACTCATTCCTAATGGACTGGGAGTGCCTGAGAAATAAGTGTTTTGGTTTATTCACTTACATATTCTTGGAAAGTGGCTAGCTTAGGGTAGATGCTGAGTAAAAATTTGGTGAAAGAAAGGAAGGTACAAAAAAAGAAAGAAAGAGAGAGAGAGAGAGAGAGAGAGAGAGAGAGAGAGAGAGAGAGAGAGAGAGAGAGAGAGGAGAGAAGGAAAGAAAGAAAGAAAGAAAGAAAGAAAGAAAGAAAGAAAGAAGAAAGAAGGAGGGAAAGGAAGGGAAAGGGAAGGAAAGGAAGGAAGGGAAAGGAGGGAGAGAGGGAGGGAGAGAGGGAGAGAGAAGCTATTTGTAACATTTAAAAAAAAATATTAGCCCAAATGCAAAATGATAGAATGTGGCATATCAGTATTTGAATCCATTTTTATTACTTAATATTATGCAGCCTACCCAAATATTCAAATGTTGGGCTGCAATAAGCCACAAGTATATCCATCTATATAATATGTGATATATCTGCATGCTTTTGAAGAAAATATTTTACTGGCCATGGAAATAGTTTAATGCAGTATCATATGAAATAAGATAATTGTCTTTACTGGAATACTCTCCCCACCTTAAATAATTAGTTTAACGTTTTACAGAGTTAATTTCCCAGCTGAAAAAATACTTTACAAAACTAAAAGACTTTTTACATGAAACTACCCAAATCGAACCCATCCCAGGCAAATAGAATCTATTTTAGTCTACACCTATATTTTCATAGTACACCTCATTCTATTGTCTTACTATCTAGATATTAATGATCTATCTGTATATGTTTCTCAAATTATATGAATGTGCTATTTTTGTTTTAAAATATAAAATGAAATTTCAGTAGTTCATATTTAGTACATCTTACTTAACTTTATGTCCATCAAGGACCTTAGAATGATGCCTAATATAAAAATTATTTAATCCATCATACTCTGAGAAAAATTCCACTTTACCTCATAAACATGTCATTTATCATTATTATAACTACCTGGCACATTTTTAAATATTAATTGATTTTTAGGGAGAGAGGAAGGGAGAAGGAGGGAGAGAGAGAGAGAAACACCATTAAGCTGCCTTCTGCATGCCCCCACCAGGGACAGAGCCCTTACAGGGAATCAAACCAGCAACCTTTTGGTGCAAGAAATGATGCCCAAACAGCTGAGCCACACCAGCCAGGGCAATGCCTCACATTTTATTGTAACAATATTATAGATAACAACTCTGCAGCTTACAATATTTAAGTAAAAATCTAAAAAATATATTTTTAGGGATTCTTGGAGACTGTTAACTTCCGTCATACTCTCAAATATATTCAGTTTCTACAGTTAAAGCTTGCTAGATATATACTTACTGTATGGGACCAATCACTATTAAGGTGACGCGAAAGTGGAAGTTATTTTGTGAATTTCAGAATATTATATTTTTACACATCTTTGCTGAGCTCTGGGGTATGTATATATCAATAAATTCATTTAAGATGTAGTTTTTAGCAACTGAGCATCAGGTGAAAATTGCCATTGTTTCTTATACTTTAAGATAGTAACATCACTTCTTAATAGTAATTTAATAGTAACATCACTTCTCTGAATTTTACTCACAGAGGACCTCAGCTGCATAATACATGCCGGTTTAACCAAATCTTAATCAAAATAGGTAGCATATTTCTGCTTTCTTGTCCCCAGTGGCATGTGTGTTTATTATGCAAGGGAGATGGCCACGACCCTCCCACATCATACTGCAAGTGTCTGAGCATGTGTTCCAGAGGCTGTTTCAAGGGAGCAGTAGTTCTAACCTTTTTAATGCCACTACCCTTCAATACAGTTCCTCGTGTTGTGGTGACCCCTACCATAAAATTACAGTCATGAAGTAGCGACGAAAATAATTTTATAGTTGGGGGTCACCACAACATGAGGAACTGTAATAAAGGGTCTCAGCATTAGAATGGTTGAGAACCACTGGCTTAGACGGAAGTGTCTACATCATCATCATCTCAATAATGATAGATCCTGTTCTACCTCCCCTCATGGATGCACCTCACACAATATACTAAGACCTTCTCAGCAGATCTTTCTCTTCTCTCATTTCTTTTAAAATGTATATGCTAAATAGAAATAATCAAGAAGAAGGGAGGGAGGGAGGAAGGTGGGATTGAACGATGGGGAATGGCTGGACCTGATAAAACCATCCACTTGCCCTTGCCCTCTAGATCCCTCACCCTAACCCAATGTTGAGCGTTCCAACCACAAGATAATTACCAGCTATCGAAAACATACTCTGCGGCACAAGAACTATCAAAATATATGAATACTGAAAATGTGCAGACTGAACACTTCCAGCTCTAATTATGCGAGTATACAAATCAGCAAAAGCAGCTGTTTTGGGGACTGCATTTCATTGACTCCAGATTAGCAAAAGATTTGAAAAGGCATTCACGGCCTGCGACACCGCGTCTGTCTTTTGCATCCCTGAAAGGCCCTTCTGTGAGACACTGTTATGATTCAAATGTCATTCACGCTGGAGAGGCAAGAACAAAGCGGCATTTCCAACAGAAGATCTAATTAAGAGAATAATATTTGCCTATTGTCGGTTCCTAATTAGCCTCCCCAGTATTCGTGTTTGTAAAGGTGGCTCTGTTATAATTACAGTTCAACAAGAAGTCCTTATGTACCGCGTCCCATTGTACAAAATGTAGCTAAGATGCTTGAAGGTCTTCTCCTTTTCTTCCCGTTCATTTACCCACGCACACAACAGAGATATCAAAAGGTTCCGTTTCACTCGTTACTTTCTTCTTCACAGTGTGAGCCTTGCGCTAATAAGTTCAGTTGGGGGGAAAAAGGAACTATTATTCTACCATTTAATAAATCAAACTTCTGCAGCATCTAAGCTTGCGCATCTGGGGGTTATTAGAAGTTCACGGTAGGTTTTCTTGCATTTTAAAAATGAGACTTCTCCCTGACTCTCACTTTCTGCAAGAGGACAATAGAGACAGACTAAGATAAAAATGACATAGGCATGAGTGGCAAATGCGTGCAAAAAGACTGCACTTGCAATGATACTCTGTGTTCAAGGGGAGGGAAAGTGGGCTAAAAAAGGCAATAAGATGATTTTCTGTGCTGACTTCTCAAAAGAGAAACTTGATCTTGCCAATTTGCTGCTTGTCTTTAAGAAAATGTGTTGAGTTCAGAGACAAGTCAAACCCTGGGCATCTGATTCCTGTGAACTCTCTATCTCGTCTCCCATATTTCTGGAATACCCTCTACCCTATCCTAAAACAATGGAGGATAGCTGCAGAGGAGGCTAATGCCCTGGCCTGCTACAAATAAGTCATAAAATGTCCCCGGCTTCACAAAACAGAATTTCACTTTTTCTTCATGAAACTGTAACTGAGGGTGTCCCTGGTTAGCACAGGAATTATGTCCACGTGGTAATTCCGGTTCCCAGGCTCACAGATTTCTCTTCTAACCAAGATAAAGACAATGGACCAACAACAACAGCAATAATAGCAAACAAACAAACAAATAAAAAACAACATAATTCTTCAAATTCTGGCCCGGAAGTGACATATATCCCTTAAGTTCACCTCCCTTTGGTAAGCATGAGTTCACAAGACGTGTATCTGGGGACTGTGTTTTTTGGCTGGGCAACCTTCTCCCAGTGACAATTCCAGATTCTGAAAGAAACAGCAAATTCAGTTGCAGAGCTGACCGTCTTTTCTGCACCATTCCTACTGAGCACACTGCTTCATTCCTCTGCCATTTCATTTGGTGATTTTTTTTCAGTCAACCTTCAAACTATGTTTGAGCATAATTTCCCTTTCCAGCCATCTGTGATCTGCCCAGACAAGATAAGCAATTGCCTCTTCTTTACAGCTCTAACATCTGTAAATATTTCTGCTAGAGTAGGTAAAATGTTTGTGGGTAACTATTTAATTGTCTGTCTCTTATGCTCATTTCTAGTCTCATTTCTACTCACTTCCACTGACTCTCCCCGTGGATTGTTTCTTCCTCCAGCATTGCTTTGATTACTATTTATGTTTTGATGACTTTTACACTTATATCTCTAGAGTAATGCTTTCCCTAGATTTTAACGTTCACAAAGTAGTCAGGGTTCTCATAGAAACAGAACAAAAGAGGTTATACATAAATCAATAGAGACATATAGATAAAGCTAGATACATACCTATGTGTGTGTGTGTGTGTGTGTGTGTGTATACACACACACACACACACACACATATATATATATACACACACACACACACAAACAAGAGTTGGATGACAAATTGGACAATTATAAATTGAAATATATCAGTATATAAAGAGATTTATGATAAAGTATTGGCTAATGCCATTATGGAGGCTGAGTTGTCCCTCAATTAGCTGTCTGCAAGCCAGAGATCCAGGAAAGCCTTTGGTACCGGGCTTGAAAGTTAAACAGCTAGAGAGCCGTGCACATTCCACTCAGGGTCTTGAAGACTTGAGAACCAGGGATGTTAAGAGCAGAGACTGAAGTCTTAGCTCCAACAGTCAGGCAAAGGATGGATTCAGCCTTCCTCTGCCTTTCTGTTCTATCCAGGCCCTCAGTGAGTTGAGTGCTGCCCCCCCACCTTGGGGAGAAACATCTGGTTTACTCAGCCCACCCATCCAAATGCGAATCTCTTCCAGAAACACCCTCACAGACACACACAGAAGTGACTTCATCAGCTCTCTGGGTGTTCCTTGGCCCAGTCAAGTTGACTCCACGAATTCACTGTCACATGTAGCAAAACCTACTTGGAAATATTTGATGTGAATGAACTATTTTATGTTGCTGCATTTCAAACACCCAAAAACTTTGTGACATACAGCAACCATTTGGGGGTGGGGAGGGAGGATGGGAAGGACAAACACAACTACCCAAAACTCATCCCTTTAGCACATAGATGAAGGAGAAATCCAAGTGACCCAAAATATATGAAACAAAGTGGGATGGGGAATAACTATGTGTGAAAGCAGGACATGAACAAAGAAAACCAGAGATGGATCAAAAGGCACAGGGATCAGCTGGAAGAGGGTCCTACTGTCCAAATATCAGACTTCTTGGCATCCACAGTAATAACAGTACCGGATTGTAATACATAGTCATATTCAAAATAAATTCTCAAAGGTACCCAGTTTCCTCTAGATGAGGGATTAACTGCTGGCAAATGGGAATCTCTTTCTTTTCTGCCCTCTCTTCTCACTGCTGCCATGCCAGCCACTCTCCTGCTTGCCCTGTGGTTATGCCTGGAGAAATTGAGGACATCAAGGACTTTCTGCTCACAGCCAGACGAAAAGATGCCAATGCTGTCAAGATCAAGAAAAATAAGGTGATTATGAAGTTCAAAGTTGCATGCAGCCAATACCTGTCTACCTTGGTCGTCACAAAGCGAAGGCAGAGACACTGAAGCAGTCCTTGCCCCTGGCCTGGCTGTGGAAGAGCTGAATTGAATCAGGCACTCTCTTCTCTGTCCTCTTAGATTCTGATTCTAATATATTCCCCCCTTATTGGCTGTGGGCATCTCCATCTTTGTGAGAGCATGATAGTCTATTAGTATATTTCCTCTTTATTAAATAGGGTGCTTCCCCCATCCCCAACAGAGTTAGAAATACTAAGCACAGATCAGCTATTTTACCCCTCCTCAACTTTAAAAAAAACAACAACAAAAAAAAAAACTTTATTTTCTCCAAGTTACTTCAGTGTCTGTTTTTCAATGTTCTAGCTCAATACACATCTCATTCATGAAAGAACCACAATAACCTCTATTCTAGGTGATAGGGATTTCATATATACGTCATCCTATTTCTATGAGTGTTTTGTTCTCTATCCTTAAAAAAATGTAGTTGGGGGAAGGGATTGCATTTACCTATAATATCTAGCTACACTAGGCAAAAACAGTATGTGCACTTGAAAATCTCTGGGTCTTACATTCAACCTAGACTTGAGGCTCCAAATCTCATTTGATAGAGTCATTTCACTCTCTAGCAGGAAAGAAGGTAAAGAAGAAAAAGAGAACACATTTGAGGCCTATACGCTGTGAATGTTTTATATCATCATAGCACCTCAAAGAAGTGGAGACCGCAACTCTAATTGTGTAGATGAATAAACAGCAAATGTGAAAGACTTCGAAATTCACTCTTGATCACATGAGAGTAACTAAGAACTTTATGTTCAGATGCTTGCACAGTCCCTTCTCTTTCTCCCACACCATAACGTGTGCACAAGGCTGCCATTGTGAAATCAGGATTGTACTCTAGCTCTGATTGAGTTGTCTTAGCAATCACAAGTACACTTTAAGGGACTTAAACCCCTTGAGATGCATATATACATAGGTGTGTTCCTATTGGTTGAATAAGTGAAATGCCTGGAGCTCATAAGCGCTCTACTGCTCTTAGACAGTAGGGTTGCACACGGCTCTGGAGGATATATCAGGTGGCTTCGTTCTGTTGCAAAAAGTCCCAGGTCATGTTCTTCAACAAATGACCCTGCTGCCTCCCCCTCAGCTGGGAGGACAACTGTGCTCCCTCGGTGATCACTCTGCTCCAAATTGTTCTAATCTCCCATTTGCAACTGCATCTCTAAATGTCTGGGTCACCGAGAGAAGCAGTGGGTACAGATAAATTACCAAGATAACCTTTCGCCAGGGTTGTTAACATGATTGATAGGAGTCATTACATCAGCCAGAGATCATTATTTTTTATTGGTAAAATGAGATTTTCCCAACAAGCCACGCCAAGCCAGTCCTCACCACGGTGGAGAAAAGGTCTCCTTAGGGACAGTGGGGAGTCTCTTGTCTGGACTTCTGACACTACAGTATATCGTCCTAACGCGCATGAGTCATGGGCAGGAGCCAAGAGAGAAAGTTGTAGGACAGTGGTTCTCAGGGGTGCCGACACCAGAATCGCCTGGCAGCTTCTTAACTCAGGTTGGTAGGCCCTAATCTGAAAATTTCTGACTCAGCAGGTTTGCTGTTGGGTTCCTGAATTTGAATTTCTAACAAATGTCCCAGATAATGCTGACACTGCTGTTGTTGGGACTGGTCTCTGAAAGCCATTTCTTTAGAACAATGTTTGGTACACATTCAGGAGTCCCCACCTAGGATTAAACCCTCTGTCTTTCCTTTTAAGTATGTTGGGGTATTTTTTTTTTTGTAAATAATAATAAATTCCAGCCTTATTAAAGGATATGCTGAAAGGCTACCTAAATGTATTAATTCACTTGTTAGATGTAACAGACGTTTATTGTATACCTGCTATGTACTAGGTTAGTATCAAATAGTGAAATTCAAGAGGAAAAAGGTAAGCTCCTATCACAGATGTGTGAAATAGTGAATATTCCCACTGGTTCTGAATTGCTAAAAGGGCAGTTTCCTGGCTCAAAGGTTGACATAAAGAAAACTCATAGATCATTGGCATATTTTAGAGATGATTTCATTATGTGATTTTTGTGTAATAAGGTTCCCCCATTATGGTGACGGAATGGAGAGATATGTTACTGGCATTTTGAAGAAAAGTTATTATGTGTTGTATGCATCTACTTAGGCTGCTATAACAAAATACCATAGACTGGGTGACTTAAACAACATATCTTTACTGGAGGTTGGGAACTCTTACATCAAACTAGTGATGGCTCTTTCCCTGGCTTGTGGTAGACACCTTCTTACATGTTTAAATGTGGCCTTTTCTTTGTGCATGGAGAGAGAGAGAGAGAGAGAGAGAGAGAGAGAGAGAGAGAGAGAGAGAGAGAGAGAGAGAAAGAGCGCGCATGAGTGCGAGTGAATATCACTTCTTCCTTTTATAAGGCCACTTATCCCATTATGAGGGCCCTAACCTTATGACCTAATTACCTCCCAAAGCCCTATCTCCAAATACTATATAATAATGGGAGATGGGCTGGTTACAGCTTCAAAATAAATTTTGAGGAGACAAAACATTCAATCCATGATAGATAGATAGATAGATAGATAGATAGATTGTTTTGTTATATTACTAGAGGCCAGGTGCACAAATTCTTGCACCAGTGGGGTCCCTCAGCCTGGCCTGCGCATTCTCACAATTTGGAACCCCTTGGAGGATGTCAGGTAGCCGGTTTTGGCCCTACCCCCATAGGCCCAATCCAGACAGGAGGGAACCCGATCCTGTGCATTGAGTGTCTGTCCTCTGGTTGTCAGTGCACATCATAGAGCCTGAACAACTGGTCATTCAGTCGTTTGGTCATTTGGTCATTTAGTCTTTTATATATATAGATGTGTTTTTTTATATAGGTTCTTTTACACTTTAAGAATCATATTATGTGAAAGGACTCTCTTCCTATAAACCATAGAGAAATAAATACCCAAAATATATTTAATGTACTCTGCATGCATTATCTTATATAATTTCAATATAATCATCATAGAGACCCTGGGAATTCATAATTACTATTCCCATTTTATGGAGAAGGAAACACAAACTTAGAAAGGCCAAATTGTTCAGGTTGACCAGCTGGTAAATGTGAGTATCAGAATTTGAGCCTAATAGTTCTGATGTCAAATGTTAGTTCCATTATTTCCAATTGCCTTTGCAATTAACACTTGGAAATGTTTTGCTTGATGGGTGAGAGATTGCTGGTGACTGCCTCAAGAACCAACTCATTCAAATTGTATTAGAAATCCATTTATATACCAATATACTTTGATTCCTTGAGTAGGTCAAGTCTCATGTGTCCAGTCATTCATTTTTTTCATTGCTTTGAGTTTGTGTGTTGTTACCATTTTTGAGAAGTAAACACTGGAAGATGAACCTTTTTTATAGGATATCTTTATCTATTATAGATATTGCTATCACCCAATAGTCTTCTCATGAGAACCAGTGTCCATCACATGACCAGTAGGGCTTGACATCTCCTACCTCTTTAAACCACTCTGATCACATGTCCAAAGACAAATAGGCATTGGCCTCTATTAAAGTTTAAGCAGTCTTTACTGAGAAAGTCAGATCATTGTTTTAAGAATATTCAGAAATCGCCCACAATGTGGATGTCTAATAAGTATGGATACCTCTTCATTGCTTTGCCAGTTTGAGAGTGATTTTCTTGTTAACATGTTTGTGACTGGTCTATAGGACAAATAATGTTTTTTGCCCCAATAGTGCAACTTTATCTTATCCCATGAAAAAAGAAAAAAAAAACAACTGTGCTCATTTATGTATATGAATCTAAATGTCTATAATATGCTTACTTATATTAAAATGTCTTTTGCACCTTGCCAATATTTAAAAATACTTCTTTTTCATTGCCATAATAAATGCCGACATTGATTCTTAACATCCAATTTTAGCCCTGATATCTGGGAGGAATAGGGAATACATTTTTGAATTTGATATTAGAAAGAAGTGAGAAAAAGAGGAAAGCCACATTTTAAGAAATAATAAATTTAAATACAAAAACATGCCATGGCACCCTTATGACATGGCAAGAAACATGATAAAGCCAGCAGAGATGAGAAAGAACTCTGGTATAAAAACCTTTATTTGCACGTTAGATAAAATGAGGTCCGATATGCTAAGTGAATTGTCTTTAGCAGCATTGTTACATAGGAGCAGATTTAGTTTCTTGGCTCTTGGTCCATAGTCTTTGATAAACACTGAATTTCTTTATAATATTTAATGAATCTCTTTCATTCCCCAATTGCCCTCCCACATCCATGCCACACCCATTTGTGATAAGTGGCATTGTCTAATTTAAAGCTGTCCTTCCTGTCGATATCCAGAAATGAAAATACATTCTGCCAATAAATGTGTCTATAAATAGGCATAATTATGCCTGTTGGGTTTTCTTGGCAATTACAAATTGCTTGCTGATTGTGCACACTAATCTAAAGGATTTTTAAACTTCTTGAAATATACTGACTTCTCTCCTGTAGCTGGTGAGTGGGAGGTTTGGACTCAAACAAAGTCCTGGGGCAGATAGAACAGGAAATGAACTAGAGACAACTTTCTTTACCTCTTGCCAGGGATTGAGTTGTTCTAGAAAAATCTATGAAAATGGGGACAAAATGAATGCAAAAAGAAAATTATTTGCCTTCAGTATGATGAGAATCTCATCACTGTGTGGAAACATTAGTAATTCATATTAACTATTTTTTTTCTTAGAGCTTCACAATATATTATAGAGATATTGAAGAGAACATTACTTACTTTTTTTTAAATATATTTTATTGATTTTTGTACAGAGAGGAAGGGAGAGAGATAGAGAGTTAGAAACATCGATGAGAGAGAGTCATCGATCAGTTGCCTCTTGCACACCCCCTACCGGGGATATGCCCGCAACCAAGGTACATGCCCTTGACCGGAATCGAACCCGGGTCCCTTCAGTCCCCAAGCTGACGCTCTATCCATTGAGCTAAACTGGTCCCGGCACTTTTTTTTTTTTTTTCTTGAGGAAAATTGTCCCACATCGTTTAGGGAAACCTGTGTACTTCATTTCTTAAAATGGCACAGCAAGGTGAAAACAAGAGAGTTATGATTGCTCCAAAAATAAATTTTAGCCATACCCATATACCACATGACTCAATCTCTAGCCTCCCCAAATTTTTACCTTTGCTCTCAAAAGGTTCCCACCTCTAGTGTTGTAGTTTGAGTGATGAATCTACACCCAGTTGCAGAGGGGGTCATGTGACTTAGGCCAGCACAATCAGAGTGTATCACCCCCTTTCACAATGATTACTTAAGGAATCACCCAATCACAGCTAAACAGAATTCATCAATATTAACGCAAGGAAGCTAGAAGGATCTATGCATGTCTTTCGAGGGCGTGGGGATGGACCATATTTTGAGAAATTTTTCTTAATTTCACAGAAATGAAATCTGTTAAGAAGGAAGCACAATGATGAGGTAAAAGAGAGAGACACACACACACAAAGGGTAAACAAATACTGAAAGTGACAAAAATAAATTTGAAACTAGAAAAGGTGAATTTATCTTTCTGGCTTTCTATAATTGTTAAAATATTAACTAATATATTTGTTATATTGCTTAAACATGATAATTAGAAAATGCCTTAATGTGAGTTAATAAAAATTTATCTTTATTGTTGAAAGTATTATGGATGCCCCCAATTTTTCTCCCATAACCCCTCACACCCCACTTCCCCCACACACACACCAGGTTTTGACCACTCTATTGTCTGTGCCTATGGGTTAGGCATATGTGCCTATAAATTCTTTGGTTAATCTCTTCCTGTGAAGCATTGCATAAAAACTGAAGTCAGTGCCCTATTGGACCGAAAGTTATTTCAAAAAATGCTTTATTCATTTGGCTAATGTCACTTGCCATTTAGTTCCTTCTACAAGATGTAATTGTATGATAGTCCTGCTTTTATGTTTTCCTTTTTGTGAGTGAAACATAAAACGTTTTCTCTCAATTAATCAAACTGCAACATTATCAAAATTTTAACATACAGAGTGGGAAATTTCCACACATCTCAATAACTATTTTGGACACTTGCAGTTAAGCACATTAAGAAGCTTATTAGTGGAGAGTTGTGGAATGAGCCTCAATTAGTAAATTAGACTGTATTCATTACACTTCACCAAATGCTCATTAACAGATTGTTTGATATTTTTTTCTGCCATGACAGGGAGAAAAAGGAAAGAAAAAAGGATTGTGGGGAGTGAGTTTGCCCTAACAGCAATATGGAAATGAAGTCACATGATGGTCCTTTCGCTTCCAGCTGCCTGGAGTGAAAAAATTAAATAAATAATATTTGTAGATGTTATTAGTGAGACTTTGTTTGGAGCTAAGTATTGGAAGGGTGGACTTCAGGCCACTAAGGACACCATTTGGCATATATATATATATCTATCTATCTATCTATATATATATATATATATATATATATATATATTTTTTTTTTTTTACAAAAGTCTTTACTAAAAAGAAAAAAAAAAAGTCTATTTCCTGGAAAAATAGAACTCATCAAACAGCCCATTTTGGTTAAAGGATGCCCTGAAGATCTTGCCAAATCTTTTTTTAGGGTGTATGGCAATTCAGGATCTTTCTGCCAAATTCCCCAGCTCCCTCCATCTCTCAGAGACAGAATTCCATGGCTGCCTAATGGCTCTGGGCCTTCCCAGCTCCCTCCTCATTTGGTCTGACACAGGCCTTTCCTCTAAAGCAGTGGTTCTCAACCTTTCTAATGCTGTGACCCTTTAATACAGCTCCTCGTGTTGTGATGACCCCCAACCATAAAATTATTTTCGTTGCAACTTCATAACTGTAATTTTGCTACTGTTCATGAATAGTCATTGTAAATATCTGTTTTCCAATGGTTTTAGGCTCTACATCAGTGGTTATCAACAAGTCCAATATTTTATCTCACAAGTCCAATCTCAAGCCTCAGTTAATTAGACCTGCAGAGCCTAAGACCATGGAAAAACACAGATATTTACATTATAATTCATAACAGTAGCAAAATTACAGTTATGAAGTAGCAATGAAAATAATTTTATGGTTGGGGATCACCACAACATGAGGAACTGTATTAAAGGGTCACAACATTAGAAAGGTTGAGAACCACTGCTCTAAAGTTTCTTCAAGTTTATTTCTATCTTGGTGTCTGCTTCTTGGATGATTCATCCAAACACAATAAACAAAGAAATTACACACACACACACACACACACACACACACACACACACACGGTTCCTGGGGCCCCATAATTATGCATATTCTATAACTTTGGTGATGATGGTAGTGATGATGAGAGAAAGCAACACAGGCTTCATCCTGCCCTTTACTGGGAGGCTGGGATAGTGACCATGAACTTGCTGGGAGGGGCAGGGGGAGTTCAAAGAGGACTCAAGTTAGAGATGGCCACTAAAGGCCATAGACCCTTTAGCTGTTTCTTGCAACTGTGATAATGTGGTTTTATTTTCTTCTTCCAAGAATAAACAATAAAATGATAAAGCCTTTTTTAAAACTTAGCTTTTGATGAGAATTGCTCTTAGTGTATAAATGTAAAGCAATTTAGTCATTTCAAATAAATATGCACATTTTTGTTAGATATCATAAAGATGGCTTGGTAAATTTATATTAGTTCAAACATTACAAATCATCTGTAATATTAGATTATATATATATATATATATATATATATATATATATATATATATATAGAGAGAGAGAGAGAGAGAGAGAGAGAGAGAGAGAGAGTCGGCAACTACGTAATTGTGGGTTTCACACATATATGGCTTCAGTTGAATTTTTAGGTTTGCAGACGTAGTACAAATGTAAAACACATTTTGTTATTTGATAGTTGGCTATTCAGCTGTTAATCAGTAAAAAAAGTTTTTTGATCTGTTTTGTAGTTTTCGTTTGGCGTTCGTTGAAAAATGGAAAATCAAAAGGAACATTTTCGTCATATTTTGCTTTTTTATTTCCGCAAAGGGAAAAACGCATCGCAAGCTCATAAAAAGTTATGTGCTGTTTATGGTGACGAAGCCTTAAAAGAACGGCAGTGTCAAAATTGGTTTGCCAAATTTCGTTCTGGTGATTTTTCACTCAAAGATGAAAAACGCTCTGGTCGTCCAGTTGAAGTTGATGACGCCCTAATCAAAGCAATAATCAATTCGGACTGTCACAGTACAACACGTGAGATTGCAGAGAAGCTTCATGTATCACATACATGCATTGAAAATCACTTAAAACAACTTGGCTATGTTCAAAAACTCGATACATGGGTTCCTCACGAACTGAAAGAATCACAGTTAACGCAACGCATTAGCAGCTGCGATTTGCTAAAGAAACGTAATGAAAATGATCCATTTTTAAAACGACTGATAACTGGCGATGAAAAATGGGTTGTTTACAACAATATCAAGCGGAAAAGATCGTGGAGCAGGCCAGGTGAACCAACTCAAACAACATCAAAAGCTGATATTCATCAAAAGAAGGTTTTGTTATCAGTTTGGTAGGATTACAAAGGAATTGTCTACTTTGAACTCTTACCACCCAACCGAACGATCAATTCTGATGTCTACATTGAACAATTAACGAAATTAAACAATGCAGTTGAAGAAAAGCGGCCCGAATTGACAAATCGAAAAGGTGTTGTATTCCATCATGACAATGCAAGGCCACACACATCTTTGGTCACTCGGCAAAAATTAATGGAGCTTGGTTGGGATGTTTTGCCACATCCACCATATAGTCCTGACCTTGCACCATCTGATTACTTTTTGTTTCGATCTTTACAAAACTCCTTGAATGGTAAAAATTTCAATAATGATGATGATGTCAAATCGTACCTGATTCAGTTTTTTGCTAATAAAAACCAGAAGTTTTTTGAACGTTGGATTATGATGCTGCCTGAAAGATGGCAAAAGGTCATTGATCAAAATGGGCAATACATTACAGAATAAAGTTATTTAGTTCCATGAAAAAATTGTCTTTGATTTTCTTTAAAAAATCCGCAATTACTTAGCTGCCTACCATATATATATATATATATATATATATATATATATATATATATATATATATATATACAATATATGTAATTTATTTGGAACTAACTATTAGAAGACTGTTTGCTCATACTTATTATTATATAACTAAGATTTAAATGCCACATTTAATGTCATAGAAATAAAGACCAGTCCTGCTGGTATGGTTCAGTGGTTGAGCATTGACTCATGAATCAAGTGGTCACCAGTTCAATTCCCTGTCAAGGCACATGCCCAGGTTGCAGGCTTGATCCTCATAGGGGGCATACAGAAGGAAGCTGATTGATTATGTTTCTCTCTCATCAATGTTTCTGTCTCTCTATTCTTCTCCCTTCCTCTCTCTTTATCCTGTTCTCTTCCTCTCTCTAAAAATCAATGAAAATATATTAGAAAAAAAAAGAAAAGGAAAGACCAAAAAAGATTGTTAAAATTAAAATATATGAAATGTAAACATCACATAATGTAAAACATAATAATATAGGCAAGATCTATAATAATAAAAGCATAATATGCTAATTAGGCCAGGCAGCCAAACAACCTTCTGGACAAAGCTGGGGCTGTGAGAGCTAAGGGAAGCCACCAAGGCTGCATGGGCCAAGACCCCTGCACAAATTTCATGCATCAGGCCTCTAGTTAAATATATAAAATACGCATAAATATTGGCACCTGATAGAATTATAATTTTTTTATCAGTGTAAGTATTTAATCTTTTACAACCCCCCCCCAAAAAAAAAACAGGAATCAGGCCTAAACTGACAGTCAGACATCCCCCAAGGGGGGGTCCCTGACTGGAAAGAGTGCAGGCTGGGCTGAGGAAACCCCCCTTTCCATGTACAAATTCCATGCATAGAGCCACTGGTTTTGAGTAACTAAAAAATATGAAGTGCATCTTTATTTGAAATAGCTGTAAGTCATTTTACCTTCCATGGATGGAGATATATATATATTATATATTATATATTATATATATATATATATATGTCATTACTTAGCAAAAGTAATGGAAGTATTCTATATACATGTTCTCTTTTATTTTAAAAGTCCAATCTCAGGTCTCAGTTAATTAGATCTGTAATAAAAACCAGATCTAGGGGAGGGGAGGCACCTTCAATGGGCAACAAAAGCAATAAGGCACAGACTGGTATAAAGCACGTGAACCAGGGATAAAGTGGTCTGATGAGGTTGTTTCTCTCAAAAATTAGAAATAAGCCCTGGCTGGTTTTACTCAGTGGATAGAGCATTGGCCTGTGGGCTGAAGGGTCCCGGGTTTGTTTCTGGTCAAGGGCTTTTGCTTTGGTAGCAGGCAACCAATCTATGTGTCTTTCTCACATCAATGTTTCTTTCTGTGTGTCTCTCCCCCCACCCCCCTTCTCTCTAAAAAATCAATGGAGAAACATAAACAAAAATAAACAAAAAAGAAAACCTGAATTAAGAGATAGGGGAAGAAGCTGACAGCTGTAGAACTTGCCTGTGAAAACTCCTGTCATCCATGGGTACCTGATTAATGGAAATTCTAAACAGAGGCTAACAGCAACAGCAGTGGCAGCATAGCATGGGCAGTGCTAACAATCCCACTCACAATGGCAGAGAATAGCAGACATGCACTTACATCTATTTCCAAAAATATCATGGTGTGATTTTCAATAAGACCCTGATTTCAAGTCATGTCAGAGCCCCAGTGGATGCAAACTCTCCCTGAAACAGTGCAGGATGGTCTGTGTGGCTGAACACATACCCTTGTCCAGGAGGATCCCTGTGTCATTTGAGTTTGAGTATATCAGTATCTGAAAACAAGAAAAGCCTTAATAGAATATGATCTACTAGAGGCCCAGTGCATGAATTTGTGTATGGATAGGGTTCCTCAGCCTGGCAGGTGAACAGGGCTGATAAGGGCCTTCCCCCTGGTGGTCAGTGCGCTCCCCTCCTGCAGTCCCTCCCCTGTGGAGAGGCTGGCTGTGGGGAGAGACTGCAGGAGGGGAGTGCGCTGACCACCAGGGGGAAGCTCCTGTGTTGAATGTCTGCCCTCCAGTGGTCAGTGCATGTCATAGCTACCAACCAATCATCCAGTTGCATGGTCATAATGGTCACTTGGGCTTTTAAATATATATATAGATGTGGACTTAACCAGGTTATTTCTCCTGCTTGCTCATCTACAAAAGGGAAATAGTAAAACCCACATCAGATTCCTGTCCTAAGATTCAGTGTGTGAAAACATGAACTTATCTTGGTGCTGAACTCTTCCAAAGGATGGCTTTTCCAT
This sequence comes from Pipistrellus kuhlii, assembly GCF_014108245.1. Taxonomy (NCBI): domain Eukaryota; kingdom Metazoa; phylum Chordata; class Mammalia; order Chiroptera; family Vespertilionidae; genus Pipistrellus; species Pipistrellus kuhlii. The sequence continues at coordinate 24,025,568 of NW_023425482.1, forward strand.
TTCTTTCCCTACAGCACAGGATTGATTTAGGTGACCCCTGCTGATTCTAATTTTAGTGATCCTCTTGCCTTTCTGAAATAGAATAAGAAGCAAAATTGTCGAATTGATTCTCATCCTCTATTTTCCTCAAAAGTATTAGAATTTTAAAAGAAAAAAAGTGTTAGAGCCACATGCCCTGATTAAAACCCCAAACTAGGAAGACATCAGTTCCCTAAGGTTTCCCCCTAGTAGTTTCTATGAGTCTGTGGCACATGTTGACTAACTTGTACAATCTGGTTTTTACCTCTCTTGCTTCCCTTTCCCAAGAGGCAGACTTTTAAAAGATTCAACATCATTCCCAACCATATGCTTCAAAGGAAAAGGGGGGAAATAGAAGATAAAGTCTGTTACTAACAATGAACACTTTTTGTCAGAGGAATTGCATTGTCCCCCAAACTACAAACTTACAAGTGAAGCCATAAACCCAATATCGTTTTCTTTACTGTCCTTTTGAGTTGGTTATCAAAACACATAGCCATTTTTTTTCTTGTTGTGTGGTTTGTTTTGTTTTTAAATTAATAATTTTCCCCAACAGCCCTATAATAAAAATATCAATGCATTGTAGCTGTAGATTAATTTATAAGATTTAAGTACAGATCATAAGGGCATTTTTGAGGCTTACTATCAAAGAAATAAAGGTTGGATCAAACAGTAGGGAAATCTGAGAATATAATCTCATTCCAAGCTAGTTAGATTAATGTCAACCTTCACCTCCATGCCTGAATATAATGTCAAAGATATTCTATTACTCCTCTATCATTCAGGAACACTTTGCAATGACGTTGCGTTGACTGGAATGTGTTTCCAGAGATTTGTGATCTTTAAGATTGTCTTGAAGAACTCTTTAGTCTTTTTCTCATCCTTCCACCTATGAATAAACTAGATATTTGAGGAGAGGATTTCATTAACTGAAGTCACATGGGTCTAGAAAATTCCATTTCAAAATAGCACTAATTAAATTTCCTTAATCCTACTGAAGCTTTTAGCTATAAGTTGCCGCTATTGCGCATGAAATCCATAAGCCTGCTATTTAAATGTCATGCCTCTTTATTATTATTTATTGGCTGGATGTGTCTCTGTGGCCTCCAGGTATGAGAATCTTTAAGTTTAATTAGAAAGCTCATTCTGACATTCTGAGTCTTATCACTCCTGCCCAAGCATAGATGAAAGAACATCAAAGCAGAAAATACACATATACACCAAGATGTGCGACCTCAGGACACACCAGATCCAACCTACCAGTAAGTTAGCAAACTCATAGGAACTAGGAAAAGACACTTGACAGGAGACATCTTATTGGAATACAAAGCTTTTACTATTTAAATTTGTTTATAAGTGGAAGGTAGAACCACAAGGAAGATACACTCCATGGTATAACGTGATTCATTCATTGCACACAGCTTCTTCTGCAGGTCCTGTGAGAATTCCTAGAGCAACAAACACATACCTTCCTCTCACACCCCCAGGATATGGATCCTTATGTAATCAGCTTTGGCCCTAAGCCTAATTCTCCTGTCCAAGAATCAGAAAGAGAAGAATGGATGAGTCTTCTTTCAAGTATGCCAAAACAAAATTAAACTCATAATATTAAGTCACTGTCAAGGTGATGGAAGGTGGTGATGCAAGGCCCATTTCCTAATGCATTTTCAGTTTGGGGTTTTGTTGAAAATCATCATCATCATCATCACTTTATCAGCAGTCTCTCCATTAACATGATCATCATTGACTCCCGTGATTTATATCACATTTTTAAAATATATTTTATTGATTTTTTTTTTTTTACAGAGAGGGAGAGAGAAGGATAGAGAGTTAGAAACATTGATGAGAGTGAAACATCGATCACCTGCCTCCTGCACACCCCTACTGGGGATGTGCCCGCAACCAAGGTACCGTATTTTTCGGACCATAAGACGCTCCGGACCATAAGACACACCAGTTTTTAGAGAAGGGAAATGAAGAAAAAAAGATTCTGAAACAAATAGTGTCCTAAAATATTTTATGTGCATTAACACCCAACATCACAGTCATAAACACATGTAATCAACCCTGTAAAGTAAACAACAGCATTTAGAACCATTTTAGAGCCAGGCAAGCACACAGAGACCACACAGAGCCGGGCAAGTAAAAAAACTTTTTTTTTAAAGTATATGTGTAGGCTATATTTGGACCATAAGATGCAGGGACTTTTCCCCCCCACTTCTGGGGGGAAAAAAGTGCGTCTTATGGTCCGAAAAATACGGTACATGCCCTTGACTGGAATTGAACCTGGGATCCCTCAGTCCGCAGGCCTACACTCTATCCACTGAGCCAAACCGGTTTCAGCTATATCACATATTATAGTTTAAAACAAAACAAACAAAAAACTTGAGTATCTGATCTCACTTGGCAGTAATAAAAAATTTATTTTTTCCCATTTAAATATATTTTCATTTATTTCAGAGAGAAAGGGTGAGGGAGAGAGAGACGGAAGCTTCAATGATGAGAGAGAAGCATTGATTAGCTGTTTCCTGCACCCCCCTCTTCCCCACTGGGGTGGGGCCCACAATCCCGGCATGCGCCCTGACTGGGAATCTAACCGTGATCTCCTTCTGCTTCATAGGTCAGTGTCCATCCACTATGCCATGCCGTTTATGTATTTTTAAATGTGAGATAAGGAAAATGATACCTACACGGTTTGGATTTGTAAGCTATATTCAATACATAGACTAATGTATTAATGAACCTTTTAAAAGTTGTTTTTAATTCCTGTTTTCCCATCTCTCATGTCACTTAATTATTCCAAATTGGAAATATGCTAAGTTTTACTTAAATAGATTTAATAGGCTGCCTATGAGATGAGCACAGGTCTGATCTTGGAGTTGACACAGTGGTTTTTTTTCTAGGGCATCATCAATCTATGTCTGATTTTCTAAACGGTTTCTATTTTTGATTTCCTGCTAAACCCTGACCCACTGTGACCCTCCACAGCTTTCTCTTTTTGGAGACGTGGAGATGAGATGGAATATGTAGAAACAAGTACTTTTTTTATTCATTTGCCTCATAGTCTGTCTTCAGTTTTCTTTATATCAGGAGCGATAACAACAAAGTGCCAATAGACTCAAAAAAGCACATCTGCTTCCTATGTTTTCTATCATAAGGACATTTGAAGTGTGAGATTCCTTTTCTAAAAGATCAACACTTAAAAAATCCTTCTGATGACAAACTGTGCCTACTTCTAGATCATGTGGCAGTAAAACACTATTACATAGCTCATCACACCCGTGATGAAGTGTTGGCTGCAAAACATGATGATCTATGTGTATATTCAACATTTGTTTTTGGAAAGCCAGACTAACTTCTCCCTCGATTTGTTGCAACGAAAAGGACTGCTACTTCATTCTCTGTAATTAGTGATCCTTCATGCCATCAAACAACGTGGTTACACACAAAGCACCTTGTTTTCCTGCAAAAATGCTCATCAGCACCCTTAATTACCTCCTGACATCACTGGCTTGTGGTCGTGGACTTGCACACGCTACTGTGTACCTCATGGCTCATAAAGCCTAACGAGAAGAAGTTCATTAAATTAATCCCAATAATTAACACACGGGCTGCCTGCTTCTCAGATGTCTAATTTGTGACATGCGTTTTGGCAAATGTTTTCATCTCTGGAAGCAGAATGGCATTGGAAAAGCCTTTCTCTGAGAGAAGCTGAAATTCCTCCTTATTAGAATGTCTTTGTCAGTTGCACAGATCCACTCATGATATATGTTAAGAAAGAGACCCAGCCTTGGGGACAATAAAAATAGTATAAAATGTTGGCCAAATGAGAGAGGGTTCGTGATGGTGATTTTTCCCCTTATGGAGTGTTTGGGAAGTAGAAAGAAGAAAAATTATTTTGTTTTCCTATCTCAGTAATTCCACTGGGTGAAAGGGCTTACCTTTATCCATCCCTGCCTGCCATCTACTCCCTAAATTGCTGGTTGGAATAATTTCCTAAATTGCTCCATTTACCCAAGTCATGTGTTGATATGCCCAAAATGTATACTAACAGGTCATTAGTAGCCCATGCATTCATAAATAGAGGGTGAAATTCACTCTTTCAGTGACCCTGAAATTATCTGATATTAACACATATCTTACTCAAGTCTAAAGCACAAGTAAAAGAGTAGAATAAAAGTTAACCTTTTCTATTCTCTATTCTTGTGCCTTATTTTAAATTACTGTGATGTGGAACAGATTCTGGCATAAAGTAGGTGCTCAACCAAGTCAGGTGAACAAGTTAAAGGTAAATAAAAATATTTTGAATGTATTTTTATTGATTTCAGAGAGGAAGGGAAAAAGCAAGAGAGATGGAAAGATCGATGATGAGAGAGAATCATAGACAGCCTGCCTCCTACACAAGCCCTACTGGGGATCGAGTTTGTAACCTGGGCATGTGCCCTGACCAGGAATCAAACCATGACCTCCTGGTTCACAGGTTGATGCTCAACCATTGATCCACACTGGCTGGGCAAAATTATTTGTAATCATGAATTTATTCAATTACACTGAGTTTTTCAAAACAAGTGCTATTTTTCTTTAAATTTTACATATACTTTATACTGCATTTAACCATTGCCCAGCAAAATAGTTTCTAAACACTTAGTGAACTAAAAGTGAAAAATATTCAGATCTCTGTTGTTCAGCTTCTTCTCAAAAGTGCTCCTTTGAACCACTGCTCTTTTGGGTCATAATTGTAATTGTGTTTGTTGGCAATTCTGTGGACCTTCCTCTCCCCCCCCCCCCCCCTTTTTTTTTTTTTTTCATTTTTACTTTTCTGTTCTGAGCAAAGATATATATCACACTTGCACACATTAGGGAAAACTTAGCAGAGCTTCAACCCAAGGAAGAGCCCTATTTATGATATAGGTAAATTAATATTGAACGCTAGAACAAAATAGAGACTTAGAGGACAATGTCATGCCTGCAGTAGCACCATTTGATAGAGTCATCACTGGTGTTTACTTGTTTTGTTTTCCTATTATGAATCTGAAATTTCCCCAGTGGCCTTTATCAGTACATTTGTTGACTTTGTATAAATATTGGTATAGGTAGTTTAGCACATGGGTGTTTTTTCCCCCCATAAAACCCATGTAGATTTGAATCCTGGCTCCTACAAGTGAAATGTATAACTTGTACTCAAGCATTGCAGACCATGCAGTAATATGTTAGGTGGTTTTGAAGTTAGGATGAGAGCACTCAATATATGTGTCACCATTTTTAAGATGACAGTGACCTGCCATGAATCCTGGAATGTCTTGAAAGAAAGAGGAAGAGGAACAAATCCTGGAGGTCCTCTCACCCACATCTGAAAAGGAAGTATGGAGAGAAAATGCAAATCCTAGTCGCCTCTTGAGCAGGAATTCCCCAGTTAAACCCTAATGCTTGCAAAGCCCCGGTACTTTATTAAACACAATGCAGACAAAAAAGTAGAAACTGATTTCAATATAAGAATTAAGAAAACTGCTGAGAAAAGGAGCTTAAGTTCATTCATGAAACGTAGACTATGTCAGACAAAGAGATCTAGGGCGGCTGTATGAAACATGGCCTTTGAAGTTTCTGTAACCTGGATTAATATCCCACATTTGCACTTAAAAGTTCATGGCCTTGGGCAACTTATTTGACATTGCAAAGCTCTGGGTGTCTCTTCCCAGGGCACAGGATTAGAACATGCCTATCCTATTGAAGTTTTTGAAAGCAGAAAAAAAAAGGCTCCAATTAGAAAGAAAACTCTTTTTTTTTTTGGTAAATGAGATTTGTTCTTTATTTCTGGATAAAATTAAATAAAAACTAATACTCCAAGTTTGAAAACCATCAAAGACTTTTCAAATGCCTTACCTCATTTTATTCAAACAAAATTCTTTAAACTGGCATAGGGGTTATCAACTGAGGGAAATTTTGCCCCATTGGGGACATTTGGAAATTTCTGGAGAGATTTCTTGCTGTCAACACTGAGGTCTGTGAAGTGGAACTACTATCTTGTAATTAGAAGCAAGAGCTGCTGCTAAACATCCTAGAATGAGTAGACAGCCCTTCACAGTAAAGAATTATTGAGTCCCAAATGTCCATATTGCTGAGGTTGAGCAATCCTGATCTGGAAAACCACAAATCTAAATACTGGCTCATCTGCAACAAAAAAAATATATATATATATATTAACTTCTATCTTGTCTTCACCTTATGTTTTTGTAGTAGGAACAATATTTATTTTTCTAGGTCATCTGCCTATACCAGTGGTCAGCAAACTGCGGCTCGCAAGCCACATGTGGCTCTTTGGCCCCTTGAGTGTGGCTCTTCCACAAAATACCACATGGCCTGGGCAAGTCTATTTAGAAGAAGTGGCATTAAAAGAAGTTTAAGTTTTAAAAATTTGGCTCTCAAAAGAAATTTCAATTATTGTATTGTTGATATTTGGCTCTCTTGACTAATGAGTTTGCCGACCACTGGCCTAAACTAATTCCATTACTTATTTGGAAGTATATATTTTTCTGATGAACAAAAAACTGGAAACGTAGCACTGATCCTAAGTCCGATCACTATAGAATGCTGGTATTAATAATCAAGGGCCATTGGTTAGTATCCTTCAGAGTATTAGTTAATTAGCTATTAAAAATAAAGTGAAATCTATTTAGTCCTCACTAAGTTTCAGAAACCGCCTTGCCACCTCTTTAATCCCAGCCCTTAGGTTTAAGAAGTTCATACCAATAAAAAGGGGGTAGGGAGCAGAAGATCAGAACATTTCAAATCCTTCAATATGTAGAAGAGGGTCTTGTGAGTATTCTGGACAAATCAGGAGGCTACCACCCGGAAGACTGCCTTACAATGGGCAGCTCTGCCATGGCCCCTGTTACCATGGACACACCCTCTTTGTCTTCCTGCATTTTATTCATCAGGGGAAGGCTGGAATGTTACCGAATTATGCCATACTGCTGTTAGTGACTTCTGAAAGTCATCCTGTCAAAGGAGAGGCTGACAGAGGAAAGTTGCCACTTTTTCAAAAGCCCAGCTTTGGGAGAATACAAAGCAACATATCATGAACACTTTCAAGAGAGCCCCGGAAGGGCAAAGCTTAGGCGAAGGTGAGTGACCTCCAGGCAGATCAGGGAAGCGGAAGCAGCATGTGGACAAATGCTCAAAACTTAATAGAAATAAAAATAAAAAGAAGAGCACAAACAGATTGGCAAAATATTCAAGATTGCTAGAGGGTGACATGTTATGCCAGGCAGTTCAGATCCACAAAGGGACTCAGAGTCTGATTTTATTCATGGCATGGATTTTTAAAGTAGACTTTATGGCATCAGAGAGTGTTCTAGAAAAAGCTGTCTGATATTTAATGAGGAAAAATGGAATAAAGGAAGATAAATGGAGATGCCTGGTGATCGGAGAGTAAGGGAAGAACAAAAAACAAAACTTTTCATTGAAGATCCTTCACAATAAAAAGATAGAAATTTAAAATACAGAAAAAATTAAATTAGGATAAACAAATCATTTGCTATTCCTACTTTCTTAGTGTGTCTGTGGAGTTGGGCTTAACCATGGATGCTTAAAAGTTTTTAGTGATATTGTTATTGGAGAAATACATCGGTGGTCTTCCTCCATTGCTAGTGGGAATGGGGTTCTTGGGGTGCTTCTGGAGTAAGCATTTTCCAAGGACCCCACAGAAGGATGAGATGTGGTAGAAAGCTTCATTTGCCTGGACTTATATTCCTCATTTTGCAAAGTCCCATTTCCTGTAATCTGGTCCTGGAAGATGTGCAGGTGGCTATCCAGTAGAACTATAATAGAAGTAAGGCCAGTGCCCAGAGTTTCCATTCTGTGGGGGAGTCGGGTCCAGTTTAGCACTGGGCTAGTTGCAGTGCATTAGTCCATTGTGTGTGGGGCCCACATCCCTGGGCCATGTGGGCAAAGGCAAGGAAGCCCCAAGAATCCCAAGAGACAAGAGAAAGAACTCCTTTGTTTAGGAGCTTCTATGTCTTAGATTCCTATGCTTGTAGTGGCCACGCCTACTCCAGCCACTGACCTCTTCCCAGGTGTGACTGACAGGAATACCTTCCCTATGTTACCCAGACTTTATTGGGCTGCCTATACATTTGGCCTTCCCTTTGCTCCTTCCCTATTATTCATAACCAGGTTATTTACAACAGTATCCATATGTGTTGAATTGTACTCAGAATGTTAATACTATGACAGTACCCCAATATTCTATTTGTTTTAAAACTATCAATGCACCGTGCTCACATAGGTGTTTGACACTCACCAGGCCTACTCTTCACAGATGGTGAGTGATAGCAGACATGACCATCGAAAAGAGGTAATATGATGATGTGTCCTTATTTTGGCAAAGACTGGCGGCATTGATGAACTTCTTTGCCCTTGGACAGAATATTAACACAGATTCTCCGGCTCATTTGGAGAGAAGGGAATTAATTCGTGAAAGAGAGGGTAGCTGTAGGCAAAGTTTCCGTGGGCAAAAAAAGAGAGACAAAATGCAGATTATGGTTTAAAAAAAATTAACTAGTGAAAGAGATGTTAACCTCCAACTGGGGAAGTAATTGTATTATAATGCTGATGCAAAAAACTATCAACCAAAGAAATGAACCTGAAATGTTTCTAAGTGGCAAGTCAGTACGGCTACCTTGGAGATCTGTTTGTGCTTCCTTTTGTACACCACTCTGCTCTAAAATCTCAGGAGAGGCTAGAGAGAGGGATTCTGCCAGATTTTACATAATCAAGTTTTGTCCCCAAACAACTTACTTCCATGGTGCTTTCAAGCCTAAATCCTTTGCTTAAAGAATTCAAACATCAAAGGAGAGGGCTTTGAAATGTTTTGTGTGTTCCCTGGAACATTCAGGTTTGTTCCAAGTCTCATTCTTTTTCTACCATTCAGATTCAGTGCAAGGTGACCTTTTAGTAGTGAATCTGAGAGAAGCAAGGACACTTTGGACACTCTCCCAGCTGAAGATAGTTCTGGGCTCTGAAGCTAGGTGACTCCACACCAATGGTGATGAGCAAGAAGTAATGGCAGTACCTTCTGGGATTTGGTCATAGCTAAGCCACAGGAACACCCAGGTGGCAAAGGCTTCCTGCTGTCCAAATCTGTAGAGAATTGTTGTGAATTTATTTGAGCCAAACCAAAGACAACTGTCGGGAAGCAAAAACTCAACAGATTGAGGAAATGCTCTGAGAAATGGCAGTTTTAACGTATTTTATGCATCAGAATCAAAAGGGAAGACATAAGGCCATATCATAAAACCTATTGGTGATAGATTAGGGAGGCATCTCTGGGATTGAATTAAAAGTAAAATATATAGTCACTTATTTCTCTTACATTGGTGGCTATAGGATAGTTAACAATTAGCACAACAATAATAGCAGGGCGTGCTTTTAGCTAGAAAGTTGTTTGTTTTTAAAATCCTCATTTGAAGATATTTTTTAATTGATTTTTTAAGAGAGAAAGGAAGGAAGGGAGAGAGAGAGAAAGAAACACCAGTATGAGAGAGAAGCATCCATCAGTTGCCTCCCATTTGTGCCCCTACAAGGGATGGAACCCACAACCTAGTTGTGTACTCTGAGCAGGAATCAAAGCCAGAAATTTTTGGTTTACGGATGATGCTGGAACCTACTGAATCACCTGGCAAGGACTATCTTGGTCATTTTTAAAGAGCTCTTGATATTTTATTTTTGTTTCAATGTGATACAGAGTTACAGAGTTCTGAATGATTCATCCTTACTCTTGTTCTTCATTCTGTACCTGAATCCAGTGAAATATAATCTTTCCTCGTCACTATTAATTACCTGAAAGCAATTAATAAGTTTTGATATCTTATTCTGGGAAAGCACTCAACTATCTTTCAAATCTCAAAAGCTTCTCATAAGACTTAAAACCTCTTGGAGAAGGATGGCTGCATTGTATTCTTGTATGGCGGGCATTCACTTGCACATCTGATATGACCTGTGCAGTTAGATGATTGCACTTGGCCTTCTTCTTTTGTATGACGGGTTCATTGCAGTTCTAAACCTCTTGTGCTTTGTTAGATTCCAGGACAATGAAACAAGTTCATTTCAACTTAAGTAGAAGCCCTTAATAGAAAATCAATCTATCTATCTATCTATCTATCTATCTATCATCTATCTATCTAGATATATAAAGAATATTAATATATCTTTCTTTCTCCTATTTATGTGTGAATATGAGGAGAAAAGGGAGACATACTTTCAATGACCCGGGTAATTTGCATCTACTGAATCCATCATGCCTGTGGCAGTCTCATAGTGCTTCTCACAGGCTTCTCACAGCATTGACTATCTTTCAAAATGTCACCCAAGTTTTCTTAGCTACAGAGTCGTAGAGCCCAGATTGGACTCCAGTTTTGACTGACACGCCAGCCTGTGTTTCTCCTGCCATCCTACTCTGAGACAGCTTGAATTAAACAATTAAATAGAAAGCTTTACCATGAGCCCCAGGAATTATATACCCATAAGAGCAGATTACTCTGCTCTTATGTATGGAGCCTCTTTTCATCAAGATTCTGTTTTGTGTTGTTTTGTTTTCTGCTGTGATAAGGCCGAACTACCATATTTTTCGGACCATAAGACGCTCCGGACCATAAGACGCACCAGTTTTTAGAGAAGGGAAATGAAGAAAAAAAGATTCTGAAACAAATAGTGTCCTAAAATATTTTATGTGCATTAAAACCCAACATCACAGTCATAAACACATGTAATCAACCCTGTAAAGTAAACAGCAGCATTTAGAACCATTTTAGAGCCAGGCAAGCACACAGAGACCACACAGAGCCGGGCAAGTAAAAAAACTTTTTTTTTTAAGTATATGTGTAGGCTATATTTGGACCATAAGACGCAGGGACTTTTTCCCCCCACTTCTGGGGGGAAAAAGTGCGTCTTATGGTCCGAAAAATACGGTATATATCTTCTCCTCTTCACTAATAACATTGGACTTGGTTGATATTTTAATGTTAATTCAAGTACAAAATCTTGGTAGAAAAGTGTATGTCAGGCAGCTACAGTTTAGTGAATCTTCATAAACTTAACACACGTGTGTGCCCAACACCCAGATTCAGAAAAAAAGGTATTACTAGTCTTCATTAAAACTTCCTCATACACTCTCCCATCATTTTCCCAAGACCCTCAGAGTAAGCATTTCCTGACTTCTAACAGCATTGATTAGTTGTGTGTATGTGTGTGTATGTGACTTATTTATATGTCATCTTCTTGGAATCCTATAGTGCCTAGTTCCTTTTACTTAACATTATAATTTCAACAATCATTCATATTGTTACATAATTATATAAAGTTTATACTCATTGTTGTGTTGCATTCAGCTAGGCATAGATATCAATTTATTTATCCAGTGGAGATGATGGGCATTTTGGTAATTTCCAACTTTTAGATATTATGAAATACCAGAGGCATGCCATTCATGCACTGGTGGTGGAAGGTAGTGGAAGGTGGGGGGAGTCCCTTAGCCAGGCCTGCACCCTTTCACAGTCTGAAAGTCCTTGGGGGATGTCCAACTGACGGCTTAGGCCCATTCTGTACTGCTGCTCCCCACATCCTTAGTGCTGCTGCAAAGGCGGGAGAGGCTCCTGTCACCGCTGTTGTACTCATCAGTTGTCAGCCCAGCTTCTGGCTAAGTGGTGCTCCTCCTGTGGGAGCACAATGACCACCAGGGGGCATCTCCTGCATTGAGCATCTGCCTCCTGGTGGTCAGTGCACGTCATAGTGACTGGTTGTTCCACCATTCAGTCAATTCTCATATTATCCTTTTATTATATAGGATTGTTGTGAGCATTCTAGAACATATTTTTAAATAAATGTATCTGCACATTTCTACCAGGTGGTTACTAAGGAGTGGAATTGCTATATCACAAAGTGAGCAGATGTTAAATTTTAGTGGCTACTGTAAATTACTTTCTTTGAAATTGATCTTTGTTGTGTGAAGACTAGACATATTTTCCATCCCTTCCTGCTTTGAATGCAATGTCTTTTTTCTAACATAATGCCTCTCAGTAGTACACAATTCATTTCCTGCTTGGCCACGTTCATAAGTTTTACACTTTCAGAAAGATTTCAGTCTCATTGCATCCTACACCTTTGAGTATTTTGCTGGTATTACTTTGATGTATGTATAAAGAATTTCTTCTTTCTCCCAGTCATGGAGAGCGCATGGAAAGTATTGTATGGCTGAGCAAAAAAAAAAAAAAAAAAAAAAAAAAAAAGCAGAAAGACTGGAAATAGCTTGTTTGTTAAATTAGGCTGGTTTGGTTTTAAAATGATATCCACTTATTTCCCAGAATCCCTTGTACCTTTATTCTTGGCTGGTAGGCAGTGACTAAGCCTCAGTGGGGAATACAGCTTGCTAGGTAAACCACAGAATTGCATGCTGAGCTGTGACCCTACAGACAGGTGGAAAACTCTGTAAATATCAACTACTTGAGTCTTCCTGCAATTGAACTTCAAAAACGTGCTTGAAAGCATGCAGCGAGGGGCAGCTGGTTGGAAGTCACCTTCCATCATGTTGAAGGAAAGGCTATATTGCGGCAGGCAGGTAAAAGCATTGCCCAGTAATTTTAAACCAGTAAGTTGCCAACATGGAGTAAATTCTACCTTACTTTTCTTCTAAATCCTAGGTCCTTCTACTCATATCCTAAGAAGTAAAAACAAATACATTTATGTCACAATAGCAACTACAAATTAAATAAACTTGACAAATAAATTTGAACTGATACTTGATTTATAAAGAGAGAAGCTGAAATTATTTATTCTGCTAAATATATATTTTTTAAAAGTTGGAAATTGATGAAATCTATTCTGTGCCCTCAGGTAACTGATGATTTAGCTCTGATAAGTCTAAATTCCTGTGTCTGTATAACATGGATTCTACAAATTGAAGATGGGATGTAAACCCATGTTACATGGGGGATGTTATTTCAATATAATTTCTAGAACCCTTTATAGGAGAGTGCTAAAAATGTTTGTGTTAAAGCATTTCCATTTAGGAGGCAATAGTATGTTCATACCTTGGTTCTGATGCCATTCATTTGGTTCTAAATCTAGTGGCTTTAATTGTTTAGCCTCTTTAATCTCACTGTCCTTGTCTGTTAAATTTGGGATATAATTATCTGCCTGTTAGATTGTTATGAATATTAAATAAAATAATGTATGGAAGCAGTTTAGCATAGTACCTTGACAACGCTTAGTGTCTTACAGTAACAGCCATTAACAATAATGGCAATAATGATAACAGTAACTATTAAAATATGGAGATGTGCAAATGGAAGCCTTTATTTGAAAAAAAAAAGTGCTTGGCACAGAGTCTGTGCTGTATAAGAGTGTAGTGTATTGTTTATATTAATTTGTTTTGCCATTATTATATTTTATTACTATTTTAGAAACACAGCAACTATAACTGGTAAGAAAACTCTTTCTTGAGGTGTGGGCATTGTCTGTCCTCCATAAGAGCAAGGAAATAGCATTTATAGCCTGAATTTTTATACCATTTCTTCATTCCATAACCAGGATACTCACAAATATGCCATTGATGTGACTTCGATTGGATGCATACTCATTTTTTCACCACTGTTATTTAGTTCACTCAATCAGCTCACCTCCTAGATAAATTATGCTAATGGTACAATTTCCATGAGTTGAACATAAAACAAGGTATTTTACATTAAATATTCCAGCTCTGAACATAAACTTGCAATGGGGGATTATCTTCATTTATCACCTAAGAAGTCTGAGGATCACAAAGGTTAAAAATTTGCAAAAACATTTAAAACTAATCCACATTGGTTTACATAGTAGTAATTTGTTCACTGAGTATTTTTCCATGAGATCTACTATAGTCTGTTTATCCACCAGTTGACATTTAAGTTGTTTTCAGTTTTTTGGTGTTGATTTTTTTTTTTTTTAGCAATTCTCAGAACTCATAGATATGAACATCAAAACGAGTAAATTTTACTGTATATGAATTTCAGCTTCAATGAGTAAATAAATAAAGATCTCACAGGAAGACGCACCAAGAAGAAATGGTAGAGCCAGCAAGCTAACTCAGGGTGATCTGTCTCAGTGACCCATGTTCATTCCTTCTGAGGAATGAACTGCTGCTAAGACAGTCCTTCTGTCAAAATGTAGTGCCTTATCAGAAATCATAACTAAATGAGTTATTACTAGCAGGTCCCTCTATTTGTTTTATAACTTCCAAAAGGGAATAGTGTGTCTTATACATCATCAAAGAGAGCATGTCTTAATAAAACCATGGTACCCCCATTCCCAATGTATAAATGCAATTTCAGGGGCATCTGGAATGCTACTTGTTTTCAACAGAGAACTGAATAAATTAATGCTTTGGCTTTGATTTTTGGTGGGTTTTATTTTAGAATCAGAACTTTTTCAACATTTAAAAATATTAATCAAATCTATTCTGGTATTCCCATCTGTTCGCCAAATCAGAGTCTCATGAAGATAACAATGACTCCAGTTCGATAATGCTTTCCCTCTGTGAATACAGGTTGATGTATGCACCACCTCTTCTTTCTAGTCAATTAATCAATAAGCATGCATGGGCACTTAAAGTGATGGTGATGGGGAGTCCCATTTATACTACGAAAGTTAACGGTCCTTCTCATTGAGCCCTGGTTCATCAGGAAATTATTTTACTTCAGAATTGATAGCCATTGTTTTATAATCCTTAGAGATTTACTGACATTAACAGGTTGAAATCCCCCTATTATGCTGAACAGCAATTTATAGACCTAAAGGATAAAATAAACCATGGACTTAGAAAGCAGCAATATGTTCTATCATAAACTGTTTAGCAAATGAATGTGCAGATTATTCTGGGCTCGCATTGCTTACCTGGATATTTAAAACCACTTAAAAATTCAGTGCTTACAAATTATCTATAAATACATTAACTCGCAAAGAAACCACAATATTAATTGTTGACTGGGGATTTCACCGGGCGGACAAATTATTCAGACAGAATAATGTGTGTCCCTGTTTGCTGTACTTCCCCAGGAGGTAAAGCAATAAATTCCAAACCTTAAAGTCACCAAATTTATTTATCTTCTGGAATAAGTACTTTTTCCCCTCTCTTCTGCAGTGAGCTGAAATTAACCCTGTGAAAAGAAAGTACATTCAAATTCATTATGTTGCACAAGAGAAAATTATTTCCTAAATAAAATGTGTGTACATGGTTCAAAAATATTCAAAGGGTCTTTTTTTTATCAGTTACTTAAGTTTAGATACCAAAATATGTGAGCATGTATATACTGGAATGAGGAAAAAAAATTGTCAACTTTTGAAGATCTGCTGTGGAAAATATCTGATTTTAACCAAGTCACTTATTCATTCTTTAAAGGTATTTACAGAGTATGCACTCTATGCAGGATGTATTCAAGGGACTAAAATGCATCAGGACTACAGCAGTGGTTCTCATGACCCACAGGTTGAGAACCGCTAGCAGGGTCGCCTAAGACCATCGGAAAACACAGATATTTACATTACGATTCATAACAGTAGCAAAATTACAGTTATGAAGTAGCAATGAAAATAATTTTATGATTGGGGGTCACCACAACATGGGAAATTGTATTAAAGGGTCAAGGCATTAGAAAGGTTGAGAATCAGTGACCTAGAGGGCTATTCCTTGGCTATTCATGCATTGGGCCTCTCTCTCGTCATAGTAAAATACTGGTTTGGAGTTCAAATATACCATAGATCCCTCTTCTTATCAATGTCAGTGGTTCTTGCATGTGAGCAATGTTGCCTTCCCCTCCAGGCGACATTTGGCAATTTCCCAATAATTTTGAATATCATGATGAGGGACATGCTATTAACCTATAACGGGCAGAGACCAGGGGTACTACACATTATTCTACAATGCACATAGTAGCCATCAACCTTAATCGGAAAAACAAATCAATAGTGTCGCTGTGGAGAAACTCTGATGTATGTCATCTTCTAAATGTCATTTGTCATGCTAGCCTAGGCATAGCATTAAAGGAAAGTTATTATCAAAGTTTTAGTTCATCAGCATCACCTTAAAATTTTTTTCACACAGAATGCCGTCTGGGACTTTGATGTTAAAGATTGAGTTCATCCTAGAAATCGACACTTCCCACAACTTCCACCTTCAAGTATCCTGTGGTGGGTGGGCTCACAGGCCCCGCATCAGATAGAAACCCTTCTGCTATAATTGCCCTGCCTGATTCCATGACCTAGGAAGTGAAGAGGCGCAAAGAAATCAGATTACAGACAGCTGTGGCCATCAGCACTCTCCATGGTGGTTCTGCCTCTTGTCATGTTCTCAGCCAGCCCCTTGTTAGACTAGCACCCATGTAGGTGAGGAGCAGAGACATGTTATAAGCAAGGACGCGTGAGCCTTAGTCTGAGAAGAAGGTGCTAATAAGTCCTTTGAAACTCAGATTTCTTCCCTGTTGTGGTGCCCAGTGGGGAGGGGAGAGTGGAAACAGGTGTTAAAAGAATTCAGTGTGAAGCCAAAGTCTGCCTTAAAGACAAGACAATATGTGCCCGGAAAAAGGGACAGCCACTGCCACAGTGAAAAGGGACACGGAGTGAGAATTACAGAGATTTTATGTGTAAGAGTTTCAGGGTTTTAAAAACATGTTTTCATTGATTTTTTTTTTTTTTAGGGAGAAAGAAAGGGAGAGGAGGAGAGAGATGGAAACATCAGTGATGAGAGATAATCATGGATTGGCTGCCTCCTACATGCCCCACACCGGGGACTGAGCCCGAAACCCAGGCATGTGTCCTGTCCAGGAATAGAACCGTGACCTATTGGTGATTGAGTCAATGCTCAACCAACTAGCCATACCTGCTGTGCAGGAGTAAGGGTTTTTAAGTGGCAGCTTTGGAGAAGGATTTCAGTTTTGTGCATTGGAATAGCTTTCCATGAGAATACCAATATCAAGGCCCCACTGTAGACCAATGGAGTCAGGATCTCAGGGGACAGTGCAGAGTGTCAGTATTCTTTGACTGTTTCCTAGTCATTGTAATGTGCAGCCAGGGTTGAGAGCCACCACTCAAAATGTCGTTGTTCTTGTGGGGAAGCAACTAAATAATTGATGTGTGTAAGTATTTTGGCCAGAGATCTGGGCTTATCACCCACATCAAATGTTAGTTTGTTGTCGCTGTTCTGGTTGTCATTTTTGTTGCTGCTACTGGTATCGGTGATGTTATTGTTATCCTAGTCTTATGTCTTGCCTTATGATCTTGAGTGCCTTCTTCATGTCTGTTTTCTCATCTGTGAAATGGGAACATTAATTGTTACAACCTAAAGTTGCTATAAAAAATAGCATGACGTATTATAAGACTACTTTTAATATGAAATTTTCATAAATATTAGTTTGTTTTTCCTATTGATCTCTGCATGCATTTGCCTTATGAGGGAATTTGAAACTTTCCTTGATAAAGATGACATTCTAAGATGCCCAATAACATCCTATGAATGTAGTAGAAACCAATTTATAATATGAATTTTGCTGTTGTTGATATTATTATTATCTGTACAAGGTACTGTGTGTGTTCCTGTTAAAACTTCCAATCTTACAGGGAACAAGGAACAATGTTCCTTCCCATTGAATAGATGAAGAGAATTGTTCACACAGTCAATGGCAAAATTAGAAATCTGAACATAGAACTTGCATGCTAAATTGGTTCCCGTCACCAATATCTTGGTTCTAAGGAGAACAATGGTCTGGGTGCGCAACTAGACATATTTATCACCCTTCTTAAATGTCTTGGTTTGGAGGGGCCAGCAACCCCACCCTGCTGAGATGAATTCTGAAAATTCGAATGGAGCATCTCTTCTTTGTGGTTGTGCACAGGGCCATCAGGAAGTCTGAAATAGCGCACTGGGATGGTGGGGGAGGGGGTCAAAGAACATAGCATCTGAAATTGGAAAGTAAATGGCCTGGAGAAACTCCCAAGGCCATGTAAGGTACACTTGGCAATGTCATGGAGCTGCATATGCCAAAGAGAATTAATGGAATACAAACAATGGATAGATGGTAGAATCTAGCAGCTTTATTTTTCTTAATATAAGGCATCTATTGCTTTCTATATGTTAATGGGTTATATCAGGAACCTTGGTTCAGAAAAAGTCTGAGTCTTATCTATGACATCTCAGTATGGCCTTCTTTTCACTCTAACACATGTGGTCCCAGCTCTCTAATTCTTATCCTTGCACTTGACTTTAAAATGTGATTTACATCAGCTGGACAATATGCTATGTGTTGTAACTATTAGTGACATAAACTTGCTTTTCACTTGATTGTGATAGGGATGAGTATCACTATAGCTCTTTTTAAAAAGAAACCATAGTCCAGCCAACTTGGCTCAGAGGTTGAGCATCAACCTGTAAACCAGGAGGTTAAGGTTTGATTCCCGGTCAGGGCACATGCCTAGGTTACAGGCTCCATCCCCAGTGTGGGTCCTGTAGGAGGCAGCCAATCAATGATTCTCTCTCATCATTGATGTATCTATCTCTTTCTCCTTCTCTCTTCCTTTCTGAAATCAATAAAAATATAAAAAAAATTTAAAAATAAAAGGAAACCACAGTCTTAGTATCAAATATTCAGAATTTAGTAACCCAGATTCATAGAGATTTAAGAATATTTAAGAATAAATGGTATACTTTTACTCTGTAACATTTCTGAGAGCTAGAATATCAGGATCATATATGTAATGCCTCTTTTATCAAAAGTGCTTTGATCCTTGAAATTGCTCTTGGAGGAAGGACAAGATCATAATCCCTGTTTTCCAGAAAAAGAAAATTGATGTTCTAAGAGGCTAAGTGACTTATTTGAGGTCATTGAGCTTAATTAAAAGAATGATACCTTAAAAACAAGGGTTTACTCACTGCCTGGAAACTTGTCATGGAAGCATGGTGGGACATGATAAAACAATGTTTTCTTAGGCATGGAGTAAGTTTTGGGTGTTATCTGGTAAAATTTAAGTACTGGTAACTTTCTATTTCCCAGGGAGACTTGGGAGTTTGCCTAGATATGTTTATATCAATGATTCACCTATTTTTGGTTTTCCTTCAAAAGAATTTAAAAGTAATAAATAAATGATATCCAGAGATAAGAAAGATATATTAAGATCTGCTGTCCATTATTTTGGACTTTTTTTTTTTACTATTTCCATGTCTTACCTGTTCTTCATTGGTACACAGGTGCTTGCATTTTTTTAAATCTTCTACCTTTTGGAAATGTTAGCATGGAATAGCCATTTGAAACTGCCACAGGCAGTCTTTTAAAAGAATATAGCAAGCCTGAATCTTTCATGTCTCGCACTAGACCCAAGAAACAATTTTACACTTAATGGTGTCTATTTGCAAGGACAATAAATGGGCCCATCTGCCGACACCAATTGGTTCACAAAATCCAAGTGGAGAGTAGGAAAGATCTAAAGGGACTGCAGGGGGCAACTGTCTCTAGTCTTTGAACTTGGCAGATATTTTAGGAGCAGTTCCTTAGGACAATAAAATTGGATCCCTATTAAGTATATGATAAATGTTATGTCCTGCATAAGAGTATTACAGACCCTTCCCTGAAGTCTCAGAGCATTTTGAAGCGCTTTGGATTCATTATCCCTAGCATCACAACAAAATTTAGAGGCTGTTGGTACTATAATCCCCAATTTACAGGAGATTGTACTTGAAGTCCAGAGTAGTTGGTGATCTCCACTATTCCTGTTGTAAGTAGATGTTGACCCTCTTGAGATATCAACAACTTGCATGCTTTGTGTTGTGACTGTTTTCCAACTTTCTTATCTTGCTCTTAAGCTAGGCTATCATTTTTGTTTCTCCCACACAACTTTCGGAGGATCTGTCCCTGAAGTCCTGAAGTGTATACCCTGTTTTAAAGATATTTTGAAAGAGCAGGGAGCATTTCAAGAAGAGTCTTTATAGGCTTTCAATTGTTTCTTCACCATAAAATATTCACTGACATTCCTTACTTTCAGTCACTATGTTGAGACATGGTCAAATCTAATCAATATTTAATGCCTGTACCTGACCTTTTGATCAACTGTCTATCAATCAGAGGTCCTCATAACCTCCTTCTCAGATTGAATTAATTTGCTACAGTGGTTCATATAACTGACAGAAACATGTTACCTACTAGATTATAAATTTATTATCAAAGGATAGAATTATGAACTGCCCCCCATCAGATGGAAGTGAGGCACAGAGCAGAGTGTAGAAAAGAGCACTGCACCTCCATGCCCTCTGAGGGTGCCATTCTCCCCAAATCTCCAAGTGTTGGCCAACCAGAAGCCATCTGAAACCCATCCTTCTGGGTTTTTATGGAAGTGTCCTTACAAAGACATGGTTGATTTAATCGTTGGTCATAGGTGATGAAACTCAATCTCTTGCCCTGGGAGGTTGTGCAATGGCCCTCAAATCTCGTAGTAGACTCCAGAGACAACCTTAGATACATTTCAAAACTCACATCATTAACATCAAAAAAGATATCTTTATTGCTCTCATAATTCAGAAAATTACAGTTTTAGGTGCTCTGTGCCAGAAAGTGGATGAAGACCAAATATAGATTTCTTATTATGAATCACTGTACCACAGTTAAGTTCATCTGCAAGGTAAAATCCCTGCCATTTTCTTCCTCGGACAAGAAATCATCCTGGCCTGATGCAAACCTTTCTTTCGCTAGTCTGTCTCCATGCCCCAGCCTTCTGCCTATAAAATCCTTTCCTCTTATGCAGCCTACTTCCTATATCAGGTGCTTCCTAATTCATTTATTGCCTACTAAAACCAATTAGCTCTTTAAATTTACCAGATTGAATGTTTGTTCTTTAACCAAGGCCACACACTTTTCTATTTTAATTATATTAACCAAATACCCTAGATCCTGAGACAGCTATTTAGGTCGAAAGATAGATAGATAGATAGATAGATAGATAGATAGATAGATAGATAGATAACAGATAGATTAAAAAGCATATGTAAAGAAATATTAAATTTTGGATTTAGTTGGTAGGCTTACAGGGGTGTTTACTTACCATTCTTTATTTCTGTATGTTTGAGAATTTTCAAAATAAAATTGTAGAGAGAAGAGTGCCTTTGGTTTCCTCTCTGAAAGCCATCACATTTTTGTGTGATATAAAAACCAAATTCACTACCTCATTCTGTACTTTATTTCTTCATCAATAGTGGCTCTGAAGTGCTTTTGGCTATTTTTGAGTAGCAAAACATCCACACAAGTCAAACATTTCAACTTCTTGGGACTTCCAAAGGCTACATCATAAAGTGCTTCTATAAAGCAGTGATTCTCAACTTGACTCCACATTAAATCACTCATATAAAAAAAAAAAGATTTCTGATGCACATATCCCACTGGAGAAATTCTAATGCACTCAGTGTGGTGTGGGACCCAGGCACTGCTTCTTTTCATCTTCCCAAGTTATTTCAGAGTGTGCTCAGTGTAGCAAAACACTGTTCTAAACACTACCCAGTGGCTATTAAACTATTAAAAACAGACCCACTCAATTAAATACTAGCTGATAAATACTTGAAAGTGAGTATTTGTGTAGGTGCTTCTTGGGACAAGGGTAGGTATGGCCAAGTGTAATGCAGGAGGAAGGCTGTTTACCCAAGAAATATTGCCATTTGAATTTAAAACAATGCCCATGACATGTATGGTTTCTCCTGCTCTGTATAACACATTGAGTACAAGAAGTAGATCCATAGGAATTGTTATAACATAAGCATAGAAAAGCTTTATCTGGTACTTTTCTCCCAAGCAAATTAAATACATTAGGAGAAAAGAATAATAAATTTTTAACCAAGTGTCAATTTATTTATTTTATTATATTTTTACTTTTTGGTAAAATTATGTATTGCAGATGCTTCTATATAATCAACTAGATTCAAATAGGAAAGGATAGCTCAACTCATTGAGAAAATAATTTTAATACCATATAATAATATTTTAATGGGAATTTGTCAGGGTTTGGTTAAGATTCAAGACCTAGGTTTATATGGAACTAAACATGTACAAGACCAAAAGCTCATTGTTTTCTCTTTTTTTGTGATATTTTCTTAAGATGGATGTGTCCTTAGTTAACATTGTATGTTTCTAACAATGTCAAGTTATGTGGAGGTCACTAAAAATAAACTTGTATTTATGAACTTAATAGAAATGTTGTACCATTTTAAATTGTGCTAAGTTGTTTTTCTTTTCATTTTAGATACATTAGAACAACTTGATTTTAAAAAGCTACCCATAACTCTATTACTTATATTATTATGTTTAACTACCCACAGTAAGATTTCCTGAAATATATTTTTGAATGATTTTTACTTTACCTAACACAAAGAAGTCTACAAGTATTCTTTGAAAAATGCTCTCCAAACACCTAATTTTTCTCAAATTCTACCTAATTTAGTTTTTGATTAATCAAGTAGGTTCATACTTAAAATTATTTGTATGTGATTATAAGAGAAGGAAGGAGTACAGAAGTGAGAAAGGGAAAGAAGACAGTTGTACAAAGAGTAGGCCAAGTGAGAAAACATGTACATGGGTCATGTGAATATTTCAACAGATGTTTTAAATGTTAATTAGAGAAAAGCAGTCTTTGATGATTCGTTTGTTTGTGTCAACTTACATGAAGTTGGAGGTGCCCAACTATTTGGTCCAGCTTCCCTTTCCTTTTGCCACATTCCTTCCCACTGTCTAGAAGTTCTTGACTCTGTAAAGTATCATGCAAAAGGTTAAGAGGGAAAAAAGATATCTGAGACTCTATTAGGCTCATTTTGCCTGGTGGAAGGATGTTAACACCAAACTCTCAACCTGGATTCAATGAACAAATATCCTATATAATAAAAGCCTAATATGCAAGTCGACCAGATGATGGAATGATGGGTGGAACAACTCATTGCTATAACATGCACTGACCACCAGGGGGAAGATGCTCAAAGTAGGAGCTGCCCCAGCCCACAGGCCCCAGGCCAGCAAAGGCATTTGCCAATGGGGGGGGGGGGGGGGGGGGGGGGGCTGATTTCCTTACTGGTCGTGCAACAGAGGGGGCCAACTGGTGGTGGTGGGCAGCCTGATCGCCCCACCCAACCTGTCGCCCCACAGATTGGTCCTGATTGCCAGCCAGGCCTAGAGAACCTACACATGCACAAATGTCATGCAGCTGGCCTCTAGTTTAATAATAATAGCTAACAGGTAATATGTCTACTGTCACACAAGGTCCATGCTAAACTAATTTCTATTGCTGTGTAGAAGATGACTGTACATGTCATGGCCTGAAGAGCCCCATTTATCAGGGCACAGTTCTGAAGGTCAGAAGTCTGGGCAGACTCAGTAGGTCCTTGGCTCCAGCTTCTCACGGTGGAAATCAAGGTTTCAGACGGGGTGGGTTCTTCCCTCCAGCCTCTGGAGCAGATCTCCTTCCAATTTATGTGTGGCCAAAGTCAGTTCTTCCTACGTGGCTGTAAATCTGAGTTCCCTTTCCCCTCCTGGCTATAGTGGGAGGCTGCTCTCTGCTCCGAATTCCTCCCTCCCGGGATCCCTCATCTCACCAATCTTCAAAACCAGCAATAGGTTTGTCAACCCTGTCTCATGTTTTAAATCTTTGCTGATCCATCTGCCACCAGAAGGAGAAACCTCTGCTTTTAAGGAGCTCCTGTGTACAGCTTAGACATCGCCCCAACCCCTGAAATCACCTTCCTATTTTCAAGAGCAATTCCTGCCCGGATGGTGTGGCTCAGTGACTGAGTGTTGATCTGGGACCCAGGAGGTCACGGTTAGATTCACAGTTGTTTATGTCTGGCACATGCCTGGGTTGCAGGCTTGATCCAAGTGTGGGGCCTGCAGGAAGCAGCCTACCAATGATTCTCTCTCATTATCGATTTTTCTATTTCTCTCCCTTCCTCTCTGAGATCAACAAAAATACTAAAAAAAAAAAAAAAAAAAAAAAAAAAAAAAAAAAAAGGCAACTTCTTAGTAACCTTAATTACATCAGCAAAATCCCTTTGCCATTTAAGATAACATAATGACAGGGGGAACCCCAGAGAATAGAAGCTATACAAATTACTACGTACTACACATAGTTGAACTCTAATTTTCATTACTGCTCTATTCAATTAGGTTTCACTATTCCCAATTTTCAGACAGTTTGCGATCCAAAGTCATAGAATCAAGGACCACAGCCATGTTTTAAACCTTAGTCTTTCTGATTCTAAAGTTGCTGCATTTCCCCCACAGTGGTGCAATCAACCAAACAGATATGGATATCTATTCTGTACTACAATCTAGGGCTAAGGAAGTTAATGATGTTCCTTGTCCTTCATGAGGGAAGAAAGAAATAACAGGTCCCTCTTTACCCAACCAATAACTAAATAATTCTTAATATTTTCCATGTGCCCTCTGAAAGGCTTTACCTGTGTTAATTCCTTTAAATGTCACAATAACCCTATGAGATAGCTACTGTTATAATGCCAACATTCAAGCTATATAGGTGTCAGATCAGAAAAGGACAATGGATGTTCCACACAACGTGCTGCATTCGTTTTGCAATGTAAAAAATAATCCATCTTTATGTTATATTTCCATTTGAAAGTTCCTTATTCTCAATGTGGACTTAGATTCGAGATTCTGAGATGTCTGAAGCTCTGATAGACACACTGGGCTCACCATCTTTCCTAGAAGCAAACCCCTGGAGTAGAAGAGTATTCTCTCCACCTGCCCTTAGGTAGAAAGCCTAATTGGCCAAAGACCCTGCCACTCCCTATTGTCTTCCATATTTTACAAGTGATAGTCCGTCACCATTAAATACCCCACTCACACTGTTGTATTTTCTTACAACAGAGACTTTTTTTTTTTCACTATCATCAGCCAGGGATCAGAAGGTAAACTATTGAATAGTAATTGCATAAGGCAAACATTAAGCCCTTCCTTAATTTTGTTAATTGCCTGGCAGTTCTAGACAGTTACATTTGTTGGTAACCTTTCGCTCTTCCTAAAGGTCATCCTTTAATTGGATTTCGAAACTCTACCCTTTCAAGTCAAAGAAAATACTGGAATGCACCTTGAAATTGTAGGGCTGGCGTGAAACAAAGGACATGTTTATCCAGCCACCAGGAGGGGGAGAAATGTCTCCAAGCGTTAATTGTGTCTTATTCTGTACATCTAATTTTAAACGCATCTTTACATTTCAATGTTAAATTTAAACCGATGAGCACTTGCTCATCCGAGTCTATGAAGATGCTCATCGTTTGTCTCTGGGTGTTTCTCTGTGAACTAGTTAATTCCCCTACATACCCTCCTGCATTTTTAACCCTTACATTTGATCCATCTTGGTATTGCTTTCCAGAAAGGATTATGCCTGGGAACTTTGAGTCACATTCATGGGAAAACAGAGCTAGTCACCCAGTGGCAAGTACCAGTGGGCTTTCTGACTGAGAAGCCCAGGCATGTGTGTCAGATAAACGTCTCCCTACCTGGTTTTTGTTCAGCCTGCCCACCTATGTAAAACCTCTCAGCAGCCACCTCTGAATTCAGCCGCAGACGCTTTTGTGAAAGGGACAGCTTGAGAGCCTATTAAAAACGCATTGTTACTCTGAGTATTTTGTTCCTCTGTGCTATATAATAAGCCGAAAAAACGACAGTAGGTGAGCATTCTATGGGGAAAACCGCTGTTCCTTTTATTGACTCTATAGCCACACACATTAATAGAAAGTGCATTTTATATCAGACGGGTGAACTGAGCCACTCTGGATGGAGCCTTTCCCCTGCATTTAAGTTGTAAATGGCAAGTTGGTTTACAATAAATATCAAGGACGATAAAATGTCCCCTTTATAGAGGGTTTTATTATGAAAAATACCTATGTGTTCAATACATGTTGGAGTTTTGTCTGGGAAGGTAGTGTTCAGTATAGAAAACTTGAAAATTCTTAAGAGATGTGTGAGAAAGTAAACAATGCCCTTGATTTTGTCACCAAGTACATAGAAAATAGGAATGCCTTTTTTTTTTTCAGAGTATCTTTGCATAGACAAAGATAGTTGTCATGCCTGTTTTAAAATAGTTTTCACTATTCATAAACATCAGATTGAATCATTTTCTAGGATACATGGATTCAGTCATTCTCCTGTTCGAAACATGTTTTTACTTTATCTTAATACTAGAGTCCCGATGCATAAAGTCTGTGCAAGGGGCTCAGCCCTCACAGCCCAGGCTGCCCTGTGGCCCCGTGGCCCCACCCCCCACCCATTGGTCATTCTGGAAGGTCATTGTGCCATCCAGTCTAATTAGCATATTTGCTCTTTATTATATAGGATGTTCCCTTCTCTCTTTCCTTTCTTTTCATTTTTTCATCTTTCATTTTATTTCTTTTTGGAAAATATTCATTGTGATTTGCATTCCCCCAGAAAACTTTTAGTATGCAGCTCTGTTTTGTTTTCTCAGATGGAGTTCCAGATACAGTTACTTATTGCAGGTTGTTATTGCTATAGTGCTGTTGTTGTTTTATTAGCAATACTAGTATTGTCACTTGCAAATTAATCATTGACAGTCATTTCAAAGGGGAAAAAAAGATTACTGCAAAGATGTGTCAAGTCGCAATGTGGAAAATGAGTGTAAACTGACAATTCCTTCTGAATTAGATTTCCATATATGTCTTCATGTAATTAATCCTCTTACTTGGGGCTTCCATATGCACTTAAATATTACATGCATGATTTTGCATCATATGTTTAGGCTATATCAAGTATTCTGAAAAGTTTTTAAGATAGTCTTGCTAGGATGACTACACAACGTGTAGCTCAGAAATCCATCTCCCTGGTTCTGGTCTCTTTTTTTCCCTATAGCACTTGCCATCGTCTCATCTTAAATTTTCTTGCCACCCTTGATGGAATGTGAGAATATTTGTTTGGTTGGTTGGTTGGTTCATTGGTTTGTTACAAAAATCTGAAATAGCTCTTGCACATAACAGGTGCCAAAAGGTGTCTGTTGGATGCATGAACAAGAACTGAGCATATTGTTGGCACATAATGACAGCTCACATCTGAAGGGTTTTTACTATCATCAGGTTCTGCTGGAAGCCTTGTCCTCAAATATTAAACATGGCTTGTAGGTAAGGAAAGTGCTAGTCAGTTAGGTGTCCTGGCTTCGAATATTGCTGGGAAGGGACAGTTAAAATTACTGAATTGCACACTTTAAATAGGTAAATTTTAGGGTTTATCTATTATATCTCAACTATATAGATGCCCGATGCATGATGATTTGTGCAAGAATGGGCCTTCCTTCCCCTGGCTGCTGGCACCACCTTCTCTCTGGGCCTGGAGCCACCTTTCCGCCTTCCCATGCTGCCCAGAAGCCCGGAGTGGCTGGGGCAGTGTGGAATGCCTGCGTCATTGCCATGGTGAGGATGAAAGCATCCAGCCCCAGCCTCTTGGTGCCTGAGTATACAAATTAGTTCGCCATCTTTGTTGGGTTAATTTGCATACTCATTCCTGATTAGCTGGTGAGTGCCATAAAGGTATGGTCAATTTGCATCTTTCTCTTTTTAGTGTAGATAAAGCTGTTATTTTAAAGAGCAGATGGGCCAGAACTGGTTTGGCTCAGTTGATAGAACATCAGCCTGCAGACTCAAGGGTCCCGGGTTGGATTCCGGTCAGGGGCATGTACCTTGGTTGCGGGCTCCCAGTGGGGGGTGTGCAGGAGGCACCTGATTAATGTTTCTCTCTCATGGATGTTTCTAGCTCTCCCTTCCTCTCTGTAAAAAAATCAATCAATAATATATATATATATATATATATATATATATATATATATATATATAGAGAGAGAGAGAGAGAGAGAGAGAGAGAGAGAGAGAGAGAGAGACACAGTAGATGGTTAGCTCTTCGGAGGGAGAAGAAATTTTAACCCCTGGTTGTGACTCTAACTCACTTTGTGATCTTATATAAGTCATTTCTCGCTCATTCTTAGTCTTCCATATACAGATTTAATGTGTCAATTACCTGACATTCTAAAATCCCCTCCGGTTCTCATATCCCAACTTTTGGAACAATAAACTTCTGCAGAGAGGGAGAGCAAAGAAGGCAAGATGAGTATTTTATCTTCCTGTTGCTCAAAAACCTGGACCACGCTTTTTAGCAAGCAATTTAAACTCCTTTACACATATTTCAAAGTAACATGGGCATGCAAACATACATGCATCTACGCATGCGTACAAATATCCAATTATCTAATTGGATACAAAACAAGGAGATAGTTGTCAGTTTCTTGATTTCCAAAAGACTTTCCCAGAAACTGTTTTTCCAGCCCCAAAATAGTCAATTACACATCACCAAAGCACTGAATCCTCTGCCTGCGTACCAGAGTGTACCTTGGGGGCCATCTGGTACCTCAACACTTAACGAGATTGGCTTGGCTTCCTTTGAGTGAGTGAGGAAACTGTTGTGACAATGAGAGAATGTTCCTCTTACCTAATTAACAGGGCTTATTAGGAGAGCAGCGACGGCCGGAGTCCATCGCACACCCAGCCATATGGACACACGAAGCATAGATCAAACCGGTCTCTGCAATTACGCTAATAGTTCTTCCTTTTGCTTTCCCTCGTTTTCATCTCAGCTCAATCAATGCCTAACACGTTCCCCGGATTTTTTAACAGTGTCAATGAATGGGCGCTGTAAATGGATTTGAGGTATCAAGGCCACCGTTGACTGGATACGTGTCTGCTGCCCAGCGGCTAACCTCCTTTTGCCACTTCCCACAATGCCCTTAATAACACCATGTCTGAGACACCAGAGGACACCTGTGACCTTTCTCTCTGCCATATGGCTGAGCTGCGCCCAACTCCTCCTGGTGATGTGCTCCTTTGATATACCTCCCGTGCAGAAACCTTTGTTCCATGGCAAAGTACAGCATGTATAATATTCTCATTAAACCCACAGACAAGGTCTCTCTCTCTGTTAAACAGAATCAGAAACACCTTCCCACATGTGAGGTCCAAGGGTGAAGCTGACAGTTCAGAATCATCCCGAAGTCACTTCCTCGGCCACCCCAACCCTAGGCGGAAATGGACGGATTTTAAATCTCACTCTCATATAAACGAAGGCCTCTATCTATTCAGGATCCCATAATCTGTTGACAAAGCGGTATTGAAAGAGGCACGGCCCTTGATTTTGAGCAGGGAGTTAATCCCTTTCTCATCCCAAATCCCGCAGCACCAATTATAGATAGGAAGTATGGGATGAAAACCAGGTATTTACCTTTTGCTGGGTGGTGTGCAGGATGATATGCCTACTCTCAGAAAGCCAGGTGTCTGTCCTCCTCTTTTCCCCATTTTCAAAGGGAGAAAACTGCTTCTTCTGGAGAGCAGGGGCCGGACCTGAAGCCAGACTCACTTTGGTGTTTTATCAGCCGTCAGCATCCCGCCGCCTAAGCAGCAGCCCTGTGCCCTGCACGCGGTGGATACTCAGCGGATAGATAGGTTTTCAGTGGATGTCTGTGTAGCGCTATTACCTGGCTTAATCCATTATTCAGGTGGATTTATGAATAGTGTCAGGTGGAGTCTAGGGAAGGAAATTCTAAGAGCTGCAGAAAAGATGAGTTTATAATACAGATTTGTAATGAGGAAACCCCTTAGGGATATTGCTGCCTATAATGGAGAGGAGAGGAAAGGAGAGGGGAGAGGAGAGGAGAAGAGGGGAGGGGAGGGGAGGGAAGGGGAGAGAGAGAAATACTGAGAGATTATTTTTTTAAATAACAGCTTTATTATCATTCACATACCATAAAGTCACCCCTTTACTATGTTTCTGAGGATCTCCTAAAGTTGTGAAACTATCATCACAATCTAACTTTAAACATTTTTTTTTGTTTTAATATTTTTAATTGATTTCAGAGAGGAAGGGAGAGGGAGGGAGAGATAGAAACATCAATGATGAGAGAGAATCATTGATCTGCTGCCTCCTGCATGACCCCTACTAGGAATTGAGCCCACAGCCCAGGCATGTGCCCTTGACTGGAATCGAACCCTGGACCCTTCAGTCCTCAGGCCAACATTCTACCCGCTGAGCCAAACCAGCTAGGGCTAACTTTAGAACATTTTTGTCCCCAAAAGAAACCTCATACCTCACCAGCAGTCACTGGCCATTCACCCTTCCCTCCAGTCCTGGCCATCACCAGTCTGCTTTGCATCTATGGATTTGCCTTTTCCGGGCATTTCATATAAATGCAATCAGACCAAATGGTAAATCTTGCAAAATGAGTGAAACCAGCCATGAGAGATTCTTATCTGTGTAATTAATTCTGAGTCCACTTCTCTTGGGAAAGCCAACATGTAGGGAGACGGAGGAATGAAGATCTGACCTTACTTGCAATATATAAACTACATTTTCACATCTGGTAAAATGTTCATATCCAATAATTTTATATGCCACTGATTAAAACACAAAAATAAAAAGACCCAGACAACCCAATTTAAAAATGGGGAAAGAGCCTGAATACACACGTCTCTGAAGAGCACACACAGATGGCCCATAGACATGTGAAAAGATGCTCAATGTCACTGATCATCAGAGAAATGCAAATCAAGCTCCTTAATCTTAATCACAGCTGAGAAGTTCATTTTCTCTGTAAAGTAACATAAGCACAAGTTTCCAGAAGTATTAGGGATGAACAACTTTGGATCTATTATTCTATTTACCACGATGTTTCATGTACACACACACACACACACACACACACACACACAGAGTTTTATTTTTATAATGAAACATCACACTACATTTGTAGCTCTGCATTTTGCCTTTTTCCCCCCACTTACTATTGGATTTTTGATTTCCCCATGTTGCTACATTAAAAAAAAAAAAATTCCTTATTCTTTTTCACAGCTGTAGTATTATGTATTTTTTTAATTTTTTTTTTAAATCTTCACTTGAGTACATGCTTATTGATTTTAGACAGAGGGGAAAAGAGAGAAAGAGAGAAACATCCATGTGAGAGAAAAACATCAGTTGGTTGCCTCCATACATGCCACAACCAGGAATTGAAAACTTAACTCAGGCATGTACCCTCCCTGGGGATCAAACCCGCACCTTCTCAGTGCATGGATAGCACTCCAACCAACAAATACACAGTGGCCAGGACACAGCTGTGCAGGTTTATAATTAGAAGATATATACCATAAAGTTAGTTAACTAGCCACATGTTGAATCTCGTGTCTTGAGAAGCTCATATTTCTTTGAAGACGTCTTTCTGGCTAGACTGTGACCTCTGTGTAGTGAATGTACTGCTGGCTACCATTTCAGTGAGCAACACCCTCCTGATCAATGCCTAAATGTTCTTTTATTAGTTACCAGCATTTTCCTCAAATGTATATTGCCCTGCGATTTAACTCTGTGGCAAGCTGTCACCCATCTTTTCCTATTTCTTTCGGTTCTTCATTGCTTTTCACTATTGGTCCTCTTTATCACCCAGACCCATGGTCG
The DNA here is from genome assembly GCF_014108245.1 of Pipistrellus kuhlii. Lineage (NCBI taxonomy): Eukaryota > Metazoa > Chordata > Mammalia > Chiroptera > Vespertilionidae > Pipistrellus > Pipistrellus kuhlii. The sequence continues at coordinate 24,057,136 of NW_023425482.1, forward strand.
GCAAACTGCGGCTAGTGAGCCACATGTGGCTCTTTGGCCCCTTGAGTGTGGCTCTTCCCCAAAATACCACGGCCAGGGCGAGTCTATTTTGAAGAAGTGGCATTAGAAGTTTAAGTTTAAAAATATTGGCTCTCAAAAGAAATTTTGAGAAATACTGTTGATATTTGGCTAATGGGTTGACTAATGAGTTTGCCGACCACTGACCTAGGGGATTGTATGGCATTTGAGGAGGTGGGGTGGGCATACAATCATCTTTTTTAATCTTCCTTTTATTCCTAGTCCATTGGCTCCATAACACCCTTCAAGTCATTTCCTTCCTCACTGTCCCCCTTTCTCACAGGCTATTGTGGAAGGCAGGGTTTATTCACCACCACTTTCTGCCTGAAATGGGGGCATTGCTTAGCTATATCATTAAAAAAAAATATATATATATATATATATGTATATGTATATGTATATGTGTATATATATATATAATCAATAAAATATGTAAAAATAAATAAATAAATAAATGGTTTAAAATAAAATAATATATATATATTATTGATTTTTTACAGAGAATAAGGGAGAGTGATAGTTAGAAACATCGATGAGAGAGAATCATTGATCAGCTGCCTCTTGCATACCCCCTACTGGGATATGCCCGCAACCAAGGTACATGCCCTTGACTGGAATTGAACCCGGGACCCTTCAGTCCACAGGCTGATGCTCTATCCACTGAGCCAAATCAGTTTTGGCAACTTAGCTATATCATTTTAACTCTGTCTACCTTGTTGGGATCAAGGCTGCTATTACCTACCAAAAATACAATTGATTTATTCTCACTTAACATTGTGTCATTGTCCTTTGTCAAAACATTCACATGTATTCGAGCACAAAGCTAATTCATGCCGCCACCATGTGAGAAAGCGCGGATGGTATTTGCTATGTTCCATTGCCTGATAAAATGTTATCTGGATCTAGAGTCCTTAGGCATTTTCCAAGATATTTTTAAAGGCTTTCTGATCTTTGCTGGTTTTGACCTTTGATGATTATTTAAGAGATTTATCTTTTCTACTGGCATGCTTTTTTCTTGACTCTCATTTGTGTTTTGCCTAAGACTACTTTAAAAGAAGCTACAGAATTTTTTAAAAACAATGCAATAAAATATATACCTTACCCTAGTAAAAACTATAACATGATCAAGAAAAAGAGAGAAAGAGAAAGAGAGGGGAGGGGGAAGTTCAGGAGAAATGAGGGTATCCAATTCTTTCAAAACTCCTTCTTTGATTTAAGATATGATTGGGGTAAAGCGGGACCTAAAGAAGTTTGTAGGCATTTTCATACACGATTATACACATGTCCGAATCATATCAAAAGTCAATATTACTCTAGGTGAAATTACATTTCGAGACATTATATACTGAGCAAATACTATAAATCAAAGGAAACGCACGTTCGCTCTGCCAGAGAGAAAGAAATTCCGCTGCACTATCAGTGGCTGCTCCGGACACTGGGGTAAACTGGAATAAAGGAATTTGTTTCAACCCAACAACTGAACAAAGAGCCGCGGTACCTCTTGGCCATTCACATCAGCTCCTATTGTTTTCCTTTGGCAGTGTTTGTCTTTAAGCTGCGTGAGGTCTGCACAGACGCGATCTTCAAACCCAAAACACATATTTCTATAACACTGCTTCAGGTGGAGCGCATTTTGCTATCAGCAGGGGGAAAAAAGAGCTTCTATTTCCAGGGGCAATAGAGTTGTGCCACCGGGGATGGCGGAATGCAATTAAGGAGGCGAGTGTCAGTTGCAACTCAAAGCCGAGATGTCTGGCCCACCAGGTAGCTGGATGGGGATTTTCGTAGGATGCAGGCAGTTGCAGAATGGATGCTTAGGTGATATTCCTATTCACAGCTGTGTCCATGTCACCTTGCATTTTCTTTTTAATTGTATTTTTATTGGTTTCAGAGTGGAAGGGAGAGAAAGAGAGAGAGAAACATCAGTGATGAGAGAGAATCCTGCACGCAACCCACTGGGGATCAAGCCTGTAACCCAGGCATGTGCCCTGACCCCGGATGGAACCGTGACCACCTGGTTCATAGGTCAATGCTCAACCACTGAGCCACACTAGTCGGGCCCACCTTGCATTTTCATAAACACTTCATGGCAGCCAATGCAGCAGGGCATTTTGGAATGAGGGGAGAGCATCTTTCTGTCTTTGAAACAATCAGCCCTATTTGTAAATGTTCTTGGAGTTCGGTTCCACTGAGGACCCGAGTGAAGCAGAATGTGTGTGGCGAGCACTCTGCCTTCAGCATTGGAAAGCCATTTTCTCCTCCACGTCTGACTGCTTAGAATTCAAACCCTCCACAACTAAGAAACTCCAAAAGAATTAATGAACCATAAATTATTGCCTTTAGTTATTTAATACTCAATCAGTATGTACTCTCTCAAGCATATCCCACTGGCACTGCATTCACTCTGACAGTGTGGTGCTGGTTCAATTGCTTTGCTCATTTACAATGAAAGATTAATGAAAAGAGGCATATTTTAGTTCACGGAGATTAATTGTGTCCCTGCCTTTCCCTACACTAGTAACACTCAACCCATAATCCTGACGGCTTTCGCATCAACAGAAAATTAATAGGCTTTCTTCCACTGGAAATCTCAGAGGGTTTTCAAATAGAAAGATCCAGGGAAAACAAGATCGCAAGTTGTCGGTTGGGTGGAAATGAATTAATTTACCTGCTTCTTTAAATGTAGTCAGATGGCATTTTGAATGAGCCAGTGTGGAGATGCGCGAGCCGTGTTTTATATCTGCACACTTTCTGTCAAGTACGTGCAAAGCAAATTCCCTTTTGAGAGCTAATTCTACCCGACAGATCCAGGTATGTCTGTGCTGTGGTTGGTAGATGTCCCAACACTCGTGGAGATGTTGACTGTTCACATCTCACAGTTTGTTTTCTTCGGAGAAAAGCGGTGCCAAGTGCACTCGTACGTTTATTTGGAATCTTTTTTGCTCTTTTTCACATCAAGTCAGTTACCGCTGGGAAATCTGGCTTGCAAATTTCAAAGCGCCTCGCTGCTAAATAATTCTTGAGTTTTCACAAACTTTGTGAGCTCCGTACTGTATTTTCTAGTGCACTGAAGATAACAAACATCTCCAGCTGCTGTAGAGCTGGAATAGAAAGGAAATTTGCATGGATGGAGCCTTGTCTATTTTATAGTAAGATTTTTCTTATAGAGATCTTAGTTCACTTAAGCCTTAAAACAATTTGCCTTCATTCCTAAGAGCAGAAACTGAGGCTCAAAGAGGAAAAAATGATATGCTTATGGTCAGTGAACAAGTGGCTCAAGCTGGTGTCAGGCATTGTTTTAGTTTTGATTTGTCTAATTTTTGTTTGTTTTTTGCCTCCCAAGTTCATTATCTGCTGTATAAACAAGATAAAAAATGAGCAAAGCTCTGTGGCCAGAAGTCTGGCCAGTAATCAATGCTTCTCTAGCCTGCTTTGGTCTGTCAAATGGTGACCATAGCATTGAGGTGACACAAATGTTTTGATGATGGACTCAGGCAGCCGATACAAATGAAAACTGGGGACACCGAAATGCTCTATGTTCAGAGGAAAACAATATATTAATAACATTGGGTTAACTGTGCAAACCTGGTCCTTCCCTCCTATTTAAATCAGTCCTCTTGGCAAAGCCAGATGGATGGCGTCTAAGACGATTGTCCCGATCTACATGGACAGTTAGACGGCTCCCCTCTTCTGTTGTGCAATACAGTTTATTAATCAATTTCTCAATCAGGAAGCTTTTGATTGCAGCAATGGCTAGTCTGTGTTCTCTGCAGATTGTTATCCTGCTGTGATGAGAGAGTTATGTTCCTTTCCACATTTACTTAAGTAGAAAAGACAGAGGGAGTCAGCAGAATTTCTGTTCGCCTCTCTCATGTGCTTCCCACATGCCCTGCCCTCAAGTTCAGGGATGTCAGCCCCCAGGAAATGTCAACCATTTAGCAGATACTCCGATTTTTCAGTGGTTTCTAGAGAGAAAACCAGTGTAGCTGAGACAAATCCAATACATCTGAAATATATGCCTATCCTGAGAATCAAAGATGAGCAAAGCTGAATCAACTCAGCATAATTCACCTTTTCGCTGTAAAGAAAAGACTGCTTTGATGGCACCAATCAACCTATTTTTGTGATTTATTTCACCGAACGAATTGTATTTCTCGGTAGTGTTCATATTGTGTCAAAAAGAACAGAGCTCATCATCATATTTCGATGAAGTAGCATCTTCCGTAGCAATTTTGAACTCGATTTGTTTTGTGATTTCCTAGTGAGCTCATTGGGAGAGATTTTATTTGAAGAAGGAACCCAGAAACAATGACCACGGAGCAGGTGTTTTTGTGTTTGTTTCCATACTTAAGGGAGTTTTCTGTGAGAAAGAACTGGTTGCTTCTCAATGATTTTGTGGTTTGCTTTGCAAATGATGATTATCCTTCTGTTCCACATAGAAGCCACTGCTTTTCAGAATCCCTTCCTTAGTTTGCACCTATACAGATCATTTTTCTTAAAACAGACTTGTGTATTATCTTTGATAACTTTCTACTTCACAACCGTTAGGTATCCTAACCCAGCCTTGTAACCCTGGCATTACTCCTTTAACAAGCTTATGCCTTCATTTCCTCACTGATGGAATACTGACGTGTGGGCATTACATGAGCCCACAAACAAGGCACATCTTTTAAGATATATCCCCAATGGCTTGGAGCTTAGTACTTTATAAAATACAGACTGTGTCTTCAATGACTTCACTGTGACCTGGGAGACGGAGGTAAGCAAAGGAGTAAGGCAAGAGAGGGACCATCAGGATCACACTAGAGAGACATTCAAGGTCCTTTGGGGGACAGGATGGGTCATGTGGACAATACTCAGGGTGTTGCAGGTGGGAAACATCAGCAGAAGTGTCAGCAAAAAAAGGTAATACTTGATCTGTGGCTTGAAGAACGAGTAGTATTTTTGTGTCGGAAATGAGGCAGTGGATAGTGTAGGAAAGGAAAGACACAACAACAGTAAAGAAAATAGTTATTTTAAAAAATTATAGCCTGGCTGGCATAGTTCAGTGGTTGAGCATTGACCTATGGAACCAGGAGGTCACGGTTCGATTCTCAGTCAGAGCACATGCCCGGCTTGATCCCCATTGTGGGAAAGGTAGAAGACAGCTGATCAATGGTTCTCTCTCATCAAAGGTGTTTCTGTCTCCCTCTCTCCCTTCCTTTCTGAAATATATATTTTTTAAACTTATAGTGAAGGGACAGCTTAATAGTCTTAGGGAGTGGCATGTATGCAGGAAGACCTGTAAGGGGAGTTAGAGGCACCAGCTTGGGACAAATGCTGTATCATTCTGTAGGCCTTTTGGGGTTCCTGAGCTTTATCTCCAACATAACAAGAATCCTTTGATGAATGTCAGGCAGCATTAGACAATATTATAACTTAGTCTGCACATATTAATTCTAAAGATTTTTATGATTTCATGCCCAAGTAAAATCACTTACCTTCTCCCATTCTCAAAAATTTAGTTGGCTTTAGACTTTGGCTCTGTGTCTAGCAGAGTCCAAAGGCTTCCTAGCCATAGTAAGAATATCAGAGGTTGTATGTGTTGCCTTGAATTTTCTATCTTACTCATTTTCATGTCCAGTCAACCCTCTTTGTCCCCTCAAAATTTTTCCACTCTGATATTCAACACATATTTCCCTTTCATGAACATCCTTGCCTTGTCTCTCAGCTCCTCAGGAGGGTAGCCATGGTTTTTATTTACCTAGTCTGATATGCAATAGAAACTACCTACCCATTGTAGACATAACCTTCTTTTCCCTTTTATTTCCAAGAAGAGTTCAACATGAGTATTTGCTCTCTGGCTTTCTTTGAGGGCACTCAGCACAATTTACATTGTTATATTCACTTAAAAAGGAAACATGACCCCCTATGCTTGTTGGAAATACACTGGGAAAATTGATTTTTAAATGTGTACAATTCCTACAGTAAACTGAGTGGGATACCACAGGGTATTGAGTATTAAATTAAGAAATGCCACTGATACAACCAGAATGACCATTGCTATGACACGTACTGATCACCAGGGGGGCAGACACTCAATGCAGGAGCTTCCCCTTGGTGGTCAGTGTGCTCCTACAGCCAATCTCCTTCCTCCACACATCCCCCCACACACACACACATACACACACAAACTAAAACACACCCATCCAGCAGGCCACAGCTAGTAGCAAGCTGGAAGGCCCTGGCTGGCAGCCAGAAGGCCCCAATGGGCCCTAATCACTGGCTAGGCCTAGGCACCATACCCATGCAGAATTTCCTGCACTGGGCCTCTAGTTGGTTAATAAAAATATACAGGTTTCAGCTGTACAATTCTATAATATATCTGTATAATGGATTGTGTGTTTACCACCCCAAGTCAAGTCTCTTTTCATCACCATTTGTCCTCCCTTTACTTTCTTCTAGCTCCCTTCAACTCCTACCCTCTGTCATCAATGTCCATGAGTCTTTTCTTCTTTGCTTAATCCCTTCTCCCTTCTCAGCCAGCCTCCCCTCTGACAGCTAGTCTGTTCTCTGTATCGATGATTCTGATGAATAAAATAAACACAGTGGAGATATGCTACTTTTCTTACAAGAAATGTGTATTGTTCTGGAAAAAGCCGGAAGATCAAATCCGATTCATTTATTTCTACTGACTCTATGACCTTGGGAAGTTCAAATAATCTTTTAACACCAGTTTATTTTATAGACAAGTAAATGAAGATTTTAAAAAATATATATTTTATTGTTTGTTTGTTTTTTATAGAGAGGAAGGGAAAGGGATAGAGAGTTAGAAACATCAATAAGAGAGAGACATCAATCAGCTGCCTCCTGCCCGCAACCAAGGTACATGCCCTTGACCAGAATCAAACCTGGGACCCTTGAGTCTGCAGGCCAACGCTCTATCCACTGAGCCAAACCTGTAAGGGCTTAAACATATTTCAAAGGTTGAAATAATATTTACAAAGGGGCTTGATAATTAGGTGTTGTTACCATTAGTTATATTTCACTCATCAGTTGAGTACTAATAGATATTCTTACCTCTATAAAAGGAACAGGGACATTTTTGTCTGCTCACACACTCAAACTATAAAGTAAAACAGGTAAAATTTAAAGATTAGAACCAGAGAAATACTCTTTTTAAAATGTTTCATGGTTCTCTGGTTCATAAAAGGAAAAGAATAGTTTATATAGACTTCAATTTGCCAAGCCCCTTTTAAATAAAAACTGTATAGAACATTGCCATAAATGAGAATAATGGAAAATTCAAAAATTTTGATGATGTGAAAAAATTAACGTCTGCTTAGCCCAATGCTGCTCAGAGGACAAGTTCCCATACCCCACTTAGTGGTCATTAAGCTGGGCCCGGACTCCGTCCTCTAATCCTCCTCCGATTGTTCCTATGTAATGTAAGGGCGAATTCAAGTCAGAGTTACCGTTAATAACAACATTTTAATGTCAGCCCGCCTTTTAGCATGCTGTGGTTTCTAGAGAAAGTGAACCTTCATTATAATTTAAATGTCTTTTCTATACAGCCTCAACCAGATTCTTGACTACTATTCCGATCCATTTATTTCAAGCATAATCAAATTCTGAGAAAATTGGTTGGTATAGTGAGCAAAGGCTGAGTTATTCCTCCTGTTGAATTTTAATTCATTGTCCTAAGCAAACCTGAAATTGGCAGTATGATGAGAGGGCAAAGTCAACTACTGAAATGAACATGTATAATTATTTCTATCACAGTGTCTCCCTAAGAACATTGCACAGAGGAGTTGCCAAAATAGTTTAGTTTTAGAAAGCTTGAAGTTTTTAAGAGGACAGTTGCATGCAGTTAATATGTGTTGCAATGTCAAGACATTGAACCAGTGATCTCTTATTACCTTGTACGGGAATCCATGAATAATAACAATATAATTATTGCTCTGGATGGTTTGGCTCAGGGTAGAGCATCAGCCCTCCAACTGAAGGGTCTCAGTTTCAATTCCTGATCAAGGGCATATGCCTCAGTTTTAGGTTCAATTCCTGGCAACCAATCAATATGTATCTCTCACATCAATGTTTCTCTCTCTCTCTCCTCCCTCCCTTTCACTCTCTAAAAAGCAACAGAAAAAATATCCTCAGGTGAATATTAAAAAAAAAATGTTATTATTTTTTTATTAGCATCAGTATGCCAGTCATTTTTTAGCTTAATTATATACAGTATGCTTGCATCAACATTATAGCAACACAGAAACCTGTGAAGTGAACTGAGCACCCATGTTTATCTCCATTTCACAGAGAAGGACACAGGTAGAGATGACTTATCTAATTTCTCCAAGGGCATTATTTAATTGGGGGAAGCATGTCCCTCTAGATGGCCAAATACTAGCATTCTTGTAGAAAGCACCTGGATTAAACTACTGATTAGTTGAGACACTACTTGGAAATAATCATGCTTGATTTAGATTTCTCGCTACAAATAAAAATGAAGCCAATATATCACTGAGTGAAATGACTTTAATTTAAACGTCGTAGTGCTCCACCTTCAAAGAGTGATGAGAGTGAAGTGGTAATATTCCTAGAAAGGAAAAGGTATATAATAACACATTCTTCCTACAATAGCAAGAAGACTATATAGATTAGCAAACACAGGGTGAAGTCCCAATTTCTTGAATTGAGCTGCACCGTGTCTCATAGAGACAGCTTCTTATTTAATGAATTTATCTTAACCCTTTGTAAGCCTCTGGTCTGTCACAATGTCATTGTATGTGTATCAGGTCTTGGTGAGAGGAAGTTAGGCTCCAGGATCTGTTCTGGACAATGAGAATGAGGGCTTTGTTAATTTCCATGCTGGTGAGAGAAGGGGAAAAGGCAAGGCTGACTTGGATATTGTATAATGCAAGGCTCCGGGGGAAAGAAGGGGTTGTGTGATGTGATCAGAACATTGGATCAAATGAAAATGTTTTCTCCTGGAGACAAGAAATAAGAAATTTTAACATGTTGTATGTTCTCATGTTATTCACTGTTTCATTTATTTGGGAACGGTAATGAAATAAAAAATGCATACAAAACTCTATAAAGAATTCTGAAACTACAGAAAATTATAAAGAAGAAAAGAGAAACCCCTTCTTACTATCCCAGTGCACAGGCTCTGTGGCTGTCTCTAAAGAGCATAGGTTTTGGAGTCATGATGCCCAGGAGAGAGGGGAAGCTCAACCACTTACAAAATTATCAAGCTTGGGCAATGTCACTAATCCTCACCCTATCGGAACTGTCTTACCTGTAAACTGGCTATAATAATAGTATCTACCTCATAGGACTGTTGTGAAGGCGAAATATTTCAAAGTCCTTTGAACAGTGCTAAGTATAGTGTAAGAACTATACTTTTTTTAAAATATCATTAAAAATAACAGTCAATGTGGTAGATTACAGTTTTGTTTCCAACTATTCTAACTGTTCACTTCTGATTTCTAGAAGGGCACTCTTTTTTTCCCTTTCATTGCCATGGTCTTTTAGATGAACAGGGCTGCCCTGCCCACAGAACATGCTTTGGCCACTGAAGTGTGAGCAGATTTGAGATACAGACTGCTTCTTGAGCCCATGTCTATTTCAGACAAACACACACACGTGCACGCACACACACACACACACACACACAAACTCATGGATATGAAATAAATATTTGTTGTTATAAGTCACCAAGTTTTTTTAAGACCTCCATTACTCCAGCAAAGTTGATAATATAATAACCAAACAAATACATGAATGAATAAATAAATAATAAGCACTATTAACATTTAGATGATTTTTAAATGTCACCCTTGATTATTTACATATTTAATTTCTGTATTTTTTATCTTAGATTGCATGTATGTATAAATTTTAACTTGCAATCTAAGAATGGATTTTATAAAAACTTACCTACCATCCTCCAGAACACTATTCATATTTTTCACTTTATGATTAGAATAATGATTATATATGAGAGAGGTGGGGGGGAGAGAGAGAGAGAGAGAGAGAGAGAGAGAGAGAGAGAGAGAGAAAGAGAGAGAGAGCACAAAAGGAAAGGAAGCATGTAACCACTTATTGAGTTTCCAATGTATAATAGGCACTGGTTGCAACTTACATGATCTCCCACCACAATCTTTGGAGTCATCATTATCATCTCCACTGGCAAATACTTGTGTATCAACCGAATCTCAGGGAAGTTAAGCATTTGGATCCAAACGCATTGAATAACTGTGGTCCCTCAAAGCTTGAACCTATTCTGTCAACTTCCCCACAACTTTTCCACTGTACCTATAACCAGGAGATTTATACATAATGGCAACCTGAGAGACATGTCTTTTCAAATCATCAAGTGTAGTATAATACATTAGTGTGGAGCCACTTTCTAACAGGACAGAGCTCGAGGTGCTGCGATCAGAAAGTGTACACATCCATTACTATCTGTCACCTGCTTCTCCTGGTGATTGTTTTATTAAAGTAAGTCACAATTCTAAGTATATCTGTCCCCATCATTGAAAGTAGGCAAGAAATAACAAGGTGTGATGGCCCAGAAACAGATTAAAAACAAAAAATATAAGGTAATAGAGAGCTGGGAGTGTATATCCATTCTTTTATTTTGTTGTTGTTGTTGTTGTTAATTCTTACCCAAGAATATTCTTTCCATTGAATATTTTAGAGAGAGTTGAAAGGAGGAAGGAGAAGAGGAGAGAGAGAGAGAGAGAGAGAGAGAGAGAGAGAGAGAGAGAGAGAGAGAGAGAGAGAGAGAGAGAGAGAGAGAGAGAGAGAGAGAGAGAGATGAGGCAAGAATGGAACTCTAAACCCAGGTACATGCCTTTGACCTAGAATCAAGCCTGCAACCCTTTGGTACACGGACTGACGCTAAGCACTGAGCCATGCCAGCTAGGGCATTCTTCTGTTTTTAATACATCCATTTTTTTCTTTAAAGTTCTAACATATAATTCTCATGAAAAAGCATACGTTTTTGCCATGCTGAAAATGCATTTGTGTGTTTCATTCACAGTTCATTTTTATTAAAAGAAAGACTATTTCTAGCTTCTTTCTGAGGTGTAATTAAAATGCCATAAAATTAAGTCATTGTAAATGTATAATTAATTGAATTTTGGTACACATTTATAGAACTGTGCAACTCTAACAATAATCTAGTTTTAGAATATTTCCATCACCCCACCAGTAATGCATGCTTCTTTGCTGTATATAATCACTCCCTCCCCCAACTGCTGATAAACATTGATGTGCTTCCTGGACTTTTCCTGTAATAAAATCATATAATATGTAGTCTTTTATTATCCAACTTTTTTAGTTTGCTAGTCTCTAAAGTACTTCCAGGTTATGGGATAGATCAGTCGTTTATTTATTCGTATTGCCAAATTATAATACATATTATGAATATATCACATTTTGTCTGTCTGATTATAAATTGGTAGACATTTGGGTTATTTCTACTTCTCCGCTGTCATAAATAACACTGCTATGAACACTTGCATACATGTGTTTGTATGAACATGTGCTTTTTTAAACATTTAAAAAATATATTCATATTGATTTCAAAGAGGAAGGGAGAGGGAGAGAGAGAGATAGAAACATCAATGATGAAAGTGAATCATCGATCTACTGCCTCCTGAAAGCCCCCTACTGGGGATCAAACCTGCAATCTGTTTCCCTGATGGAAATCAAACCATGACCTCCTGGTTCATAGGTTGATGCTCAACCACTGAGCCATGCCAGCTGGACATGAACGTATGTTTTTATTTCTCTTTGTTATAGCCTAAGAGTGAAGAATTGTTGAATCATAGGTAAATTCATGTTTAACTTTTTGAGAAAGTATCAAACTATTTTTTTAAATGGCTGCACCATTTACCGTTCTCAACTGCAATGCATGAGGGCTCTTGTCTATTCACCTCCTTACTGACACTTGTCAGTTTTTGCCTAAATCTGTTATAGATGTTTGCATTTATGTCATTAGAAATGTGGATTTGTAGTTTGATGTGATGGATTTGTCTGATTTTTGTGTTACAGTAATATTGGCCTCAGAAGGGGTAGGGAAATATTATTTCCTAAAAAAAATTGGGAAGATGATTATTTCTTATTCTTTTTTTTTCTTCTAAAGAAATATTTTCTTCATTTTCATGTAAATGAAAACATTTTTAAATAAATGTTAAGAAGAACTCACCAGTGAAGCCATCTGGCATGGGCTTTGCTTTGTGAGCAGACAGTTCATTATTCATTCAATTTCTTTCATTGTAGTTTTATTCAAAAGTCAAAGAGTAGACGTGTTTAAGGGAGGGGGGAAGAGAAGTTAAAAGAGGGCTTTCTAATAGGGGGAAAGTACATGCACATGTAGAGGTCAGGACATGCTTAACCAGATTTAACATGCAAATGGCTGGGTAGCCCATAAAGTGGAGCAAAAAAGGTCAAGAGTTATAAGTATAGATTAGTCAGAAGATGGTAATAAGTTCACTATTTTATTTTTCATCCTATCTACATCAAAGGTATCAACAAAATAAATTCAATCGTGTTTTCTGTGTGGCATGGGCTATGCTATAAGTCAAAGAAAAACATGGATATTAGCTGCTGGTATAGTAAATCAACTTGCATTTGTCTTTCTAGATTATTTTTTTAACTATGTCATGGGTTATTAGAAGCATAAGATTGATTTCGTTGGGTAAAACCAAAACAGGGAAGGGATAGAAAAGACTGCAAAGAACTTGTTTGTCCCCAATTTTAAATTACTGAAACATTGTTTCCCAAAATGAAAGGAAACAGCATTGACAGTCATTCATTCATTTATTCATTATCACTAAGTCAAGCTTAATGATGCACAAAAAGAACTTGATCAAGAGAAAGAATCCTTTCCCTTTAATTGTCTTGCTTTAGTTTCTGTTCCTCCCTGTGCCACGCAGCCAGCGACAGCCCTTAAAGGACATCAACATAAGGAAGAGCTGTGTTATATTTAGATGCAAATTGTTCACCATGCGAGGGAAGGAACCCAAACTGTTACGCTGTGACAGACACATACCATGGTTTACATGACTAACTTGATAGTTTGTTCAGCTGCTGGCGCCACCTGACTTACTAAAATTTACACTCTTCCCTCCCGCACCAAAAACCATTGTTCAAGATTCTTTTCCAGAAAAAGCATCTTGTACAAGCTCTTACATGTATTTAAAACTAGCTCATGTACATTTTCCCCCAAGCTTAATTAGAATGAGTAGGAAGGAAAGGCATCCATCTATTGATGTTCCCTCTGGAGATGAACTCGTGCTTGAGTCAGTGACACTTGTCCCTGGGGCCGGGATGGTGAGTTATTTTTGTTTCTCTGAAACTGAAACCTGAAAGCAGCTGAACAACACTTGTCAACTGTTCCAGGTATTTAAATTTCTGTTGCTCGTGTTTTTCCCATGCATAATATACATGTTTCCACCTGAGTGCAAGCAACATCAGAAGATGGGAGAAAAACACCACAGAACCAAATTAAGCCAGGGGGGTTAACCCAAAATCTAGCTGCCAACCAGCTTGATCAGTGATGTTTTATTCATCCACCTCCTGCACTTATTTTACTCACAGATTTCAAGCATAGATGCTCTGTTGACTAATGAGTTTGCGCACCACTGCTCTAGACAAAGATCTGGGTGTGGGGGGTAGGGCTCGCTCTAGAGTGAGCCCCTTGCCCAGGTCTTTGTCTTCAGGATTTTTTATTTATTTATTTTTGTGCAGGAGAATCTTAGGGGAGGGTTTCAGCAGAATATTCATCATCTTTCCAGGTGCATTTTAAATATGCTAATGCATCAAAATAAGCATATAGTAGAGATTGGGATTGTTTTTTGGTCTCTTTACAGTTTTATCTTGGGTTGTCTGGCTTGAATGGAATTTTGTTATTTTTCCCTGACTTCGTCTGTCTTTGAGTTTAACTGGGACAAATGGCATTAATTGGGTCTCTGTTCTTTATTTTCCCCTGATCAGGGTGAGTTAAGCTATGTATTCTCTGGTTAGGGAGGAAAGGTATATTTCATTTGTTCTTACTAATAAGTTTCCTTAGTTGGGACGATAAGATCTTGTAATTCACTAGTTGGCTGTAAGTTGTTGAAACTGTTTGGCCTAGTTCCATGGTCGGGAAACTGCAGCTTGAGAGCCACATGTGGCTCGTTGGCCTCTTGATTTTGGCTCTTCCACAAAATACCACGGCCTGGGAGAGTCTATTTTGAAGAAGTGACATTAGAAGAAGTTTAAGTTTAAAAAATGTGGCCCTCAAAAGAAATTCCAATCATACTGTTGATATTTGGCTCTGTGGACTAATGAGTTTGCCGACCACTGGCCTAGTTTAATTCTCTTGTCTCAGTTTCCCTACTCCACTTGCCCAGGACTTCTAGCTTCTTGCTGTCCTGCCACAATAAGATTGTAGGTGCTAAATTTTAACACAAAAAGAAGCCACAAATAGCAGAAAAAATTTTTTTTCTATTGAATCTAGACAAAATTAGTGAGAAGAAACTCTTAGATCAGAGATCCATACTTGTCCACAAACAAGCATAATTCACCATTGCTCATCTTATAGTTTTAATTTTTGCTCACCACCCATATTCCTTTTGAAGTACTTTCCTCATGTAAAAGGTACTTTCCTCATGCTATTCAAGTAGTGTGAGATGGGGAAAGAGCATCATTGTGGCATCTGAATGCTTTTCTGAATCCCAGACATCATTTGCTAATTGAGAAAACCAAGTGACGTAAGCAGGTGTTCTCTAAGAGCCTTTGCATTTTGATAGTCCCACATTCTGTATCAAGCCAGACTCTCAAAGAAACTGTCCAGAAGAATAATGAAATGGTTTTGATTTTGAGCTACTAATAGTTCTTTATTCTCATGATGTGATCTCTGGAAGGGCGGTGTGGTGTAAAATGCCCTGGAATAGTTGTATAGGTGCCAAGACTCCAGGGCTCACAGCTCAGTGTTGTCGCTGACAAGCCCTTGCTATCACATGGCTCCCGTAATTCCACCAACTGTCATTAGAAAACCAAGATACCTTCAAATTATCTTTCTCCTTATAAATGAGAGATGGGAGAGGAGTTAAAATGCATCTTCACAATAATTATAGTCAGCACACAATGAAAGCATTCTCTGCAAACAAAAGACGCTGTAAAGTCTTCAGTTCCTGATTTGTTTCTTCCTTTTTGAAATGTGGAGTGAGCTCTGATGGCCACTTGGCATACTTGAAGCCCTTCAAATTGTCAATCCTTCACTCCCTCCAAAGCTTTGGAGTTCTGTTTTCTCTGAAATGTTTGTTTCTCTCGATTTGTAGCTCTCTGTAGGATCTAACACTCAGAGCATAACATTAAAAAAAATACAAAGAAAAGTGAATAATCTTACCCAAAATGTATTACAAAAAGCAATTTAAAAGAGTCATTATCACAGTATGAAACATAAAAAAAGGAAGGATCATGATCAAAGAATGTGAGAAAAATGTAGAAAATGTGTGGACACATATCTATCTAGCTATCTCAATTACCACCTTATGCATGATGTTCTGCTGTTCATGGGTGAATCAATAAATACATTTCTCTACTCATTTAACAGCGTGCTTATTGGAAATAGACTGTAGTTATAAATACTAATTAGCATTAAATCATTAGAAATGAAATGTGCCCAGCATCTTCTACCAAGCTGCTATAAATGAAGATGTTCAAACTGGTGGAAATTCATCGATTTTTGTTACACACTTTTCTTGGGGGTTTTTACAAGACAAAAGAGGGGGTGGGAGGAAGTCCCCAGGTTTCAAGAGACTATAACATCTCATTGAAGTTGGCTTCCTCCAAGTCTAATCAACAGACAAAAAGAAAGTCTCTTGAATCCCATGCTCTACTGAGTTGGTTGAATTGAGTGAATGCTAATTTTTTTTTTGGGGGGGGACACAGAGAATGCGATACATGCCCATTAATGAGTGAGATATTTGTGGTTGCTGGGAAGGAAATTAACCAGAGGTCAGGGTGACGTGATGGGAATGCTACTTAGGAATTCAGGGAAGGGCTCAACTTGAGTGGTCATGAAGGCTGACAACTGAGCCTCATATTGACACATATGAAAAGAAAAAATCATAACAGCCAGGCTGAGGGAGCAGCAAGGGCATGTACTCTGACCTGGGAACATGCTGGGCTTCTTGAAGAAACATAGGAAGGCTAGTGCTTATGGTGTGTGAGCAACGGAAAAGGTAGATCTTTGATGAGCTAGATGAGGCCGCTGTGGTCCCTCTAGTGGGCCATGGTGCAGTGTTGGGTTTTGTTCCAGTGCTCTCTCACTGCTCTCAATACACTGTCTAATTTTCAGCAGGCATTGCCTCTCTCCACTGTTACGCATGTGGCCTTAAGACATGCATCCCATGCCTTTTCTTAAGCTGTAAAATGGGTAGCAACATAGGCCTCCATGGTGTAAGGATTACACATGGTGATGCTAATGAGTGTTATTTAATAAAATAGTAGCTAGAGCATTCCATGCATGGTATCTCTTAATCCTCATAACCATAGGCTGTCTTCCTTCTGCGATCATGGAGAAAAGACTTAGAGTTCCCGTCGAAGGCAGAGAAGGAGGATCTTGGTGAATAAAACATGATGGAGTGGACAAGCGCTCCAGAAAATGGGAGCAAAATATGTAAAGCTCAGTTGTCCAAAATCTTGGAGATGAGAGTGACGTTAAGCAATTAGACATGGCTAGAGTGTTAGGTGCAAACAGCAGGAGGAGAAAAACCTACAGAAGTGATTCTCAACTCACTTAGTGTTTGTGATTTGCTCAAAGTAACTTCACTTCTCTGAGGGAAGAACCCAGTGTTCTCGGTATAAAAAGGAGCAACATCACTTCTTTCATAGCATTATTAGGGTGGCAGCTCAAAATCACCTTTATTTGGCAGAGACCAATGCAAAGCAAGTTTTAAAAATATTAGGTATACAGCTGGCTATCTAAAGGGTGCTGATTAGAGGGCCAATGCCTCTCTAAGCTCATGCCTGTGAAAAGCCAAAGGACTCTATGCTCCTATCTTTCCCATTCTACATTTTGATGAATGACTTGAATGAGAACACAGACCTGAATTTTGAGGTTATTCAAGTTGGAATGGATAGTTAGTAAACCGAATAACAAAACATAGATCTTGATAGGCTGAAGTGCTTAAATTTTAACACAGATTAATGTATAGCCCAAAGTTCCAGCCAGAAAAATAAAATATATCTCTTTGAGATGAGCCAGATGTGGGTGAACAGCCATTCATATAAAGCATCCAAGGGCATTTGGGAGGAAAATGCATACTCAATAAGAGTTAAAAATGTGATATGTTTGCCCCAAATGCAGAGGCAACGGTATTTTAGAAGCATTCATGGAGGTATGTGTCTGATATAAGGAAATAATCATCTCACTTCAATAAAGCCAAAGAAATGTGTCGTAGTTGCCAGAAAATGGTTGGTATTTATAGATGGTTTGAATGATTGCATCTTTGAAACTAAAGACTGAAGTGGACAGTGTATTAATTCTGAAAACCCATCTCTAGTTAGTGGCCATTTAGAATGGAAGGTATGAAAGATTCTCTAAAGGTGTGATAAACAGGGAATGAAAGGAAATGCAGCCCGGAATACTGACCTTTATGCTTTCTTTTGTTTTTAATATGTTTTTATTGGTTTTAGAGAGAGGAAGGGGGAGGGAGAGAGGGATGGAAACATCAATGAGAGAGAATCATCAATTATCTGCCTCCTGCATGCCCCCTACTGGGGATGGAGCCCCAACATGGGCATGTATCCTGACCAGGAATCAAACCATGACCTTCTGGTTCATAGGTCCACGCTCAACCACTGAGCTACACTGGCTAGGCTATGCTTTCCTTTGATTACTGTAATTCTACTGGTATGTTAAGGAGGCCAGTAGACCAGTTGGAAGATCTTTTCAAGGAGGCTGACTCTGAATAGCTTGCTTTTGACATGTGGCCAGTGGAAAGTCTGACTGCCACTCATCTGGGGAGCCTGGTTGAAATGTATACCATTGGCATGGCATGTACTCAGCATGGGTGGTGTGAAGCCACACACGGAAATGGCAAGGCTTACAAAGAGGACACTCCAGAAAGAGGGTGCAGAGAAAAAAAGCACAGCCTTCATTTGAAATATACCCTGGGTGAATTTCAAGAGACTGGAACATGTTTTAAGGAAATCTGGGCTTGCTTTCAAAAACAGGATCCATTTATAGTCGGAGGAAGAGCGCCACAGGAGGCGAAGGGACTCTGGCTGAGAGTTGCTTTGAATTCCTTGATTCTCCAAATGTGAAGCTCAAAGTCAAATTCAGGCCCCTGCTAACTATTAGAACCATGACAGAAGTTAAAAGGATTTCCTAAGTCCTTGAAAAATGTTAACTACGGCTTGACGACTTTAATTCCGGCAGCATCACCCTTGAATTCTGCAACATCAATAATTGGGTGGCTGGGCTGGGTAATCCGTGTGTTTCCACTCAGCTCCACTCTGTGGTACAGACTGAATTTGTTCCTTATTTTGGAAAGGTATCGCTCAGACAGGAATAACTGAAAGGTGTTTTATGTCAGATGATTCTTTAGAAGCCATGGCAAGTCATGCCTTGCTTTGCATTCTCGGAGTGGATTTAACCCTCTGCATTCATGAAATCTTATAAGAGCACATGAAAACTCTGAAGAAGCAGGTACAGGGGAATGGTGAGCATAGATTAGGGACAGGTCCACCACTGTCAGTATTATATTTGGGTTTGAGGGAATGAATGAATAGATAGACAGACAGAGACAGACAGATACAACCCTTTAAAATTTATAGCCATTTTATCTAGCAGCCTCTTTTTATTGTAGACTTCCCTCTTGTATGACTCATTTCTGTGGTTTTTCAACTAATATGGCTCTTGCTGTCAATGTCAGAAAGACTGCTTCCCACTAAACTGTCTTATTAAAATATTACCTCCTCAGCTCTTTCCCACACGTGAATGCCCGTGTTCATTTTCACCCTATAGCACAGGGCTCTGCTCAACCCTGTCACCCAGGGACCCCGGCTGACAAAGGCTGTGCCATGTTACAGCTGCATCTGTGAAGTGATCACTCTGCTTTTGTCTCTCTAGGACTGGCATAAATCAATGAGAGTCACAGTTCTTAGTTTGGAAACCACCCCCCCCCCCCTTACTGTAGTGGAGACATTATTAAAACTTGTACCTGTAGTGAAATGAAATATAATACCATTGGAAAGAAGGTACGAGCAAGACCAATATGTCCACACAATTGAAAAAGTGTGGGGAAAGTAGGAAAGGTATGGACTATTGCATCACTGTTGTTTGGGATTGGCATATACCCTCAGGGAATTTTTGTACCTACTACATTATCGAAGTAGATAAAGGAGAGTCCTAGTGGAATAGGGTATGGAATAGAGAAATATAGTCACTGGAAGTAGAGAAATATAGCCTGTGTTACTATTGAACTCCTTACCTGTGGACAGGATTTACAAAAACTATAAGTGTGCCCTTAAGATGCAATGAACACCCACCCTGGTACCCTTCTGTCTAAGCATAGAAAGTCCCAAATCGGGGGGGAGGGGGAGGGAACCTCTGTACCAGGCAAATAGTTACTCTGAGTTCCACTGGGGATAGTGTTTCTTAGGTTAGATTCCCCAGGAGACAAACTTGGGTAAGGAGATCTGCATGTCAATGGATTCATTGGTGAGTTGCTGGGAAGAATGATGGTGAGGGATTGAAGGGGGCAGGATGCGGGAAAGAGGGAAGGTGAACTGGGAAGCAGCCTGGAGATTTATCACCTAATCCCATTCTCAGCTGCTGGGGAAATGAGTGCCTTGGGAACCAGGGAACTAGGCCATAACACACCCCCCCTCCCAGCTTCCACTAGCAATTCTGCAAACAAGCCCTGGGCAACTCCCTCAGCTCTGCCTGGGTTCTAGCTGCAGCCTGGCTTTCCCCGAAGATCCCAGAGCTCCCCTGAGCTGGCTGCTGCTCCTGCATTCCTCCCTGTCTATTTGGGAGGCTGTCTCTCAGCTTCTTATGCACATTCAAAAACACATATCTAGCTCCCAGGAAGAGAACTGCATAACAGGGAGTGCTCTGTTGCCTTCTTCCTTATCCCTTTATTCCCCTGTCCTTTTCCTCTGCCTCTCCCACGAGGCAAACGTTTGCCAACATCAAAGCACAGTCTGACCACGGAGAGCTGACTTAGCCAGAATGATGAATCATTGCTGGGATCCATGTGACCTTTTCATGCTGCTGTCATTTAATCCTGCCCCCCTGCAACCAACTCTCTGCACTCCAAGGAGGATGCCTTCCTTCTCAAATTATCCCTTGGACAGATTGATCCCTGTCAGAGCCTTTCAAGTTACCCAATGGGCTTCCAAATGTGAGAAAAGGCACGGCGTAGGCCTCCCCAGGTTCCTGGCACGGCCCTGCACGGTTGACCAGTAGAGATTCAACTAATCTTTGGTAATTAAAGGCTTCTGGGAAATGTGTTGGGGTGAATTATCATTGACAGTATTATAGATTCGCCAACATTTTATGTTTGAAACTATCCTATTGATTTATTGATTAGGAGCTTCCACTTGGCAGACACTGTGACCTCCGATTTTACCTCTTCTAACCCCATCTGCGCAATTTTGAGCAGGCTAATTAAATACTCCGAACCTCAATAATCCATTTGCTAAGGAGGAGTTGTAATAGGGAGTGTGTTTTTTGGCATTCTGTCCACCCCCCACATTTATGGCAGCAAACTCATCCCCCTGCTGCAGGTGTCATTGCTCCTAGCACACACCTGCCCTTTCCTTCAGATTCTTCCCTGTAGCTGATGAGGTTTACCCAAGTACCTGGGAGGTGGCTCACCCTCAACTCAAGTCAGTCAGAATTTATTGTGCAGTGGGCATGCTTCCCAATTCTGTCCAAAGAATTAGGAAAGTTAACTACTGGGACACTTTCTACATTAGGAAGAGGCCTTTTTCTTTCCCATCTTGTGTATGTTATTTGCATGTACTTCATGAAACAAACATTGAAGTTGCCTGAGCAGACAGACACATCCACAAAGTGAAGGTGCTTTGTAACGTAGGTGAGTACCTAAATCAAATATTCTGGAGACTTTCCTACCGCTGGAATTCCTACTATGGTCATCATTTACTGAGTTGATGCAAAGTTGATTCAACTTTTTTCCTCTTACGTGTAATCAAGAGCGGGCTAACAGATGCAGAGTGTGTGTGTGTGTGTGTGTGTGTGTGTGTGTGTGTGTGTGTGTGTGTGTGTTTGGAGGAGGGGAAAGAGAGAAGAAAAAACATGTGTCCCAGCTTCTACTTTGATACCTTGATTCCCTATCCTTTCATATTTCCCCAATACACTCCCAGCTTTCTCTTTCACTTGAACTAGGTTGAATTAGGTTTCACTAAAGGGGACCTGAAAGACTAATATTAATTTATATTTATGTTTCAGAGATACAGCATAACAAATACTCAATGACTATTTGCTATTCATAGCATTCTTAATTATCAAGATAATCATTATGTTCTTGTATCTTATCTCATAAAACCAAAGTGGTGGTTCTAAAAGCTGGTTGCACATTAATATTGCCTATAAAACTTTAGGCTATTATTAATACAGCCCAGATTTTCCATGTCCGCTGTAATGGAGTAGCTGATTCAGGTCTTCAATATATGTAACTCTGAAACTACACAAGACATATAAATCAACCATGCCTACTTTAATGACATCTCTCCATACCCATAAACCGCAGGATTCAGATAGCTCTGTGCCGCTCCCCCATACCTATCCCTGAGTTGCATCCCTCATAATTAACCAGCAAGAGAAACTAAAGTGCTTTATGAGGGCCTTTTTGAAGTGATCAAACCTGAGGAGAGGCTTTTAGGAACCTTTGATTGATAGCTGGTTGGTCAGATGTACAGGTGGCAACCCTGGACTTTTAGCCGATGTCTGATGTGGAGCAGTCATGTGAGGTGGAACCCTTCACCTAAGGAGACTGTGCAAATTCTGGGTGGTTAGCGTCAGAAGTGAACGGAATGCTATAGCACCTAGCGGGTGTGCAGAGGTATAGAATTGGTTGAGGTGAGGGAACACACACATACACACACACAGTCAAAACATTGTGATTAAAAACACAGTCAGACATTGTATAGCGGGCAGCATAGAGTAATAATACCTGAGAGAACGAAATAAATGAGGTAACCCTTACAATTTCCCCATCTTTCAGCATGAAGAACCGTTCTAGGACTAGGAGAAAGCTCTCCAGAAATGCAAGGCAGTAATATTGAGATTAGGAAGCAGTAGTCCAAGTTGGCTACTAAATGCAGACTCCTGGAAAGAAGGAAGAGATGCAGATATCAAGGGGCCCCATGAGTCTGTGATTGTGCACAGAGCTCACATGCATTGGAGATAATTCCAGAAACCCCAAAGGTAGCTAGCTGCACAGTAGGCAATGGTCAGAGTTCACATAAGATTGACAGTTAATAAGTGTGAGTAAAAGAATGTCATTAATGAATGACAAACCAAATAGAAATCATGTAAACATCAAAACCTGGGGCAAAGGGCATTTAAATAGACATAAGTAAGATGGTATCCGCTAACACAAAATGACAAGCTTCCTAAATACTAGATAAATTAAACACTTAAAGAGCAAAAGAAAAATAACATGTAGATAAATATATATACAATAGCTATAAATACTAATTATAAGATAAAATAATATTGTAGGCATATGGGCAGTCTATTATCAATAGGGTGGTAAACTCATTCCATTCTGCTGGATGATATTGAAAAGTTCATGAAAAATAGAATGTGTAATTCTAATTTAGGAAGGAAATGGAGAATTGGGAATAAATGATTCAATCTACCAGTGTATTTGCAGCTGATGGAATTGTATGGGCCAGAGATATTTTTACAAATATCTAATATATAACATATTAAGTATTTAAATTATAAAAATATATTAAAGTATACATATACAAATGTTATTATAAGGAGCCTGTAGTAATTACCTTGGGTTAGAGGGGCATAGGGGACATTGGCAAATGATGAAGAATCTGATTTATTTTTCCCCCAAAAATAAACATTTAATTTATTTTTGAATTAATATTTGTTTAATGATCAAACACATTTTCTTTTTATTTATTGTTTGTCATCTCTTACCCACAATTCCAACTAATTCTTATTGTCTTATTCATGAGTGTAACATGCAGGAAACAGAATGAATTGAAAAATTTTAGTAGATGGTGAATCCTTGCCACATCCTAGTTAGCATTGAAATCATTATTAATGAAGAATTCTGCGTAACGATCTGTACCCTATGAAATGCCATGAGGAACACAGACATAAATTGGAAATAGGATGAAGCAGAATATTTAGAATTTAGAGGAACTAACAGTTTCTAGTACAGCAAACACTGCATGCTGCTTTATGAAATGAAAAATTCCGACATCTTTACCTTTCATCGGTTGGCTAAAAATGACACAGGATGAATGTTGAAATATTTTAAACCAGTATAAATATCCTGTTACATTCCATTTCCAATTTGCATCGGTATCTCTTCTTCTGTATCTCTCAAATGAAAATTCAGATGTACCAACCTGTGGAGAAAATTGTATTCACAGTACTGTTAACAGGAAGGAAAGGAAATATTAACTATTTGAGTCTGTTTGAGCAGTAAACATGACCCTGTAAGAGTTTTCTTTAAATGGAACATCAAAATATTTGTACTCAAATTAAATTAATATTTGAAATAGAATCATACATTATTGTTATTGCCCAAAGGTTCTTTATTCATAACTGGAGGCCCGATGCACAAAGATTCATATGAGTGGGCCTTCCTTCCCCTAGCTACCAGCACTGGCTTCACTCTGGCTGGAAGCCACCTTTTTGCCTTTCCATGCTGTCCAGAGGCCAGGAGCTGCTGGGGTAGTGCAGAACTACTGCATCATCACAAGGCAAGCATCCAGCCCTGCCTCCCGCTCAGCGCCTGCATATGCGAATTAACCCACCATTTTGGGGGGGTTAATTTGCATATTCACTCCTGGTTGGCTGGTGGGCATCCCAAAGGTACAGTCAATTCGCAGGTTACTCTTTTATTAGTGTAGATCAGTGTTTTTCAACCTTTTTTGGGCAAAGGCACACTTGTTTCATGAAAAAAATCATGAGGCACACCACCATTAGAAAATGTTAAAAAATTTAACTCTGTGCCTATATTGACTATATATAAAGTAATTCTCTTGAATAGGAATCAAATAAACACAAAGAAAGTATTTTATAATTACTTTATTATGAAATATTAAGTAAACAAAATAGTGAAAAATTATAAAATTCTTGTCTTGTCTGCACCTACGGCACACCAGGCAACATCTCGCGGCACACTAGTGTGCCGCAGAACAGCGGTTGAAAAACGCTGGTGTAGATAACAAAGCCTTTTTTTTTTTTTTTTTTTTTTAGAGATTTTGAAATAGGTTGTATCTGGATACTGTTAATGCAGTTTTAATCATATGATTTATATAAGAAGTCTTCAAAAAGGTTGAATTGGTGGCGGGGGGTGAGCAGTTCACTGCAGTGTATAATAAGGTGGTTTCTGGTCTCTACTTTCAAAGTCAGCAACAGCAGATCCAACTCTTCTCAGGCCTTGAGTGTTTCATCCCCACTTTGGTTTTGTCTCCTCTGTCTTCCTCTTCTGCTTTTACACATTTATGTGATTACATTGGAACCACCCAGAGGGTCAAGAATATATCCCTATTTTAAAATCTGATGATTAGTAAACTTAATTTCATCAAAATCTGATAACTAGGAAACTTAATTCCATTTACAGCTCGTAACATCATTCTATTTACAAAGTCCTTTCATAGCAGTAGCAAGGTTAGTGTCTAAGAATGTGTTTCTCAGATAGAAGAATAGAGGATCTTTAGATTCTGTCTTCTGCACTGCCTCCCTCACAGGATTCTTCTGGGGATTAAATAAAATATATAGACAGACATAGACATAGACATAGACATAGACATAGACATAGACTAGAGATAGACATACACATAGACTAGACATAGACATAGAATAGACATAGACATAAACTGCTTTGTGTAGTGTTGACACATAATAACACCTCCATAAATAATAGCTGACATCACTGCTGATGAGTCCATAGAAAATCTGATGCCTGAGTAGATTTGCCTTATTCAGTCATCTTATAAAGATTAGAGAGGAGAGCTTCCATTTTGAGGGCAAGTGTGTAGATTTAAATCACTGGGATGATTCGAGTTGTGATGCATATTAATAATTTGAGTAAGGCTCTTATTTTAGACTTCTCAGTTCAGATATGTCACTAAAGAAAAAGGTGTTTTAATAAACAAGCAAGGCTATACACATAGACTCCATCATTGATTTTCCAAGTGACCCTGGAAAATCTCATCTCAGTCATAAGAATTTTCAGCTATGAAATGGGCATAATAATACCCACAAATGAAGAAGAAAGATAAGAATGATATGGTGGTATCAATAATAAGTGTGCAACCCTGTTGGTGTGGTTCAGTGATTGTCAACTTATCAACCAGGAGGTCACGGTTCAATTCCCAGTCAGGGCACATAACCAGTAGGGGGTATGCAAGAGGCAGCTTATCAATGGTTCTCTCTCATGATTTATGTCTCTATTTCTCTCCCTCTCCCTTCCTCTCTGAAATAAATAAAAATATATTTTATAAAAATTATAAGTGCTCAGTAAACGTGAGTTCCCTCTTGTTTTCCCCCCATTTCAAACACAGGTTTTGGAATCAAGACAAAGGAAGTGTTATTTTTGATTCAGTCCATTATATGCTTTGATTTTCTTAGTCTGTAAAGTGGTTATAATTATTCTTACCTCATGGGGCATCGGTCCATTAAATTAGAAAGCTCCATGATTTAGTGCTTCCTGACCTTCCCCGTTCAAAGAGCAAAGAATTTTGAAAGCATTTAAAAACCTTTGACTGACACATTTCCATCTCTCAGGTCACTCGTTAAGTAATATTAGTGTTCCAATTACTATAATAAGAATGATTGCAAAATGCAATTTGGTCTGAAAAATGTGCAGCTAGCTAAGTGCCTTCCCAATACCTGAGTCATTACTACTGGGTTTACCAGTGCTTTTGTGAGATGCAGCCACCCGTGAGCCCTTAGTTAGCGGCATCTGAGAGAGCCGTGCCTTGCCCCTCCTATCTATTAATGTGTTATCTATATTTTAAAAGGAATGTTCTGCATTTGTGTACTTTGTGATCACTAACAATGTGGCGGGCAAGGTCATGGAAGATTAGCTGGGATTTAATGTAATTTGATGTTTGACAATGATAATGAAATGTGTGCTGTACTGGAACTTGGCTTGTTAAATAGAAATAGTTTTTAATCTAGAAAGTTTCATTCAAAATATAATTACAATGCCAAACCCTAAAACCAGCACACTGAAAGAGGGAGAAAAACAACATCTTGGTGCCTGGATCTGTGGAAACATTTTACAACTCTGGGGAATATATTCATACTCTGGCAGTGGACCTCACCACCAATGTGTGTGTGTGTGTGTGTGTGTGTGTGTGTGTGTGTGTGTGTGTGATTATATATATAATTATTAGTAAAGGAATGTTTGAAATATCCCCCTCCCTCGTGTCTAAGGAAGAATGATCCTTCCATCATATATCAACTACCTTGTCCTCTTCAATTGTAGTGAATTCAAATATTAATGTATGCTTGGGATGAGAAAGTGGAAATAAACTTAGCAACTCAAGTCATCTACATAATAACATGCTGAGCCAGAAAGGGAAGGAGGAGAGAGGAGAACTCTGTGAAATGGATTTCATGATATTTTCGGTGTTTGGAGTGAGGGGAGGGAAAGGGTTCAGAGTGAAGGAAATATTGTGAGATGGGAAAGTAAATTATCAATACATTTTTATAATCAGAGGTTACTATATATCACTTAAACTCTTTTTCATGCTATATTAGTACTTCTTCAGCATCTTATGGAAAGATGTTCACAAATTTGGAGGGCTGCATTAAGTATAGTCATACAAGACAGAATAAAGAAATAAGAAAAAAAGCCTTTAGATCTAAAGGCAAAATTAAATTTTAATTCAGGTTGTCTATATATTTTTATATTATGTGATATTAAAGCTACCTTAACCTCAGAGCCTCATTTCTCTCCCTGCCTCTCTCTCTCTGTCTCTCTCTCTCTCTCTTTTTCATCTCCCTCTCTCTCTCTCTCTCTCTCTCTCTCTCTCTCTCTCTCTCTCTCTCTCTCACACACACACACACACACACACACACACACACACACATGAAAGAAGAAGAGTATCTTTGTTCTACTTCCCAAAGACTAGCAATGTGAGAAATTCTGGCAATGGGTCATCATGATGTTCATCAACTCAGCTAAATAATGCAGGAATTTGCCCACCTTGTAAATAATAATTTTATAAAGATGCAGCCAAAATTCAAAAATGCAAATTGTAAATATTAGAATTGCAAATAATTATGGTAATCTATTTCTAGAAAACTAAAACATATCACTGATTTTACCTTTTATTTTATATGCTATTTTCAATACTATAATACCAGCTTTTTATATAATTCCCTAATTTTGCTCTTTTGTTCCAAAATCAAACAGATTAATACCTGGCTTAAGTTCATCCATGTCCAGCTAACTCTAGACATGTACTACTTTTGACATATATGTTAATATTTTCTATCATGTTTTTTTTTTTTTCATTTCATTACACTTTCATGATACTTCACTTTATCACTCCTGTAGTTATTTTCTCCAGTTGCCCACTGTTTTTATACATCGGGCAAAATTGATAAATATTCAAGTAGTTGCACAAACAGGCAAGCTACTAATATGGAAGGTAGTAGCAGGTATTAATAGAAACACTATGTGAAAAAATGAAATGTCAGTTAACAAGAGCCAAAGCCAAAATCTAGCCTAAGAAGAGGGAGGGAGTTCAGAGGGTGAACATGTAACCTACAAATGGCAGGTGCTTTGAAAGTGAAATCTATAAAAATTAAAGATTGGACCATACTTCTTTATGCAGAGAAAACAAAGATTAGGACAAGAGATGAGACCTCTTTGTGACAAGCTTTCCAAGAGAAGAAGCAAGTAGAATCAGAAAATATTTCCAGAACCAAAAGAATATACTAAAGAATTAGAGAGTTTTAGAAACTTAGATGAGGGAAAAATTTCTTTCGTTTAATATTTATATTTATTGATTTCAGAGAGGGGAGGGGAGAGGGAGAGAGGGATATAAGCACCAATGATGAGAGAGAATCATTGATCAACTGCTTCCTGCATGCCCTATCTGGAAATTGAGCACACACACCAGGCATGTTCCTTGACTAGATCTAACCATGACCTCCTAGTTCATAGCTCAAAGCTCAACCACTGAGCCACACTAGCCAGGCTAGGGAGGAATTTCAGTGTGAGGAAACTTATTAAAAGGGAGATGTGGGGCAAAGCTCTGCTATACATGTCAGTAAATTTTGATTTGCATCTGGATAAAACTTCATGTGGTAGAAATAAGATCATTGATGGACATAGCAGAAATTGAGGTTAGCGTGTAGAACTTAAAATAGAAAGATACTTTGGGCCAGACACAGGAATCCTGGGCCCCTTAGAACGGTCTTCCTTCCCTTTTCATTCAATTCTGTATAACCCATAAGTTTCTTAGACATGGAAACTTTGAATTACTTTTTCAATACATAAATATTCTAATATCTCTGGAATCAAAAAGCAATATAAATTGATTCTAAGGTGAAACCAAAAAAAGAAAAAAAAAAGCATTCTTTATTCAAGCAGATTATGGATAGTAAGTGCCCCTCATAATAGCTATAGGCTCAACTTTGAATGTCAAATCTCATCACCCCCACCCTGGCCCTGTCAACTCTGACTAAAGTTCTGATGATTGCCAAAACCGGTTTGGCTCAATGGATAGAGCGTCGGCTTAAGTACTGAAAGGTCCCGGGTTCGATTCCGGTCAAGGGCATGTACCTTGGTTGCGGGCATATCCCCAGTAGGGGGTGTGCAAGAGGCAGCTGATCGATGACTCTCTCTCATTGATGTTTCTAACTCTCTATCTCTCTCCCTTCCTCTCTGTACAAAATCAATAAAATATATATATATTTAAAAATAAATAAATAAAATAAAAATAAAGTTCTGATAATTGACTCAGTCATCAGAGAGGCATATTCTTCCTGTTTTCCCCAACTAGTGATATATTAAAGGAATTTCAGGTCTCATGTTGCCTGTAAAAAAAAAAAAAAGTGATAGAACCCAAGCCAACTTTTTTTAAAAAATCACAAAATATCAGTGTCTTATTGATAGAGAGGGAATACAAAAAAAGAGAGAGACACAAAATGAAAATTCTTTTTCCTGTGTTCCATTTTGAGACAACCAAACACAGACACAGTGGGAAATGTAATAAAAATTATATAAACCATTTTGAGGCTTGAACGATTAAATTTTTCAATAGACCATCTCTTGAACATGTTTAGATTATTGTCTGTGAACTCCCTGTTGTGTTTCTTTTTTTCAAAATTGAAAGTTAGTTGTTTCTTTGTTTGAATTTTCTTTTTAAATTTTAGGTGGTATGCCTAAAGGGAAAAGCATGGAGAAATAAATCAATAAAACTCATAGTTTTGAACTACCCAAGCTAATCCTGGGATTTTGAATAAGCCACTCAAATTCTTTGACCATCAAGTTTTCTAATTTATAAAGAACAAACATAGAAGAAAATAGTTATATATAATTTTATGGTAGAAAATAGTAACCTTATCTACTGTTACTTAAAGAGTGAAATAAAAAAATTGATTTTTCCCTTTGCTAAACATATCCATAGGAAGTGAGACTCCCAACAAATGCAGCTCTCTGATGTACTGAGGAATCTCAACCTCCCCAAACCAAAATCTTAGATTATAGGGGACTTTCCATATCAGCAGAGTGACAAGATGCCCAAGCCAGCTCTGTCCAAGAATCTGGCACCAGGAGCTAATTAGATACAGCGGGTCCAGCATATCCCCACTTGACTTGCAGGAGCCTCCTGCCCTGGACCTTCTCTCTGGTGCACAGTATTGCTGCCTTTTCTCACTTCCCTTCCTCAACCCATGAGCCTAAGACCTCTTTTCAATGATCTCGAGTCAACAATGCTTAATGGTCTTCATTTCTATAGGTACTTCCCCTTGACTCCTGCAACTCAAGGACAGCTACAGTCCTTCCTCCCAGGAATAGGCTCTTGAGCCAGCCCACAGGTCAATGTCAATAGGAGAGCATACAAGGTTAAATGGCATTTTAGTTACCAAATAAATGCTTGGTAGAGGAAATAGGCATTCATGGAGGATGGTCAGCCATTGGTAAAAGAACTGGAAAGTGGAGAGAATTCTATTGTGTCCAGAATGCCAAAGACTTTTACATTAGCATTGCTCAGTGATACGCATTTAAGAAAATCAGCTTTTTAAGGTCTGAGATAGTGTAGCAGTAGCCAAGTCAGCCAGTCCTTTTGCCTTGCTGTAAATTTGCATTCAGCAATAAGCTGATGAGTGTCTGGTCTGAATAACTCCATCTCTCGCACTTCACATGGTGATTCAAGTCACTTTTGTAGTGTATTTCAAAATCGCAAGATTGACTCAATGAAGATCAGTGCCCAGAAAATCAATACGACTTTATGGCTCTCCAGAATGTTGTAATAATAGTATGTGATCTTCAGGAGAGAAGGCCAGAGTCTCTGAAACATACACAGTCTCATCAGAGACCATGATCTCATTGGCTATTTTAGAAAACTAGAGATTTTGATATCTAGCTCTTTCTTTTCACCCGAACTCACTGAAATCTAATAAAGTGGCCAGTTGTAAATGATTGTTTTGTGGATATAGACTCAATTGTTCTAAAACTTATATGGAAAGGCAAAAGATCTGGAATAGCTCCAACATTTGTTTTAAAGGAAGCATAAAGTAGGAGGAAATCAGTCTACCCACTTTCAAGGATTATTATATCACTCCATCAGACAAGACTGTGGAATTGTTGGAGGGATAAACAGAAATCAGTGGAATAGAATGGAGAACACAGAAATAGGCACATACTCTCTTAATAATTTGTATCAAAAGAAAAAAAAATGTTCCTGAGTCAATCAGATGATGGTGGTCATAGATTTGAAGAAGGAAAGTCAGGAATGGAGCAATCATGTTCTTATTTAAGCATTGTGGCCAGAGTTATGGAAAGCAGAAAGAAGGTAGACCAAAGACTATTTGGGGAGAGATGAGAGAGGAAGAAGAGAGAGAGAGAGAAAGAAAGAGAGACAGAGAGAGACAGAGAGAGAGAGAGAGAGAGAGAGAGAATTTATATAAATTCCAGTTGCTTCTAGAGTGTCCTCATTCCTTCAGTTAATTCATTATATCTTTGAGGTAAATTATACAGGGTGTTTTCCTGTTGATGTTACTATTGTCCTGAGCTATCAGCAACCACTTAAAAAGACAGATATATCCTGGCCACTATAGCTCATTGAGCTTGGTTAGCGTCGACCTAGGAACCAGGAGGTCACGATTTGATTACCAGTCAGGGCACAGGCCTAGATCACAAGCTCGATCCCTGGTGTGTGGCTTGCAGGAGGCAGCCAATCTATGATTCTCTCCCATCATCGATGTCTCTATTTCTCTCTTCCTATCCCATCCTCTCAGAAATCAATAAAAATGCATTTTTTTAAAAAGGACGGATACACAAGTCACAAACAATTCAGCCAACTAAAACTTGAAGCAGTGAGCTGAGGTTTGCTAGAATTTCAGGTTCCCAGGACAAGGCCTGTAGGTTCCTGTGCAGACTGTGATAGAAGAGTCATTTTCCAGGCAATCTCAGGAGGCAAGGAGACGTAGACTTGGAGTTAAATTTAGAAGTCTGAGGTGGCATATATGAGGCAATAACAGCCAGTACTTTATGGAGATGAGTGAGAGTGGGAGTTTTATGTGCATTTGAGTCTCCCTGACCAGGGCGGGACATGGGCTCCAGATTCAGTCACCCTGGGTAAGTCACTTAACCTCTTCAACCTCTAGTTAGTTAAATGGCGGTAATAGCAATACTCTTCCACAGGATAGCTGTAATGATGGGCACCCAGCATAGCCTCTGAATGGTGTGCTGAACATTCAAAAGAGCTCTAGCAATGGGGATATAGTTTGTTTTAATATTTGTTATCTGTCATTTGGAAAGGTTTCAAAGAATGTCCACAGACGGAGACATTAAACTGTCATTTGTTAAAATTTCACAAATGGCCGGACCAGTGTGTCTCAATGGTTGAGCGCTCACCCATTAACCAGGAGGCCACAGTTCAATTTCCGGTCAGGGTACAACTCAGGTTGCAGGCTCAGTCAGTCCTCAGTGTGGGGTGTGCAGGAGGCAGCTGATCAGTGATTCTCTCTCATCATTGATGTCTCTGTCTCTCCCTCGCTCTCCCTTCCTCTCTGAAATCAATAAAAATGTATTTTTGAAAATTTCACAAATGGACAACCAAATGCACAAGTTTACTTCATCACTTGAAGTCACATTTTAGGGGGAACAAAGCCCAAGTTCAACATTTTACATGTTCACAGTTGAGCAGTTAGTGATTTGCTCTGTGCCAGTTTTTCTTAGTATGAAGTTATTAATGTACAAAAGGAAAGGACTGATTCAGCCCTCAGAAATGGATCTTTGGGATGAATAGGAAAAATGCACATTAAATTATTTACAAAGTTTTAAATACTATATAAATACATATGATTATCATTTATAATTTTTGGCTCCCTAAGATATTGGAAAAGAATTGAAAGTCATTCTAACAAGCTATGACTTTCCACATTTATTTACAAAATATAACTTCCCAGGAATTATTTGGTTTGCGTCATAATAATCTGCACTAGCAGAAGAAAAAATACAAATTAATTATATTTCTTAAATAGTTCTTTTCTGACTAGCCAAAGGAAACCTGTGTAACATAAGAGTTTGGGGTAAGGAATCAAAATGCACTGATTCAGTTCAAAATATATAATGATTTTTAAAAATATGATACAATAATTGGTAGATATTCTGTTACATGTTGTTAGACTACCAGGCACATGCAACTGATTGTCAAATATGTAATGAAATGAAGCACAGCCATCTAACTCACCAATCATGATCCCCAAGAATGTGATGCAATTGAAATCAAGGCTCCCATTTGTTACAGTTCGCTGCTCTGCCAAACAAAATGAAGGGGATAGAGGTTGCTTAGTCTCTTTAAAGCTCATCAATATGCAAATCCCTGGGAAATTGGCTTTTTCAGCTAATACACTGGGCCTTCAATGTGGGGGGGACAATTATCTTCCAGTGACTTCCATGAAAGTTCCTTTCGGTTGCTCTTGATCTTACCCTCCCCAAAAGATGATAACCTGAAAATCTGTTCAGGGTAGCAATGGGGAGGGGAGGTAAGAGACAAAGAAACATGGCAGAAAGCTTAAGGTGTTTCAGAAAAAAAGATGACAGATAGATGAGATAATATATAGATGAGAGATAGATAGATAGATAAATAGATAGATAGATAAGTTAGGAAAGATAAGATATGATGAATGGTTGGATAGATGATAGAGAGAGGGAGGGGAGAAAGAAAGAGAGAGAGAGAGAGAGAGAGAGAGAGAGAGAGAGAGAGAGAGAGAGAGAGAGAATGGGAGATTGAGAATATTTTATTTTGTAGCTAAAACTCAACAGCTTGGAGAAACAGATAACATCATTCTAAACTAAAGCTAACTTGAGGAGAGAGATTCTGAAAATATTTTATTTCAAATTCTAAATTGCAATACACCCTCCCCCCGCACCCCCACCCCATGTCTTCTCAATGGGTCAAGTCACCTCCCAGCCATTTACTTTATCAACCAATTCTACCTTTGGGATTAGGTGTCAACTCTCCTCATACCTACCCCTCTCCTATCCTAATGCTCTTCACATCCATAGACATTTTCTTACTTGGCTCACAGCCTGTAGAGAGGGTATCATTCTAACATATTAATTTAGTCACATGTTAATATCTAGCATTTACTAAAGGGTCTGTGATCTTGTAGATGCTCAATAAAGACTGTGATATAAATGAATGACTGAATAAACAAATTAATGGACACTTAAATGGGTGAATGGATAGATTGACAAATGGGGAGATGAATGGATGGATGAATAAGCATATGGTTGCCTGACTTTTGGTCAAACTGAATAATGCTGTTGTCAGAAAAATCAAAACATAAAGTATTAACAAGACTTGGGTGTTTGAGACTTTGTTATACTTCTAAAATAAGAAGTATAAAAGACTTCTTAGTTGCATACTTTATTATTCTTTAAATCGGGATACTAGGGAAAATCTTTCTCCTTAAAATGATCACAAAGGAATTTGGGGAAAAATACTCCTTAATTGAAGAAAAACTGAATAGCCGGGATTGGTTTTGCTCAATGGATAGAGCGTCGGCTTGGGGACTGAAGGGTCCCAAGTTCGATTCCAGTCAAGGGCATGTACCTTGGTTGCGGGCATATCCCTAGTAGGGGGTGTGCAACAGGCAGCTGATCGATGACTCTCTCTCATCGATGTTTCTAACTCTCTATCTCTCTCCCTTCCTTTCTGTATAAAATCAACAAAAAATATATTTAAAAAAAAGAAGAAGAAAAGAAAAACTGAACAGATATCCACCCAAAGAGAGGCAAGATCAATTGGTACCATCAACAGGGCACTCAGATGTTGCTTCTAAAAGGAGACACTGATGAAAAGGAATTTAAAAGCCATTCCCTTTACACCATTCTAAAACAGTTGATGTTCCTTCCTTTTTTCCCTCCTCTGAGCTTTCAAACTACGCATGCTGAGATACTGAGATTGTATTCAGTTTGTTAAATTAGTGACATAAAGCTTCTGCAGCCAACCCTATTATTCAGCACAAAGACGCTAAAGGAGAATTGAAATCCTATTTTATATATTGCATTAAATTGGTCCCCAGTGGGGCATCTTAATTAAGATGTGCTTATTACCTGGGTCCAGATTAAGTGGCATGGACTATATCACAGGCTTTCTATTCAGACAGAAAGCAGGGTTAGCTCAGGCCCTGGTTTGCTAATGAAGGCTAATGGCCTGTCGCCTTCACGGTACAATTGTGATGGGGACTTTTTAATATTACGATGAGCACTACTTTAATTTAATGCTAAGAATGCACATAAACCTCTTGCCCTTTCTAAAGTAAATACTTAAGATTTTTAAAAATATACTTTTATTGATTTCAAGAGAGGAAGGGAAAAGAAGAGTGAGATAGAAACATCAATGATGAGAAAGAATCATTCATTGATTGCCTCCTGCATGCCCCACACTAGGGATCAAACCCTCAACCCAGGCATATGCCCTGACCAGGAATTGAACCATGACCTCCTGGTTCATAGGTCAGTGCTCAATCACTGAACCAACCAGCTGGATAACATTGAAGATATTTAAGCATTACTCTCCTCAAGAGAGATTTGCTCCAGATCCTCACTTAATGCTATGTGGCGATAATATGGCACTCTTACTGACTCTGTAAAGATTAGAAATGTTTCCTAGTTTGGCTCTGCTTCTCTCAGTTCTATTATAACCTGTCTCAGACACCCACTACAGCATACCCTTCCCATCTCACATATACCCTCTTCTGATAAGTCTTTACATCCCTCTCCTTCTACCTGTAATCCCCAGAGCAGTAAATCTATGACAAACTGTGAAGCTATTGGTGAAGTGAGAGCACAAGTCAGGTTTCACTGCCTACGTTCCAAGATGGCCGAGATAGTGAGCTCCAAACTTCCAAGTGGATTTTTCAAATCCTTTGTGGTATCAGAGATAGAGAGCTATTTCCATTTGGACCATCCTATGGAAATATTTTAAATATAGTTATTGATTTTAGAGAGAGAAAAGAAGAGAGAGAGAAAAAGGATGAGGAAGAAAGAGAGAGAAAAATGCTGATATGAGAGCACATTGATCATCTTCCTTCTGGATGCCCCCCACTGAGGATAAGCCTGCAACCCCGGCAGGTGTCCTAACTAGGAATCGAACTGGCCACCTTGTGGTGCATGGGACAATGCCCCACCAACTGATCCACACCCACCAGGGCACGACCACATATTTTTGCAATGCCCTTTCCCCCTGTCATGGAGTACTATCTTTCTATTTTGATATGCATCTGGATGCAAAATCAAGGAGCAACTACCCCAGGTGAGTCTATGATGTAGGCAGATCAGCTGATCAAAGTAGCAGGAGGCCTTATCATCCAGGCGAGCACCCTCCAGCTCACCCTCATGGACCTGTGAGCAAAACCTTCCCTGGTCCCCTGCTCTCCCTCACTCCTGTGTACTTAGAAATCCCATCTAGGAACTTGCCATTCAGCTGAGTAGCAAAGATCCTATGAAATAGCCCAGGAAACACCTTTAAAATCAGCCTTGCTGAGCCGAAACCGGTTTGGCTCAGTGGATAGAGCATTGGCCTGTGGACGGAAGGGTCCTGGGTTTGATTTTGGTCAAAGGCATGCACCTTGGTTGCGGGCACATCCCCAGTGCGAGGCAACTGATCGATGTTTCTAACGCTCTATCTCTCTCCCTTCCTCTCTGTAAAAAATCAGTAAAATATATTAAATAAATAAATAAATAAACTCAGCCTTGCTGAAAGAGCCTGCAGAGTGATGATATAAATATTTGATGAAGGGGAGTTGGTTATTGGTGCTGCAATCATTATACAAATTGTAATGGCAATAATACGTTTAGAGGAAACAGCATTTTATACGCCATTCTGACACTTGGCAAGCCAACCTGTCCCAAGCTAGGTCCACTTGGCCATCGAGACAGCTCAGGACCTTAGCAAACACAGGTTTTTTTGGCCTTCATTCAGTTATCAAAGTGTCAGAGTAGATCTGGCATTTAATGCTATGCCCAGGTTGCTCCTGCTTGATGGTTGTATACTACACAAGCCTTGGAGCATGATGTGAAGTAATTTAACAACTGGAATAACAGGCATCTGGGACAAAACTAATTTCATAGGAAGGCTGGTCACAGACACTCAACTTGCTCATAAAAACGTTACCTTGTTATATAATAGCAAGCTGAAGATCGAACCTGGAGAGGGACAAGCCAGTTATGGGGACATGTCCCACCATTCTTATGCCAGGAAGTCCGTTCTTTGCAATAATATTATCTTAGCTCTTAGCACCACAATGTGCTTTGGTCTTTCTCATTGTGTCTCTGTCCAGTTTCAGAGAAATGGCCAGTGGAGTTCGTCAGTCGGTGTATGTTTTGATTAGCTCTGTTCCATGCTCTTATGTCACAGGACAGCCCTCTACTTCTACCTGGCCACCTGTAAAAGGTCCTGAAATAGTCTCATCAGTGTACCAGAAAAGGGATTAAACAGAAGAAAGCACAGTGAACGGGGCAGAGTAGGAACCATCCAATATAATAAAAGGATAATATGCTAATTGGCCCTAATGGTGGAACCACCAGGAATGACTGGTCACTATGATGTGCACTGACCACCAGGGGGCAGATGCTTAATGCAGGTGCTGCCCCCTGGTGGTCAGTGTGCTCCCACATGGGGAGCTCCACTCAGTCACAAGCTGGGCTGAGGGCTGCAATCACAGCGGTGGTAACAGGAGCATCTCCCACCTCCTCTACAGGGTTAAGGGATGTCTGACTGCCAGCTTAGGCCTGATCCCCCTCTGAGGGCTCCCAGGATGCCAGAGAGTGGAGGCTGGACTGAGGGTCCCCCCAAGTGCATGAATTGTCATGCACCAGGCCTCTGGTTTCCGTTAATCAGAGTCTGTATTCTTTTCCTGGGTAATTTATGCAGCTCTAGTCTCAGGAGTCAGTCTCCCTATCTCTCCCACATTTCCAAAGTCACCTCTCTTGAGCATCTATTGGAGGAGAGGCGGGTTTATCTTTTTAATCCCCCGATTCACCCACCCTGCAGCTGCTTTTTAGGCTCCTGCCTCCTCTTACTAACGGATGCGTTTCACTGTCAGTAGCTGTTTAGCATCCACAGAACTGTGACATCGATAGAATCCTGCATCTCCTGCCCAGAAATGAGCAGAGAACTGAGTGTGAGAAAAAGTCATGCTTCCCTTTACTGCTTGTCTATTTTTTTCTTCTTCAAAAATCTGCCTTGTGTTTAGAATTCAGTAACTCCTTAGAGTATAACACCTGCAAGTTCCAACTTCCAAAATATTCTCTATCTACCCGCCACTCACCACATTCACTCATAGCAACCTATTTCATGCCACCTTAATCTTTCACCTGCATTATTGAGATAGTTCTTCTTTGGGTATTGCTACTTTTTCTGTTGCATCCCTATATCCAGCAGGCAATATGATCTTTTAAAAAAAAGTCAAAAAGGTGCAAGACATTATCTCATATAGAATAAAATAAGTGCATATGTAAAATAAAACAAGCCAATAAGGCATAATGTGTAGATAGATTTATAATGTATTATATCTCTCTCTCAGTACATGTGAAGAGACAGGGACAAGGATCTTGGTCTAACTTATTCATTTTTATCCTCCCCGATAACTAGATTGCTTTCTAGCACATTGTAGAACTCACTATACATGTGGTGGATTGATAAATATGGAGTATTTAGCATCCCTTCTGCCTCACAAAAACTGCCATTTCCCCTGTGGCCCTACCCAGTGTGGCATATCCTCTTCTACCGGGAGACAAAAGGAATAAATTCTTCCTTCAATGGCATTGACTTCTCTGTGCCGACCTTCAGTCACCTCCATAACTTAAAATCCCCCGTATGCTCTGGCTGGTGTTGCTAAGTAGTTAGAATGTCGGCCCCTAGACTGAAGGATCGCAGGTGCAATTCACTTGGGTTGTGGGTTCACTCCCTGCCTGTTCAGGGTGCATGCAGGAGGCAACCAACTGATATGTTTCTCTCTTGCATTGATGTTTCTCTCTCTCCCTCTCTCTCCCTTTCACATTCTCTAAAAATCAGTGGAAAAAAAATATCCTCAGGATTAAAAAAAAATTCCCATTTTAATGTGGGGTCGGTCTTGATTATAGTGACCAGTCCAGAGCACATTGGAAGGGGTTCTTTAATGAATTAGTTCCTGAACAAGCAAGACTGGTCCATGACTTGTAATATCACTGGAAATTATAATATCGCTGCTCTGATGGAAGTGGGATGTATGCCCCTTCTGTGGTATCCACAAAGGAAAACCACTTTTCAAGAGAGGAAATAGTGGGAGGCGGGGGGTGGTCACACATAATTCACAACTTTGGTTTTCAGAAGTGTTTTCTTCCTGGAGCATTTAGGTCATTTGAGCCACTGTTACCTTTCTCAGGTGCAAATCCCTGGTCTCTGGAACATGAAGTTCATTTCCTCTATTTACTTTTATTTTTCTTTTAATATCACCTGTCTGTGGCCCATTAATTCCACTTTTGACACCTTAGAATAAGATAAAGGGGAAAAAATCAAGCACTTGGTTTTCCTGCTTAGTCATCGAGTCTCCCGGATGATGGATGGAAGGACAGGCAGAACTGTTGGTATGTGCCTGGCAGAAATCAGGTTGGTGCTTCAAAAGTCAGGAGATTGGAAGGCAGGGAGGGCCTTGTGATTCATAGCCAAGGGCGGTAGGCCTTGGATGGGTGGTAAAAAAGTGGGAAAACATGGAGTTGGCCACAGGGGTACTGTAGTAACTTTAAAGACTAACCACTTACAAGAATATTCTTAAAAGGTCAGTGTGGCCAGGCCCACGTGTGGTTCAGTGGTTGAACATCTAACTATGAACCAGGAGGTCACAGTTTGATTCCTGGTCAGGGCACATGCCAAGGTTTTGGGCTTGTTTCCCAGTAGGGGGTATGCAGGAAACAGCTGATCAATGATTTTTTTCTCTCATCATTAATGTTTTTATCTTTCCCTACCTCTCCCTTCCTCTATGAAATCAATAAAAAATATTTTTTAAAAGTCAGTATGGATGAAACTTACTGTTACTGCATATAGTATTGGACTTCTGTTAACCAGACTGTTTTCCTGGCTCTCTGGTAATTTAAGAAGACAAGTAGAGTTTGATTACATAGGAGGAGCCATGTCTGGGTGGCACTGAGCATTTTCTTCTATTGCTGATGCTTCCTATTAGCTCTCAAAGAACTGCATGGCACTTGAGCTTGACAGATGCGCTAATAGAGATGGATGTGACGTTACATTCTGGGTTTTGTTGTCGTTGCTGTTTGGGATGAATGCAAACGCAGTTCTGTGTGACTGATATCCTACATTTTCATATCCAGGCATGGCGTGGGTTTCACTGAGAGACAGACCCAATTTTATTTAAGACTTTCAGGCACTTTGTCTTCCTCCTCATTGTGAACTGTGGTGCAGAGTGAAACTCAGTCTTCTTAACAATGGGGCAAGAGGAGGTGAGATTTAAGGCTCAGCCAAAAAGGACAAATTGCATGATCATGGGGCTGGATCCATGGGAAACTTAGAAAATAATTCATCCAAAGAGACTGCAGTTATTTGTTGGTGAATTTCTCAACCCATAACAAAGTGATGAATTGGGTAGAGAGAGAAGCTGACTGATAATCAAGTTGCAACTGAGGTGTCAGAAGGTCCTGCAGGAAGCTCAGAACCAAGATTTCACTTTAGATTTAACCATGTTGAGTGGAGGTGTGTGTACCTCCAAATCAGCCAAGAATAACCTGTGGCAGAGACAATGCCCAGTGGGAACAGAACTGTGTGAGCTGCGGTAGTCATTGTCCCCAGAAGATGGGAAATGGATGCAATGATCCTGAAGAGGAATCTGGGCAGGGTGTCATAATATTAATATCTGCCATACTCAGCCTGGATCTGGAAATTTAGGACTAAGTGGAAATAGAATACATCTATACTAATAAAAAGATAATATGTTAATTAGACCGGACGTCTTCCGGACATCTATACCAACGTCCTTCCCAACAAAGCCACGGTGGTGGGGGCCGAGGCAGAGGTGGTTAGAGGCAATCAAGCCTGCAAGCAGAGACAGTTAGGAATGATCAGGAAGGCAGGGGAGCAAGTAGAGGTATCAGGCAGGCAGGCAGGTAAGCGGTTAGGAGCCAGTGGTCCCAGATTGTGAGAGGGATGTCCAACTGCCGGTTTAGGCCTGATTCAGCAGGGATTGAGCCTAAACTGGCAATTGGACATCTTCCAAGGGGTCCCGGATTGGAGAGGGTGCAAGCCAGGCTGAGGGACAACCCCCTGTGCACAAATTTCATGTACTGGGCCTCTAGTATAGAATAATCAGTTGTGTGTTTTTTAAATTATTTTTTTCCAATTATACAATAGTTTGTATCCAATATTATTGTGTATTAGTTTAAGATGTACAACATAGTGGTTAGACAATCAGATATTTTACAGTGTTCTTCCTGATATTTCCAGTACCCAACTGGCACCATACACAGTTATTATAATATTATTGACTAT
The DNA here is from genome assembly GCF_014108245.1 of Pipistrellus kuhlii. Classification (NCBI taxonomy): domain Eukaryota; kingdom Metazoa; phylum Chordata; class Mammalia; order Chiroptera; family Vespertilionidae; genus Pipistrellus; species Pipistrellus kuhlii. Next base: position 24,098,638 of record NW_023425482.1, read on the forward strand.
ATTCCCTCTATGGTAGTTTACATCCCCATGACTATTTTGTTACTACCATTCTGTACTTCACAATGATTTTACCTATTTTACCCAGTCATGCAATGCCCCTCCCCTTTAGCAACCATCAATTTTTCTTCTGTATCTGTGAGTCTCTTTCTGTTTTGTGTGTTCATTTATGTTGTTCTTCAGATTCCACGGATAAGTAAAATTATGTTGTACTTTTCTTTCTCTGACTGACTTATTTCACTTAGCATAATACCCTCTGGGTCCACGTATATTGTCACAAATGGCAAGATTTGTTCTTTTTTATGACCATGTAATATTCCATTGTATATATCTATTGATGGATACTTGGGCTGCTTCAGTATTTTGGCTATTATAAATAACACCACCATGAACATAGGGATACGTATAGTCTTTCAAATTTATGTTTTGGGTTTCTTCTAATTAGTTTCCAAATGGAATATAAATGTCTGAGTGAGTTAGGGAGCCAAGATGGATCTCCTGCAGGGAGAGTGAAAGCCAACCTTTGGGAATACCATAAGGGTGATAAGACTAGGAGGTCTTTATCAGGGCAAAGAAAGCTGGGTGATTGCAATGCTTTAATATACCCATTTCCTGAAGTTATTGGGCTCATAGGAGATACTAGTTTAATGAAAAGAAGCTGGAGTAAAAATCAGATGTTTCAGTACTAAAACAGTGAAGACTGATTTCATGTACAGAAGTATCAAAACACAAGAGATCCCCCCCACACACACACACAAATAAGTATCCCCATGTTGAAACAGAAATGTTCAAAAGAGAAAAAAAATGAATGGAGATAAATTTTGGTTAGGGAGGTACAAAACCTAGTGCATCAAAGAACCTTTTTTTTTTTTTTTAGTGTACAAACATTTTATTATTTTTTTATTTTATTGATTTTGTACAGAGAGGAAGGGAGAGAGAGAGTCAGAAACATTGATGAGAGAGTGTCATCAATCAGCTGCCTCTTGCACACCCCCTACTGGGGATATGCCCACAACCAAGGTACATGCCCTTGACTGGAATTGAACCCGGGACCCTTCAGTCCCCATTGAGCCAAACCAGTCTCGGCCAAAGAAACATTTTAAAGCAAAGGTGGGGAACATCTGGCCTTTGGGCCCCCAAAATCATTTGGCCTGTCCAAGGCATTAGGAGTGAGTTAACTAAATGTTTGACCAAATATAGCAGGCTGATTTTCATGTTGATACTTTCGTATGGCCCGCAAATTATGTTATAAATATCCAAATGGCCCTTGGCAGCCATAAGGTTCCACATCCTGTTAAGGGATTGGAATCAAGGTTTCCCAGGAGTGGCGCTATTGACCTTGTGGACCAGACAATTACTTGCTGTGAGGCCCGTGCTGTGCTTTGTAGGCTGTTCAGCAGTATCCTTGGCCTTTACTTCATAAATGCCAGTGGCAACCCCCACCTCCCAAAGTCTTAGCCATCAAAAATGTCTATAGACCTTGTAAAGTATCCCCTGGGGAGACAAAACTGCCCCCACTGAGAATTATTGGTTGGCATGCCCAGTGAGGGTTACCATGGATCCCAGTGTGCCCAGGGCTGAGAGGTGTCCTTCGTTGTGTGAACTGCATTTAGCGTAATATCCGGAGCCAACCCTGGGGAAAGTCCAGGCTAACTGTGAATGTTGGTCACACTAATGGGGCTTCGTTTGGGACTACAGCATGTTGGACCTGGAGTAATGTATTATATCAACTTCATATACAGCAAGAATTGTGTTCTGTACCTAAAATGAGCTTTTAATATCTTCAGGCAATGTTGAGGTGATAAGCTGCAATTAAGAAAAGTAGATTCAATGTACTTTACCTAATCTTTTTAAAAGATATTTTACTGAAATTTGATTATATGTAAAAATGAATAATAGAATTTTTTTTCCTTTACAATGAAACTATGAAATCCATCTTTTTAAATGGTATTATATTTAAAAGGTCTTAAAAGGGAATGATTTTCATAAAGAAGTTTTAACGTTCAAAATACAAACATTTAAATAAAAATAAAGCCCGATGATTTATGACAGAGTTTTCTTCAGGGGTTTCTCAAATAAATCATAGTATTTATCCACGGCATTCATTTGCCCCAGTAAATGAAAGCAGTTAAAGAAAAAATGAGGTACTCACGAGTACTCGGCTAGCATTATGCTTTCAATATAGAATAGGCATTCTGAATATAGTAATGCAAACTCATTGAAAATTTACTGATAGTAAAAGGAGGTCAAATATTGTTCCCATTATCAAAAACATATCATTTAATCACTAAACTAATGCTTATTGAGATCCAATTGTTTGCTAAGGACATTGTTAAGTGTCAAAGGGAAAAATTTAGTGATAGTTTTTCCATAAAATAGTAAACTTGATGTTCACCAATAAATCACCAATTATTGAATATTAGAATGTGAGCAAAGACCAGGAATAGCAATAACAATAAACTTTATGTATTTTTTACTGATTATCTGTCAGGCATTGTAGATAAATAAATACACAAATATATATGGTTTTTATTAATAATCCCAATAATCTTACAAAGTAAGTATGAAGGCTATTCAAATTTTAAATATTAAGTTATATAGCAGACTTAGTATGTGTATTTATCCAAGGTCACATCATTTGCAACTGATGGAGTCCACAGTGAAAGTGTATGCTTCTAAGTGCAATTCTGAGTTTTAGCAAAATGCATTGCCTTTACGATTTTATTTTTTTATTAATTAGAACCTATTGATATGTTAATGGATACCTATGTGATTGTTAATTTTACAAATATTGTAGCCGTGTGTAGTATGTGTACAATAATCTTCCTTAGATTCTCCAAAATAGCCTTAGCTTCAAACACTTTTATAGTGTTTTCAGACCGTAGTTCTTTATTTATGTGCCCCTGTGCGTGCCACGTGCCATGCTGATAAAATTCACCAGCAGAACGTTATTTCCAGATCTAAGGTCCCAGTATTATCTGGTCAAATGCCAACCCACACTCATTTAGCTTTACAATGAGAAACCAATTGCACATTTCCTGACTTCAGAACTTTCAAGAAAAAAAAAAAAATACTCTCAAAGTTCTTTATTTTGAGCATGTTACGGATGCAAAAAAAATGCAGTCACCTCCACTTTTTTTCTCCAAATTCCCTGCACTATTCTGCAGATGGCACCATCTGGTCTATTTTATAAACTCTATTTTATTTCGGTAAGGTGTTTTGTTGAAATGTAAAGCAGTAATTACTCTCTGAGATCTTAAAGGATAAATATAAAAGCAGGTTATTGTATTAAAAATCGGAAAAGGAACTCTATTGACACTTATCTCTAAAAATATAGGAGAGAAAGAACAGAGAGAAAACAATCCCTCATTATCCGTGTCTCCCACTGGATTCTCCCCCCTCTTCTTTAAGACTTCCCAGTCCTTCCGTCAACCTCCGTTCAAGTGGCTGTCCCTGTCAATTGTCTGTCACTGCTTAATGTCATTCTTAAAAAGACTCACCAACTTTCTGAGTGACACTGTAACTTCGACCAATTTGCATTTCTGCCACAGTGGAAATTATTTCTGAAAGCGTCTGCATCCTTACTGGGCTCTTTGAGGCCTTAATTGCCTAGAATGTCACCCGTTCTAACATCTTGCTGGGTACACATTGCTATGCGATATGGAGGCGACCTATTGCCATGGTCTGCAGAATTGTTTTTTTTTATATTCCAGGCTTGGCAGGTGCAGCACAGAAAACGATGGTAGTCACTACACAGACGTTGGAGCCAGTTTGGTTTACAATCATGCATTTTCCTTTGATCAATCCTGTGACCCCAGGTACTTCCTATGAACTCGGTTGCCCTTGGTAACACTGGAGGTCAAAAGTGCCTAACAGCCAAAACCTGTTTGGCTCAGTGGATAGAGCATCAGCCTGCAGACTGAAAGGTCTCAGGTTCGATTCCCGTCAAGGGCATGTACCTTGGTTGCAGGGCACATCCCCACTAGGAAGTGTGCAAGAGGCAGCTGATCAATGTTTCTCTCTCATCGTTGTTTTTAACTCTCTATCCCTCTCCCTTCCTCTCTGTAAAAAATCAATAAAATATATATATATTTTTTTTAAAGTGCCTAACTCATAAGATTGCTGTGTTGGTGAAGTGCATTTGGTCTTCATCCTTGGAATATTCTAGGCACTCAATCAAGGGCCACTTCCCTTACTTTGAGGGCTGTCTATGGGATGACGTTAAGGGGCATCTCGTGGGAATCCAAAAGCATGAAACTCCAAGTTCAAGTCATGGGTGTGGTAAGGAAAATTCCTGGGTGCTGCTACCAAGTCCTTCAAAACAATCTATTTGTTGTCTCCACATAATATGCTTCCTTGACCAACTATTGATACATTTGCCATTCATGTTCTCTCCCTTTCTCCCTCCCTCCCTTCCCTTTCCTTTGTCCATTCCTTCCTTTCTTTCATGTGAGTGCTTCAGAAAATATGTTCAGGGGATTGACATAACGCAATATATACATTGGTATTTACATTTTGCAGATGCAGAACCTGAGACAGATATAGGTTTCGGAATTTATGCAATTTTACTCAGCTGGGAAAATGGCCGATCTGGGTATATCAGTTCTCTCTGGTCTTTCTCCTCCGCTGAGCAGCTCTATCTCTGCACTCCTTGGCCATCTCATTAGTCTCTCTGATCAAATGACACGAAACCTGCACTTTTGTTTCTCTCCTTGGGAAGGGCTGATTCTAGGCTTAACAGCAGCTATTAACAACCTCATCCAGGGTCCTTTTAAAACATGGGAATCGCTCTGAGTTTAATTTCTTTTAAAGCAAATTTGAACTCGCTTTTGTATGGATGTTATGAAGAGGAAAATAGTCTTGCCCAGGGTCGATAAAGAATTGAAGAGTGAGGTTAATATAAAAGCAGAATGAGAAGCAGTTTCAGGGGTGATATGTCATGTGCAAGTCTATAAAAACAAATAGCAATTATCACATTAGAAAAATGAGTCTCTTGGAATGGAAGCTGTTTCTGACACTCTATCTGTATATCACTCTCGTGTGTGTATTTGCTCACTTTGTGTCTCTGATTGACTAAATCAATGCATGACACTCCCCACTCCTCTGCTTAAAAGGAAAGCTATTTTGTTCCATAACAACTCAATAATTAGAAACGCAAGCCCTGTTTTTCCCCAAACACCCCCTTACATATTGGCTCAATGAATTCAAAATACTGTCTGTATTATTCTTTACTTGAATATGAAACTAAGATTACTTGCTCATGTATATTTTAAAATATGACATCACATATTGCATCCTATATAATAAAAGCCTAATATGCTATGTGTCTGGTCATCTGGTCAGCCATTCAAGCAATCAAAGCAAAATATGCTAATGATACATTAAGGCTGCTCAGCTGCTTGCTATGATGAGCACTAACCACCAAGAGGCAGAGAGTCAACTGGCTGACCAGTCACAATGACATGCACTGACCACCAGGAGGCAGATGCTCTGACTGGTAGGTTAGCTTGCTGCTGGGATCTGGCCAATCAGGACTGCATAGAACAAATGAGACATGCTGGAAACACCCTGAACCATCCTGCAGTACCTCCGTGGCTGGCCAACCTCTTGAGTACCTCCCCGACCTCGATCATGGCCTTAAACTAAGAGGTCACTGGTTTAATTCTCAGTCAGGACATATGCCCAGGTTGCGGGCTTGATCCTCAGTGGAGGGTGTGCAGGAGGCAGCCAATCAATGATTCTCTCTCATCATTGATGTTTCTATTTCTCTATTCCTCTCCCTTCCTCTCTGAAATCAATAAAAATAAATTTAAAAAATAAATAAACAAATGGGTTATAACCATCGTAATAGTGTCCTCTTTGAAAATGGCATCTCTTTTTGATAACATTTTATTTATTTATTTATTTATTTTTATATATTTTATTGATTTTTTACAGAGAGGAAGAGAGAGAGATAGAGAGCTAGAAACATTGATGAGAGAGAAACATCAACCAGCTGCCTCTTGCACACCCCCTACCGGGGATGTGCCCGCAACCAAGATACATGCCCTTGCCCGGAATCGAACCTGGGACCTTTCAGTCCGCAGACCAACGCTCTACCACTGAGCCAAACCGGCTTCGGCTTGATAACATTTTAAACTAAACTGATAGCACAGGAACAGGGTAGCATTTGTGTTCTTGTCCTGCTGCGCACAGATTTTATCTGTAGCTGAAAAAGGGTTGTCCATACTCTGTCGCTAAAGAGTTAGGACTGGGCTCAATAGAATTGCTCTGTGAGGGTGATGTAAAAAGACAGTATAAAAAAAGAGGCAGCAAAGTACTTTATCCTAGAAAAAGTTGAAATGTATCGAGTGTTCACAATGTGTCATATACTCTTTCATTCACCTGCCACCTGTCATCAAATTTGATCCCCCTGAAATGCTATGAGGAATAGCCATCATTATTCCCCTTGTAAAGGAAGTTACATAATTTCCCCAGGGTCTTGCAGTAAGTGACAGAGGTAGGTGTTAAACCCAAGGAAGCCGCCTTCAGGATGGGCTCCCATCCTCTGTATTGTATAGAACTCTAGAAGATTGTTTTCCAGAAAATTCTATGTTGCTCTGAATATCTTCCTTCACTTAATTAACAGCAGGTTTTGGATGTGTATCTTGTGTTGGAGACAGCTGAAGATGCTGGAATTAGATGGGAAATTCACGGTTATCTAGACCTTGAAGGAATTAATAACATTCCACTTAATACTCTGAAATTTGTCATCCTCTGCCACGTGGCAAATACAGTGTAGGTTATACAGTTGATGCTGACTCTACATTTGCTTTAAAATGTGTATTTTTATTTATTTCAGAGAGGAATGGAGAGGGAGAGAGAGATAAAAACATCAATGATGAGAGAGAATCATTGAATGGCTGCCTCCCACATGCCCTAAACTAGGGATGGAGCACACAACTCAGGCATGTGCCCTGATTGGGAATTGAACCATGACCTCCTGCTTCATAAATGGGCACTCAACCACTGACCCAAGCCAGCTGGGCAAGGCTTAGTCGTCTGTGGGGAAAGGTCTGGCCAGTCATCGGATGTGGTTATACAGAATACAAGAGTCTGAGCAACTATCTGATAAGGGGCATCACTCATAGTACCTTCTTCAGAGATTACATTTTAAGTCCAGGGTGTCTGCAAGAAAAGTTATTGCTTTGAAGTCACTGTGATTCAAAGCTAGCATATCGTTTTCAAGTAGCATTCTTTACAATATATAAATGAGAACATGATGAAGTGAAAGACAGACTTGTTCATAGTTCTGGAGGTCAGAAGTCCAAGGTCAAGATGTATGCTGATTTGGTTTCTTCTGATGATGCTTCCCCTTGGCTTGGACACACCTTCTCACTGGGTCCTCATATGGCCTTTTCTCTGTAAGAAGAAACACATTGCTGGTGTCTTTTTGCGCATCCAAATTTTTGCTTCTTATAAGATCGAGTCAGGATCGAGTCAGGATCACTGTAAGGGCCTCTTTTTATCTAAATCGCCTCTTCAAAAGCCCTGTCTCCAAATAGAGCCACATTCTGAGTTGGTGAGAGTTAGTATTTCAATATATGAAATCTGTGGGAACACAGTTCAGCCTGGAACATGCTATTATTACCAGTATGTGCTTTCTTTATCCCATGGCATTGGCTCAGTGTTTTCCTAATGAAAGCAGTGTGCTGGGTGCCTATGATGTTTGCAGTAATATATGGCCAAATACTTTGCATGTGTTATGTCAGTTATGTCACTTAAATCCCATGACATATTTAGGTAATCAACTAACCAGAGAAGTTAGGTAAATTTTCTCAGATCACACTGTTAAGAAGTAATTTGATTCCCTGCTGCAGGTTCAATCCCTAGTAGGGGGCATAAAGGAGGCAGGTGATCAATGATTCTTATCACTGATGTTTCTATCCCTCTCCCTTCTCTCTGAAATCAATCCCAAATGTAGGATCTCATTCATCATTGCATACCTATAAAACTGGATGATAATTGACCTCTTTACATGAGCTTTACAAATACCCCAATAATGTGAGATTTCTAGTCAATGCCATGTGTGTGAGACTCTACCTTTCTTATAGTTGATATTAATATATGTAAAACTACTTAAGAATGAATTACAAATATCTCAATGTACATAAAGTTATGAATGCATATATATTTAAACATGTGGTGATGTAATATACATATAGGCACATGTGTGTACATAAAAGCATTAGCTGCTTTGTAAAATGACTAATTTTTTTTTCACCATGCAGACCTTGTTCTTTCCAGGGAATCTTATGGGTGCTTTTCAATGAAAGGCACAATTAACAAACAACTTCAGTTATTCTAATAAAACACCTTCACTAAGATTTATTAAGGGTTTTCTAGGTGCCAAAATTCTTGAACATTTATTTGGTTACACCCTCCCTTCAAGTCTTAGGGGAGCAGCACCTTACAGATAAGAAAACAGATCCCTGCAGAGGTTAAGGAACAAATCAGAGCATTTCACTGATATTTAGAAAGTCTCCCAAGAGATCCAAAGTTGGGAACTTTCTGAAAGTTGGTTCCCAGCACACCTGTGGTGCACGAGACTTTTCAAAGCCCCTGACACACTATCCTGTGCCAGTCTTTCCTGAAGACAGAAGGGCAGTCAGACCCTAGAATGAAAAGGGAGCGCTACATTACATAAACTACCCGTCAGCAATGTTTAAAAAAAAAATCACTTTTAACAGTGGTTGACTGTTGACCTATGAAGCAGGAGGTCACGGCTCAATTCCTGATCTGCCCGGATGGAGTACAGGAGGCAGCCAGTCAATGATTCTCTCTCATTGTTGATGTTTTTATCTCTTTCTCCCTCTCCTTTTCTTTCTGAAATCATTTTTTTAAACTATGTATTTTTTTTTTTAAAAAAAGAAGTTGCTTATCACAAATTCAACAGAGTCTGCAAATTTCAGAATTTTTAGACTATCAAACTACATGGTGCATATGAACCAGCCAAGATGCTTATTTAAATACTAGAGGCCCGGTGCATGGGATTCGTGATGACATAACATCTCCAAAATATGATACTTAAAAATATCAGTTTAAAATCCCTATGGTTTCTTTTAAGATTTTTATGTTTTCTCATCCTACATTTAAGTCTTTTATCCATTTTGAGTTTATTCTTGTGTATGGTGTAAGTTGATGGTTTAGTTTCTTTTCTACTCTTTTTTTTTGCAAGTACCTGTCCAATTTTCCCAGCACCATGCCCTGACCAATTTGCCTCAGTTTCTAGAGGATCAGTCAGTGGACTCAGGAGTCCCAGGTTCAATTCTAGTCAAGGGCATGTACCTTGGTTGCACGCCCCGGTAGGGAGTGTGTGGGAGGCAGCTGATCGATGTTTCTTTTTCTCTCATCAGTGTTTCTAACTCTCTATCCCTCTTCCTTCCTCTCTGTAAAAAATCAATAAAATATATATGTATTTTTTAAATTTCCCAGCATCATTTATTGAAGAGACTGTCTTTACTCCATTGTATGCTCTTGCCTCCTTTGTCAAATATTAATTGATCATAAAGACTTGAGTCAATTTTGGGGTCTCTGTTCTCTTCCACTGGTCTACATGCCTGTTCTTGTGCAAGTACCAGCTGTTTTGAGAATAGTCGCTTTGTAATATAGCTTGATATCTAGTATTATCATCCCTCCAAGTTGGTTCTTTCTCAAGATCGCTGAAGCTATTCAGGGTTTTTATTATTATTATTATTATTATTATTCCATATAAATTTTTGGATTGTTAAAATTCCTATGATGCAAAAAGTTACAGAACTCTAGAATTTTATTTATTTATTTATTTATTTATTTATTTATTTATTTATTTATTTATTTTCGCTAAAAGGAAACAGAGAAAATGAGCTGCAAAGAAAGGGAGATTGTCCAGAGAGGTTAAAAAAATGAAGGAAAAAAAGGAGACATTTGGAAGAGATCATAGTTGTGATATTTGATGACGTCTTACATTTTGTCAGGTTCAGTGTGAGGCAATAAACATGAATCACATTATTTAATCTTTGCAATAAGACTGTGACATGTGCAACGTCACTGAATACATTTTACAGCTAAGAACACTTCCCATACTCGAGAGAACATAAAGTGGCACATGGGGACGAGAGCCGAAGACCGGTGATGTTGGGTCAGTGGTCTTCCTATTACAAGACACTGTTATTGCACACTCTTCCCAGATGAATGTGTGGGACTCATCCATGTGCGGGCTCTGAGATTCCAGGTGAGAGGAAGAAATTCACAGGGACCCATGTGACGGGAAAGGACTAACCACAGAGGTGTGAAGGCCATAAAACAAGACCATGGTAGCTTAGATGGCACACCCACAGCCCCCCACTCACACTCCCTGGGATGCACCCATGCCATTGGAATCAGATGCCAAGAGGGCATGGAGGAGACCTTTGCTTTATTTTTGTTCTAGATTCATCTGCTCAAAAGTTGCTTTGCCACTTTAACTGTGTGTGGACCACTGGGCTACGTCCTGAGAACATACAGTGCAATGTACCCTCAAAGAACCTCCATAACCAGGAGAAATTGACCAATGCATTACAGCAAAGGATTATCTATGTTAAGGGCTGTGAGCAAAATCATTGATGACAAAATAAAGGAAGGAAGAAAGGAAAAAAGCAAAAAAGGAAAAAAATAATAATTTCATGAAAGAGCTCCATGGGGAAAAAAATAAAACAAAAAACTGAAAACCGAAAACTAGGTGCCTGAAATATTGTACTCCCTACTGAGAATCCACCCTCCCCCATTTCCTTTTGACTTGTTTTTCCTGGGGAAAAAAAAAAAAAGTCAATAGCTTGTTAAGCCTTATTGATGACAATATACTGAAACTTCACTTCTCCACACATCCACTCAATCCTTCAAAAAATTCCCAATGGGTGAGGAGTGCTTTAAAACCCCCCGCCCCCATTCTCCTCTGAGTGCCTTTACTATGGGCCGATTTGAAAGTGTTTCCTAAAAAACATTACCCACTGACTAACAGGGCTCTCTCAGTCAATAGCAAAAATCCTATAGCAAATATTTACCAGTGCTGCCAGCGTAGAATGCCTGAGCCCTTTTGTTTGTTTGTTTGTTGTTTGTTTCTGGTGTGCATAATATTTTTTGAAAGATAACAGTGAATTTATACACTTTTTTTTCCCCAGATCAATCAAGTAGCGCTCTCTCTCTCTCTCTCTCTCTCTCTCTCTCTCTCTCTCTCTCTCTCTCTCTCTCTCCTCTCTCTCTCTCTCTCTCTCTCTCTCTCTCTCTCTCTCTCTCTCTCTCTCTTCTCTCTCTCTCTCTCTCCCTCTCTCTCTCTCTCTCTTTTTTTTTTTTTTCCCATTGGAGGAAAAATGTTTTGCTGGTTATTCCTGTTGGGTGGGGCAATTGAAAGAGATAGGAAAAGAAGAAATTCAACTTCCTTTAATCCACCCAAGGCTTCTGCCACAGAGCACAGAGCCCTGAGCAGTTTGTTATTCTGCTGGGCGTGGCTCTGAGAATCTGCTCAGAATCCTTCCATCCATCTAAACATCTGTATTTCACTATGTTTTCATTTGGATTGATTTTTATATTTCTTTCTGGACTTCATAACATGGGGATAAAGCAAGCTTGACACTGACCCCTGGATATTAAAGAATGTATTGAACACTTGCTCTTAAGAGAAAATTGGATCTGTGATGTGACTGTTTCTATTTAATGTCACATGGCCACACTTGTTAAGACCTGCTTTTCTTAAGGCTCTGAAATGACACTTACAATGAAAATTCATTTTTAGCTTTTGGTGTATGCTTAAAAAAACAGGATTTCATTGTAAATTACCTGTAATTTTCTTTTGGTAGGCTTGTTCCTTAATATAAAGTCCTAATGTTGCAATGTTGTTTACTTAAATATATGCCAATATAAATTAATTTAAAAAATAGTAACTGACAGATGTCTACAGTCTAGTTAACAGTATCATACGAATGCCAACTTCCTGGCTTGCATATTGATAAGTTACATAAGATGTTACCATTGGGAGAGCTGAGGGAACTCTATGTACTATTTGTGAACATTTCTGTGCATCTATCATTCCTTTCAATTCAAATTTAAAACAATTAACGATAAAAGAAGGAAACAAGCAGCAATACCAAGTAACCAATACACACTTTGGAACAATAACATTTTGGGTTAACAGCTGACTTTGGAAGAATAATTTAATTATTTCATCTCTCAAAGCCTAATCCCTCACATGGCAGTAATGACCTGGGCTGTAAAATTAAATTTAAAAAATTCTCCAATAAACCTTGCCCAGAGTTGCTGCTAAAAATGTGACGAGCCAACAACAAAAATCTATGTTGGATTTCTTACATTTAAGGGTTATCTATTCTACACACACCGAGCCTCCAGCAAAAGATGTGTTTTAAAGTAACCTGGCCTTTGAGTCCTTCCACACCTCTGGATCTCTTGCCAGGTGTCCTGTGGCTTTAAGGTGAATGGAGGATAAATGACTAATACAAGGAAGAAGAACTTAATCTCTCCTGGCTCCCTCTTCCCCATCTTAATACCTCCCTACTGACCACCAGGTCAAGACTCAGCCATGTTGGCTAAATGGATTACCTCTGCCAGGCCCCCTGATACTATAAAGGACAATCTTTTGAATGCCCTCTTTTACAAATAGAGCAGATAATCCATTGTAATTAAAGCAAACAATCCTTTGCATGTCATCTTTGGCAATGAAAGCAAGCACTGTAACTTCATGATCCGGAACAGCCAAGAAGCCACCTTTTTTCTCCTGTAATGATAGAACACAGCATCAAAACCCATTTGGAGAAGGACATGAAAGCTTTTGTTTGTTTGTTTGTTGGTTTGTTTCTTATCTAAGATGGAGTATGCCAGTGCATTCCTAAGGAGCATCATTATTCCAGACAGAAATCTCTGAAAGGTGCTCTGAGGCTGTGCTGCATGCTGATGAGGAGCACCAGCTACAATAAATGATCTACCACCTACCCACTCTGTTACATTCTTTTTAAAAATATATTTTTACAGATTTCAGAGAGGGAGAGAGAGGTCAATGAGGAGAGAGAATCCTTGATTGGTGGCCTCCTGAGCACCCCGCACTGGGGATTGAGCCTGAAAACCTGGCATGTGCCCTGACCAGGAATGGAACCATGACCCGGTTCATAGGCCAACACTCAACTGCTGCGCCACACAAGCTGGGCTCAATTGCATTCTTAAAAATGTACTTACTAATGCAAACATGTATTTAGAGTCTGTGTCACTTCCTCTTTATAGAAGCTGTCTCTCTCAGAAGAATAGATCCCATCTCTTTGTAGTCATAGTGGAATGTCATCCCTCTTTGTGGAATTTCTGTCCCCTTGTCATCTTATCAAGTCCTCAAAGTGCTACCAATAAACCATGGACCAGTGGTTGAACATCAAAATTGACGTGACTCCTGGATGCAAATATTTTTGTTGGTTATATGGAGATCTTTTCTACATGTATATTTTTGGCCTTGGTTTCCATGAGTGTTCTACACACGTTGACAACCTGATTCCAAACTTTTAACTGCAAGGGATGTTGATGAATACAATGAGAGCTCCCACAGGAACAAAAGAGTGCTGATGACACATAATGTGCGACCTGAAGCACGTTTAGTCTTATCAGAGGATGTGGAGAAAGGCTGAGTGAAAATAAGACTCTCAGGTACAAGAGGCTAGTGCAAAACTCTTTTACAGTGATAAGGAAAGAAAAAAAAAATCTCCTTCCCTGATAAGAAACACCTCCGACAATATAGCAAATCCACATGTTCAAATTTGTGCATAATTTTGACTTATTTTGAATGAAGGCAGACGAAGTCACTCAGATGTTGAAACTGATGCAAAATCTAAATCTACACTTTTCTACCTACCTCCCGAGTAATTGAAACTCAGTTCTTTAGCACCAAAGCCTACCATTTTATCTGTGAAATGAGAGAAGTTAAAAAATGTTTAGCCAGCTATTGTGTGGGTGAAATGATGTCATGGTTCAGAACTTCTCCACATCACTGGAACAAGGGAAGCTATAATATTTTCCCCCCCAAAATTATATTACATTGACCACCTGCTAAGTTGATAAAAATATAGTTTCACTGTCTTACCTCTACATCCCTTCTTTGTCTTTAGAGCCTAAGGATCCTTTGAGAACCCTAGGAGTTGAAAGGTCAGGCAGGCTCCTAACTAAAGCTCAGTGTGTAGCGAGAGGAAGGATTCTGGGGCCATCAGCTGATAGGACAGCAGATGTTGTCCTTACCATGCAAAGCCGTGTGATAGGTTCTTGTATGGGGTCTTACACCGTTTCCCACTGTGGCTCATCTGAGTCTGGTGAAGTCTCTGTAACCCAAATCCAGGGAAGATGGTTTCTTGGAACAAGTTGGAATTTCCTCTGCAGGTAGAGTCCTTTCATCTTTGGTCTCTTTAAATAGGATGACCCTGAGCTTACATAGTTGAAGGCTCCTTCAACTGGTGGTTTTACATAGTTGAAGATTGGTGATTTTAAGTTTAGACTAGCAAGGCTACCTGCCCTGGGTGACTGCATAATCAATATCCATACCTCTAGCCCAGTGGTTCTCAACCTTCCTATTGCTGCAACCCTTTCATACAGTTCCTCATGTTGTGGTGGCCCCAACCATAAAATTATTTTCATTGATACTTCATAACTGTAATTTTGCTACTGTAAATGAATTGTAATGTAAATATCTGTGCTTTCCAATGGTCTTAGGTGACCCCTGAGAAAGGGTCATTTGACCCCCAAAGGGGTAGCGACCCACAGGTTGAGAACCACTGTTCTAGACCCAGGGAGTCACTCTCAAGACCTCAGTTTCTATTTTTCTTACTCTTATTATCTCTAGAAACCCAGATAGTTTCTTCCTTACCAATAGAGCTCTTATACTACATATGAGCCCTGGAACTCAGAAACACAAAAGTATAGTTGGAATGCAACAATAAAACTGTGACTTAATTTAAGAGGTTGAGCTTAAACATCTTCCTAAAAAACAGTTATATAATCTCTAAAATGACCCTATTTTTATTTAAAATGAAAAACATTTAAAATACCAACCACCACTACCTAGCCTTTCTTTCTTATGGTAACTGATCCTCAGCTCATAGGAAGAAATTTAGATGGTGTAATAGTTCATTGTATCTGTCAACTTGACTGGACCACAGTGCCCAGATATTGGGTCAAACGTTTTTCCAGATGTTTCTGTGAGGGTATGTTTTTTATTTATGAGATTAATATTTAAATCAGTGGACCTTAGGCAGATTGCTCTCCATAATGTGGGGGGGCCTCATCTAATCTGTTGAATGTCATAGTAGCACAAAGACAGACCTCCCCTGAACAAGAAGAAAAGAAGGAATTCTGTCAGCAGACTGCCTTTGGGTGCAAACCTCACTCTTCCCTGTTGGCAAATACTGCATCTTTTAATTCACTAAGCCTTCACAATCATGTAAGCTAGTTCCTAAAAACTAACCAACCTCTCTCTCTCTCTCTCTCTCTCTCTCTCTCTCTCTCTCTCTCTCTCTCATCAATAAAAAAAAAGGCTATAGGAAATATAGAAAGTTAGAAAGAGTAACAGCAAAGGTAGTAGGCATTGCCATAGCCAACCATATGCCCCCCTGAGCTACCCTGTCCTGAGGTTCAGATCCCATTTCACCTGGAGACAGATCCTGTGCAAATGACAGATACCTCTGACCCTGGTATGGCAATACAGCTGTGTCTTTGGGTGAGATCCAGGAGGTGGTGAAATAAGGCAGCATAAATTCCATGGGTGCTTATGCTAACAGAGAAAACTACAGGGGCCTGCGAGCACAGCAACTGCTTCCATCTGCTCTCTTTATGTGTAACTGATGGGGAGATCAGTGACTGCCAGAAGTCACTTGGTTTGCAGTTACAGTGTTTAATGATATTAGTCCACACTAGGAAAATGAGCCACTCTGTTCGAGAACGGAAAGCTCAAATGAAGGTGAAATCAACTTCTGAGATACTGTATCACTTAAGACACCCTTTGTCATGACCTAAGGCAGAGGAATATTCTCACTTTACTTGCCTAGCAGATAGAAAATCCCTAAGACCTGCTGAGACAAGATGAAGGACACTATTCCTGAAACTCACAAATTGTCATGACGGGGCCTAGGAGTGGCTTTATCTGTCTCTCAGGGGTCAATGGGCAGCTTAATAGAGATTAAATATTACAAAGCTGGTCCTATTAGAAATTAAACTTTGATCCCTTGGTGCTTGTTCTGTGTCAAAATAAGGTGCAGCACTATTCATATTTGTTCTTGGACTAAGGCTGGTAGGTCCCAGATTCTGAGGTTGTTGCTTTTATTTTGTCTCCCAATCAGCAATATAATTGTCACATGAATCCATTGCCACCCTGGGTAAGCTATTTCAGTGAAATGCCAGAGATTCAGAAAAGCATATGTGGAATGGATTTATTCATCTCTGGCCTAAACAATGTCCAGAGAAGATGGCACGGCCATTGGACATAGAAGATGGCATGGCCATTGGACAATCATGGTGTTGATTGACCAAATACTTGCAAATAGTAAAGGTCAAAAATGTAAAGAGTGTGCCTCTTAAAGCACCAGGGCAACACAGAGTTCTCTTTACAGAATATATTTGCATCAACAATGGGAGGGGAAAAAATCCACAGGACAAGCAACTGTTTTAAATAAATATTTGTCTGCGGGTGACAGTAGATCTTAGCAGAAAATACATGCCTTTTGAAGAAAGATGGTTAAGCGTTTGAAAGCCTAATCTGTCACTTATTAGCTATATGACTTAAACTCCATAACTTCTCAAAGTTGAAAATGTTTAATTGTAGAACAGAAATAATACCAATAATCTCATTATAGCACACTGAAAATTAGGTGGATACATGAACATAAAAAGCATGGCATGCCAAAGTGATGAATAAGTACCGGTCTTTCTCTTTAAACCAGCAAACCCCATTCTTTGAGTAGGTTTTGCTGCCCACTGGAATTCTAGTGAAAGCTTTCTTGTAAAAATTGTAAAGAAATACAACTTCTTGAGGTGCTCGGATGACTCGTAATCTATTAATAGATGCATTCATTTCCCATGCTCCCTGGCTTATGCGCAGTTAACAGACGCCAAGAAAGTGTTTAGGGTGTTCTGAAAATTCTTCAGACAGTTCAAGCAAAACTTCACAGGATATCTTCTATTAAAGTATTCAAGAAAGAATTTTCTTGGAGACTTGTTGTATGGCAACTAACTATCCCTTCCTTTCTGACATGAACTACTGGAGGGTAAGATTATAATAAAGAACCTAGATGAGTATATTGCCAACAGAATACTTTGTTCTGCTGCAGTGAAGTTGGCGTTATCAAAGTTATGATGATTTCCTCCCATTCTGGAATGTAACAGCCCCCCTGCGTCTGAGTGCACAGAGTATTGGGAAGTGAGAGAGAGCTTTGGGACCACAAACTCCGACACTTGGGAAATTCCTATTTTTGAACCCCCAAACTAATAAATGGTTTGTCTGTGTCTTTAGACACATTCTCCTCGGAAGACTTTAGACATTAAACATATTCTTTCTTATCTAGGGCAAGTAATAATGTAAAAATCCCTTTAATGTTTAGGGTGTCGTTTTGAGTTATTATGAAAACAAGTATTATGGGAAAAATAAACTGTTCTTTATATACAACCAAGGTTCACATTTATCACAATGAACCCATTATATTATTAATAGCCGTAATTACCATAGTTTTGCAAAAGGTGCTAACTTGGGAACTTACACAGGATTATATATAACTACCCTTTTGAATAAAATGTCTCCCACTAAACATTATCTTAACGCATAAAAATTACTCTTTCAGAGTTGCTGTTTCTAAAACATCTGCAATATAAATCAACGACATAGTAAAATACTCTTTGTCTTTAATCAGAAGCAGAATTGAAGTAATTTTACTGTCAAGGACCGATTATTTGGTTGTGTTGATTGTAGAAGCTAAGATGCATATTAGCCTGATACATTTTTAAGAGTTGGTAGCATTGCCTGGCGGGTGTGGCTCAGTGGTTGAGTGTTGACCTATAAACCAGAAGGTCACAGTTCAATTCCTGGTCAGGGCACATGTTCAGGTTGCAGACCCATCCCCAGTGTGGGACATGTAGGAGGCAGCCAATCAATGATATTCTCTCTCTCTCTCTTTCTCTCTCTCTCTCTCCCCCTTTCTCTCTCTTTCTCTCATCAATAAAAATAGATTTTTTAAAAAATTGGTAGCACCAAAACTGGTTTGGCTCAGTGGATAGAGTGTTAGCCTGTGGACTGAAAGGTCCCGGGTTCAATTCTGGTCAAGGGCATGTACGTTGGTTGCAGGCACATCCCCAGTAAGGGGTGTGCAGGAGGCAACTGATCGATGATTCTCTCTCATCGATGTTTCTAACTCTCTTGCCGAAACGGGTTTGGCTCAGTGGTAGAGCGTCAGTCTGCGGACTGAAAGGTCCCAGGTTTGATTCCGGGCAAGGGCATGTATAATACGTTGGTTGCGAGCACATCCCAGGTAGGGGGTGTGCAGGAGGCAGCTGGTCGATATTTCTCTCTCATCGACATTTCTAGCTCTCTATATCTCTACCTTCCTCTCTGTAAAAAATCAATAAAATATATTTTAAAAAAATATATATATATACAGGATGGAGCAAAAGTAGGCTTACAGTTGTTCCTATGGAAAATAATGCAATAATTAATAAACAGTAATACAAAAATAGACTCTGTTTTGCATACTCACAACTGCAGACCTACTTTTCCCCACCATGTGTACTCACATATAATGTATCTCATATATATATATATACATACACACAAACACACATACAACACACACATACTGAGTGGCCAGATTATTATGATCTCTGAACGCATAATAATCTGGACACTCGGTGTATGTCCTATATAATAAAAGGCTAATATGCAAATTGTCCCCTTGACCAGAAGTTCAACCAGCAGGCAGGCTAGCCAACCAGCTGACTACCTGTCAGAGAAGGTAAGTGGCTGGGAGGATGTTCAGGGAGGTTAGGTGACACCTCTAAGGATACTCCCTGACTCCTCAGCCCCCACCGTTCCTATTCATCCATTCTGCTGCCGCCCTTGAGAGCTATTATTGTACCAAGAGCCAGTGTAGCCGGGGTTCACATTGTCTGTCTCTTCCACTTGACTGAGCTTTTGAAGACATCTAGTCTCATCCATCTCTGAATTAGCTGTGCCTGGTACTACGTGGGGTAACACTGTGAGAATGAATGCATGCTAGAGGAAACTGATCAGTCATGTAGGCATATTTGTACGTGCACTTTTTTTTACGTTAAGACCCGGCTCGTGGTGGGTTAATCAAACACACTAACTATAGTTATTGCTAAGCGCCCATGTTATGCCTTTGCTATTAATGAGAAATGCTCATGCTGAGCTTTTTAAAGGGAATGGCAAACCAGACAAGGACTTAACTTTTTTTTTTTAATATATATTTTACTGATTTTTTTTTAAATCGGCAGGAACTTAAGTTTTTTAAGTTTCAGCAGGAACTTAAGTCTTATGTCAGCCCCCACACATGGACTGTCAGCCCCCACACATGGACTCTAGCCTCTCTATTTGCAGGTAACATGTTAGCATCCGAATTTCAGAAAAACAAGAAGAGTTTCTTGCTTTGGATCTTACATATTCACATAAGACATCATAACGGTGCATGTGGGTGTCGGGAACACACTTTTGTCACCTGTATTTCACATAATCAGCTTTTACTACAGTCTAATGAGAAAGGTGAGGCAAAGGTTTTTTTCTGCCAAATTCCTGAAGAAGAGCCTGAGGTTCAGGAAGTTAAGAGAGGGGGAGTGAGGCTGGTAACTGTGATTACAGTAGAAGGAAAACTGTGAAAGCTCCGTATAGGTAGCCAAGTGACACTGACAAAAAACCGCAGTGATGGATGAGCATTCCCACTGTGACTGGCTCAATCAGCAGGAACAAATGCACAGGGCAGGGAGAGAAAAGCATGGGAGGGTCCTGTTACGATTTATCAAGTGATGACTACCAGAACCTCATTGTTCAAAAACGAGCAAATCAAAACAACACTGGAGCACCTGCTATTTTACTTTTTAAAGGTCCTGTATCCAATAAGGGACTGGGCCCAGAATATGTCCCAGATTTTCTTTCTTTAAAGAAAAGTATTTACTTATTTGAGAGAGAAAAAAGAGAGAGAGAAAGATGAGTGAGAGAAGAGAGAAGAGAGAGGAACAATGGTTTGTTGTTCCACTTATGTATGCATTCATTAGTTGATTCTTTTTAAAAATATATATTTTATTGATTTTTTACAGAGAGGAAGGAGAGGAATAGAGTTAGAAATATTGATGAGAGAGAAACATCTATCAGCTGCCTCTTGCACATCCCCCATTGGGGACGTGCCCACATCCAAGGTACATGCCCTTGACCGGAATCGAACCCGGGGCCCTTCAGTCTGCGGCCTACTCTCTCCACTGAGCCAACCCGGTTAGGGTAGTAATTTTCTTTTCTATTTTTCTAATCTCTTTTTCTCTCCTTTTTTTTTTTTTAAAGCCTTTCTTTCTTTTTTCTCTTTGCCTCCTGCAGTAGAGTGCTAGACAGTAATTCAAACAAAAGGAACACATAAATGGTACTTCAGTATTAAGTCCTGGGGGACTAAAGTGATTTATATTCTCTTTCTTCAGCAATATTTGCTATAAAGCTACTGAAGATAATATTTAGAGGAAGCGGATATTTTGCCCCAATTTCACCTCTTAATCCTTAGAGCTTTTCCTTGATATCTATCAGCAGTTCATAAAGACTTTAAGATTTTATGAGCAATATGTTGACTTCCTTTTACACTGGAAAGGAAAAAATAAAAATAAACTCTCATTGAAGAGGACTACAATGTCTCCCCATATGAAACTGGGTAATAAACCAAATAAAATAGGAACAAAAATGGAAGTGGGTTCTAGTTTTTTGGTGTTTTTAAAAATATATTTGTATTGATTTCAGAGAGGGAAAGGGGAGATGGAAACATCAATAATGAGAGAGAATCATTGATCTGCCACACCCTTCATGTCCCACCACGTGGGCATGTGCCCTGAATGGTAGACCTCCTGGTAGATGGGTCAATGCTCAACCACTAAGCCACATGGGCTGTTCTTTTTTTATCCCCACTTTGCTCCAAATCTGTACATTGGGAAATTTTATTTATTTATTTTGTTTAGTCTTTCCTGAGGGGAAAAACACAAGAAACTACAGTGGGATTGTCACCAACCGGTGTCGACAATGTTAACGAAAGGTGATAATTATGATTTCAAAAATATTAGCGGGGGGTGGCAGATAGAGATACAAAAGTGTAAGACTCTTTGTACCTGAAGACTAAATTCATTTCTGCAATATCTACCAGGTTATATTTAAATTTTTATAACTCTCAGACCTGACATTTATAATTTTGAGTTAGTTTTTATTGGAAATCAAACTCAAGAAATCTGGAACTTTTGATATTGCAGAAAAACTTTGATCTCAAGAATAATATTTTACATATGTATATATATATATATATATATCTTCAAGTTTAAGGGGACAGTTGACTTGGTAATAGTACGTTGACAGGATGTTGATTTAAAGTGGTTTTTTTTTCTAACTACAATGATTTGTGTAGTGTATGTGGGCTTTCTTTTTTAAGTAATTTGTGTGATATAATGTTTTTAATCAACTCACTTTTTTAACAGAGACCTTTATATCTAAACCTAAAAATTAAAAACAATTATTTTTCACTTGCCAAAAAACAACAACAAAACACAAAAAACACCAAGGTAAGCTTGGAGATAAAAATGAATAAATGCAACGTTCTTAACCTTCTAACAAGGCACTTGAAGTATATGCTTCCGGCTCTGAGCCCCAGGCGAGTGTTCAGCTTAGAAAGGTCGGCACCTGGAATGTTCTCAGTTGACATCACCAGGAGGTTGAAAGAGAATTGGAAAGCAAGTAACTTTCCCACCAGGAGATCCGATGGTATTTCTTTTCCAAGTGTGTGTTCCACCAGGAATCACCGCAGGGGTGCCCCACCTGCAGGGTGGCAAAGGATGGTATTTCTTTTCCAAGTGTGTGTTCCACCAGGAATCACCGCAGGGGTGCCCCACCTAGGGTGGCAAACGCTGGGGTCTTCTGACTAGTTAGCCAGCCAAAGGTGGACTTCCTCTCCCTTTCCCCTCCTTCAACTGAAAAATGGAGGGAATGGCACCTGCAACTCTGAACAGTTGGGAGGGTTCCATGGAATAGCATTCTATATAAATGCCAGTGTACCCTTGTTGTTCAATTAATTCTGGATACCTTCAGCCCTCTGTCCAGTTTGTCTTTGCATCCTGTCTGGTCTACCGACGTTAAGACTCATTCAAGCCCCTGCCCTCACCCTTCACATATCCTTTCTTCACACACACAAAAAAATTATTCTTTAACTTCTGTAAGTTACCCCTCATTGTTCTAGAACATTCTGAGGTGTTTGTAGTCCTGCAGAAATCACATCCAATATTCTGACAACCTCCACAAGTATATCCGCCTGGTCTGTTAAGAGCTACACTGGCAAAAATAAATAAACAGCTCATATGGTGTGTTTCAGTGGTTGAAAGCTGACCTAGGAACGAGGAAGTCATGGTTCCATTCCCCTTCAGGGCATATGCCTGGGTTGAAGGCTTGATCCCCAGTAGGGGGCGTGCAGTAGGCAGCCGGTCAATGATTCTCTTTCATCATTGATGTTTTTACCTCTTTCGCTTCCTATCTCTGAAATCAATTTTAAAAAGCTACACTGGCAAAATAAATAGATGGATGAAAAAAAAAAAACTAATATATAAAAGAGCACAGGTTAACTACCTCTGGGTAGGGGGTATGGGGGAGGAGAGGTTGAGAGCCATGTGATTCTGTTCATAAATGAGGCATCATTTGGGTGTAAATTCCCTGGGAAAAAGCTTTTAAGTTTCATCAGGCTCCTTTTAAAAGGCTTCTCAAACATCATATATCTTTTCCAAAACACTTCGTTGATTTCAGGGTAAATTAATCCAAAAGGCATGGTCTCCATCTCCCTGAGAACACACATGGCTTTTTACCTCCGGATTCTAAACGCCCCTCCTGTTTTCCATCACTTCCAAATGGGAAAGGGCGCATTTTGTCCTCAAGCCCACCCAAAGCCCTCAGCCTGGCCCTGGATTTTTGCAAAGCATGACAAGTGGTGACTTTGGCAGGAGATCTCTTTGGTCCTCTCAAGGAATACTAAAGGAATGTGCATTCTTAGAATTCCTGACAGAAAAAGAGCAATTATTATTATTTTTAATTCTCACCTGAAGATAGTTTTTCCATTCATTTATTTATTTATTTATTCATAGGGAACGTGCAGGGGAGGAGGGGTTGGGGGAGGGAGAGAGAAACATTGATGTGAAAGAGATACATGGATTGGTTGCCTCTTACATGCACCCCAACCTCGGGCCCAGGGATGGAGCCTGCAACCAAGATACATGCCCTTGACCAGGACTCAAACCTTCAACCCTTCCATCTATGGGCCAAAGCCCTAACCACTTTGCTACCCGGTCAGTGCAGAAAAAGGAGTCATTAATAAGCAATGCTACCTTGTGGATCTTTTCAGACCGCAGTGAAGCACAGCAGGAAAAGCCACTGCGTTCAAAGATCCCAGACTTCTGGTTTCCTGGCTTCTACTTTGATTAGCTGTTTCTGGTTTCTCCATTTGTATAATTGAGGTGCTGTTCACCATCTTCTTATCTTGCGGTTTGCTGTGCCACAGATAGGAGATGATAAACCCACAGAAGTTTACGGAGCACCCTTTGGTGCTCCTGGGGATTCAAAGATAAATGAATGAAGCAGTGCTCTCTGGTCTTAGAGGAAACTCCCGGGTCTGGCTCTGGAAGGGGAAGGCAGCCTGGCTGGCTCTCTGGGAATCTGTGTCTGAGCTTCATCTAGCAGTGTTTCCCAAACTTCTGACATATGTGTACCCCTTCTATAACTTTCATAACGCTCAGTACCCCTCGTACTCATAAGAACGTAGAATTAGGTGCAGCTAAGCATGGTGCAGTGCATATCCCCACCAAACTCCAGTGCAACGTGTACCCCCACCAAACTCTTCCCGTACCCCTGGGGTACACATACCACACTTTGGGAAACACTGATAGGGGATGGGGAGACCTTGGTGAGTCTAAAGGCCACACAGACAGTGCCCTCTGCCTCAGGGGTGGCTTACTTTCTGGAGGGGAAATTGCTTTGTAAACACTCAGGTGCTGAATGAGGAGGCACTAAAGGGCCAGAGTCCTCATTCATTCCTGGTGGTGTCATTAGAATGATCATTTCCACTATTGTTATGCAAATCGCCTCTTGAGAATCTGCATTGTTTCTTGATGTTCACTCCCTAATTGTGCTGGAGTAATTTTTAACTTCTTTTCAATTGTTTGTTCTCCACCCTTAAATAAAAATAAAAATCCTAACCCAAGGATATATTTTTAGGGATTTATTTTTTTAAGAAAGAGAGAGAGGGTGCCCCAACCAGGATTGAAACTGCAATTTAACTGGGAATCGACCCCACAACCTTTGGGTGTGAAGAATGATGCTCCAACCTACTGAGCCATAGGCCAGAGATCAACCCTTCAAGCTTTTTTTTTGTGAGTTATCTTCACTGTCCTCTCTCTGCTCTAAAAGATGGAGTTCCTTGGTTTTGCTTCTTTTTACTTTGCTTTGCCATCCTCTTTTCTCCGTCTCTTTGTTCCAGTGAAATCTGTTCTGCTTGTTGAGTGCCCCACACCAATCTGCTGGGCCATCTGATTTTTCTAACTCTAAATCTGGGTCTATTTCTAGCAAACTGTTGACAACAATACTGTGGTTATCTTTGCAGCCGTGTCATTTGTTCATTACCTTAAAGCATACAGTTCCTGAATGTTGACTATCAGGTTTGGGGTGAGGTTTGGGATACACAGGTCTGGATGATACAGTCTCTACTTTTGAGTCAGGATGATACAGACTCTAGCAAGGAAGATTCACAAATGAACTTCATGTGATCAAGCAGTGTGTTCAGCCTCATGCTACAGATGTGTGCAGAAATAGCAGAAGTATAAGTGGGGACAGGCATAAAGACTGAAGAGCGTAAGTCATACTGTTGTGTGTGATGTAATCCCCATCTTACAAAGGATGCCTCAAAAAAAGTCGAATGATGGAGTCATTTATTAATTGTAAGAGGGAGCAAAAGCGCTCCAGACCTTGCAGCCCTGAACAACTTGCCACGCCTGGCTTATATGGGCAGAAAGTCACAAAGGTATCGATTACATCTTTGGGTCTGGGATGAGGAAGCTGTTTCATGATTTTATGAAGTGAAACTGAGCAACTTAGTTACCTACGAATCATTGAATCAACTGGGACACATTATCATTGTCTGGGACCACCTGGACAATTTAGAATAACAGTGCTGTCCAGATTCTGGGATCACTGAGTCCACGGGAATGCACTCTCTGTAGCTACTGCCGGGACCACTGAGTCAATGGAAACTCTGTTATCTGTAGCTACTGAGGCAATTTAGGATCATTGATCTGTCTTGGTCCCCAGGAATGTGTTTCGATTACCAGTAAGATCACAATCCATGGAATATTCAAACCATCATCAATGGAGTATTGGGATGGCATACGTGAGTTCAGAAAATCAAAGTAACTTTTACATGAGCACAGAACCCAAAACAGCAAGGTGAAAATATTAAACAGCAATTTTGACACACGTATGGTTGCTACCATACTTCAATACCCGTGATCCATCTGGAATGAGAGCAACCATGTCCAGTATCCATTGAGAAGCATCCTGAGAGGGTCTGTTCAGCAAACTGATCGCAACTGCATCCACAGAGCAGGAGCCAAACCTACTGGCAATTCCAACGAGTGTCTCAGGGGTCTTGAGGACAAGGCATCTCCAAGAAGGCCATAAACTGTACTCTTTCTATGCAAATGTAGGTTTTAGGCAAGTCCCAGGAGGAGCCACACCCTCTTACTTAGCTTCTACCCTGGCATTTCTGGGTCCAGATTTATTCCCCTGAAATCTTCCCATTGTAGGGCTGGCCAAGCTCTAGTCCCCAAGGACCATGGCTTCCAGATAGTTGGGAAAATGGGACATTCCCAGCAGAGTTCAATGACAAGGGCGTGAGCATGGACTTGACATACTGTTGGCAGGTTGCTTCTTCTTTGAAGCCCTCAACTGGCCAAGGACTCGCCTCCCACATGTTTTGAATACTAGTGTGAATCCTAGAGGCAGGTCCTTACCCCGTCTGCATTCTACCACCCTCCTCATGTACAACTGATGCCTGAGTCCACTTCCCCAGGGAAGTGGGAGAGTGCTTCTTCCAGAAGGATCTTGGCCCTGGCCCTTTATTCTCTCATGTATGCCCTGAGATCCCATCATTTTTCCTTTAGGTCATTAAATGCACAATATTTACATTTTAATATCGGATCATGCGACTGAAGCCAGCTTCCTTTTAACATAAGCTGCTTTCAGCCTTTTATTAAGGTGGGGGGGGGGGGGTTGTGGGGCAAACAAAATAAGAACAAAAACCACACAGATTTCATCTTCAGGAAGGAATACAATTGAGTGTACCAGGTGTAACCTGTTGAGAAAGGGATGTTAGAAGGTAGAAGGCTGGTTTACCTGGAGCTCAGCATATGCTGGAGAACAGTGGGTGATGCCATTTAGAGGGCTGACCTAATGCCCTGGGTGGCCACGAGATAGGCTTATATGATTAAGAGGAGCAAGCCTCGCCCTGGCTGGTTTGGCTCATTGGATGGAGCATTTGCCTGCGGACTGAAGGGTCCCAGGTTCGATTCTGGTCAAGGGCATGTACCTTGGTTGCGGGCACATCCCCAGTAGGAGGCATGCAGGAGGTAGCTGATTGATGTTTCTCTCTCATTGATGTTTCTAGCTCTCTATCCCTCTCCCTTCCTCTCTGTAAAAAAGCAATGATTATATATATATATATATATATATATATATATATATATATATATATATATATATAATTTGTGTGTGTGTGTATATATCATATATATATATATATATATATATATATATGTTAGTATATTTTCATATATTTTATTGATTTATTTTACAGAGAGGAAGGAAAGAGAGCTAGAAACATCAATCAGCTGCCTCCTGCATGCCTCCTACTGGGGATGTGCCCGCAACCAAGGTACATGCCCTTGACCGGAATCGAACCTGGGACCCTTCAGTCCACAGGCTGATGCTCTATCCACTGAGCCAAACCAGTTAGGTAGGATGCAATGATATATATATATATATATATATATATATATATATATATATATAATGTTTTAAAAAGATAACAGGGCAGGGCGGGGTATGTTAGCATAATTTTTTTTTTTTCTGATGTTGTTGTCTTCCTACGATTTCCCAATAAGCCTCACTTCAAAAATATATAGCACACCGGATCTGCTTTGACAGAGTCTCTGGGGCTGCATTAGTGAGTCAAACTCCAGAGGCCTGAGATAACTCAACCAAGACAAGACATATTATTAGACTGAGTAGATGCTAGGTGCAGGGAGCAAATGTAATCTCAGCAGTAAAGGAAAGAATGTTTTTCTCATCTGCATTCATTTGTATCTGAGGACCTGAACCCTGTTTTGTCATCTCCTCCCTCACCCCAACACCACCCGCTCCCC
The DNA here is from genome assembly GCF_014108245.1 of Pipistrellus kuhlii. Lineage (NCBI taxonomy): Eukaryota > Metazoa > Chordata > Mammalia > Chiroptera > Vespertilionidae > Pipistrellus > Pipistrellus kuhlii. Next base: position 24,126,355 of record NW_023425482.1, read on the forward strand.
CGTTCTTCTGGATTCCTATTTTGAAGACTGCTCAGGGTCTGAGCTAAATGAGTTGTCCAGGGCAGTATTTGCAGGGACAAGCGACAACCTGGCCTGCAGTTAGTTCCGGAACCTTAGGCTCAGGGGTCAAGGGCCTCACCCAAATCCTTTCCCATAAAATGAAGAGGTTGAACTAGACGATCTCTAAGGACCCTTTTTGGCTCTTAAAGCTTCTAACTCAGTAACCCCGAGGAAATACTGTATCTTCTTCTCACCTCACAAGATGATTGCAAGGTTCAAACAAGAGAGCGGGTGTACTGGGAAGTAGTTGAAGGGCTAGAGAGATCTAAATGGTAACAGCAGAAGAGAGCCTCAACCTTGGCCTCCAGCACAGAGGAATGAAACAAGGCTTTGGGGCAGGCGTCTTCAAACTACGGCCCGCGGGCCACATGTGGCCCGCAGAGGAGTCTGATCCGGCCCGCCAGGTTTTTTGGGCAGTGAGCGCAGCCGAGGTGTTACAGTAGGAATTAGTAGTTCATATAGTCCGGCCCTCCAGCTCTCTGAAGGACCGTGATCTGGCCCTCACTTTAAAAAGTTTGAGGACCCCTGCCTTGGAGTCTGACTGGTTTCCATGGCCTCACAGGGTTTCCAGAATGGGGCTCGTTATACTGAGTCTCCATCACCTTGTTTGCTTTGAAGAAATACACGCGCTCCTTGGAGAGTTTGATTTGGTTGGTTAGCCATGCAATTGGGTCTGTATTTATAAAACCACGTGCAATTAAAGGATTCTGATTCCGTTTTGAAACACATCATGTTTATTTCTTTTTTTATTATTTCTTTATTGATTAAAGTATTACATATGTGTCCTTATTCCCCCATTATCCCCACCTCTCATTCATGCCCCACCCCCCTGTTGTCTGTGTCCATTGATTAGGCTTATATATGCATGCATATAAGTCCTTTGGTTGATCTCTCCCCCTCACCCGAACTGTCCCCTCCCTTCCCTGAGGTTTGATCTTTTGAATTGCAATGTATGAGTGAGTCTCTCCTACAGTGAGATGATGAAGGCGAGGGTGGGTGGGTGGGAAGAGATCAACCAAAGAACTTGTATGCACGTATGCATAACCCTGCTACACAGACAAGTGTGGGGAAGGCCTGGGGCAGGAGGCAGGTGCAGGCTAGAAGAGGGCCAATGGGGGTGGAATGGGGGACATCTGTAATACTTTCAACAATAAAGGTTTTTTTAAAAAATAAAAAATAATAAAACTAGGCCATAATAGTTAGTAGTATTTTAATTTTGAGAGGTAGTCACTAGATTATATTTGATGTTGCAAATGCTGAGCCTCAATCTCACTTGAACTTATTAACTGTGCATCCTTAAGCAAATCACTGAAATTCTCTGAGCCTCAGGTTTGTCCTATTTTAAAGGACACAAACAAGCCAAAATCGGTTTGGCTCAGTGGATAGAGCTTCGGCCTGCAGACTGGAAGATCCCGGATTCGATTCCGGTCAAGGGCATGTATCTTGGTTGCGGGGACATCCCCAGTAGAGGTGTGCAAGTTTGATGATTCTCTCTCATTGATGTTTCTAACTCTCTATCCCTCTCTCTTCCTCTGTAAAAAATCAATAAAGTATATTTTTTTTAAAAAGAGGACGCCAACATTACACAGCCTTTCCATCCATAGTGCCTTAATAATTAAAGGGACACTGTATGAAAAGAAACAAATGGGGCATATTATAAGGTTAGCTCGCCTCCCTCTTTACTTGCCCTTTAAAACTTCCTAGCTAGGGGGTGTTGGCAAAACACAATGCTGTGTACTAACTAGATCGTTAGTAAATATATCTCCCAGTTGCTTAACAGGTGTTTCGCTATCCCACCCCTGAAGGGATGGATGCCAATATAGGAGTGTATTTACAGGTATCTGCTTCTCTCTTGAAGACTGCTTCGCGGGTGGTGTTTGGGGGAGAAAAATCGCCTTCTGTTATTATTAGCTTGTTTCAACATTTAAGGAGAGACGCCCAAATGCAAGCCTTGTAGAAATTTCACCTTACCATTTAGCTCGATTTATTGGCACCCAGACATGTTTGCGAAGGCAAGCACAGTTTTTCTTTCCCGTTTCCTTCTATTCTATATCTCTGGAGCAGGGGTCCTCAAACTTTTTAAAGTGGGGGCCAGATCACGGTCCCTCAGAGAGCTGGAGGGCCGGACTATATGAACTACTAATTCCTACTGTAACACCTCGGCTGCGTTCACTGCCCAAAAAACCTGGCGGGCCGGATCAGACTCCTCTGCGGGCGCATGTGGCCCGCGGGCCATAGTTTGAAGACCCCTGCTGGAGCATACCTGCTCTTTTCAAGAAAGCTGTTTCAATGGCAGGAGTATGAAAATACAGATCCTGGCTCCCCTTCCCCTCTGGACTCCCCCAAAAATCTGAGCCCCTGTTCCTGGATATAAGAGGAAAGGCAGGTTCACCTGTGTATCAGATGGCATCAGAGAAAAGAAATTGGTTTTTCTAAACCTCCATTAGGCCTCATATCACCCCCCTGAGGAAAAAAAAAAAAAAAGAAAGAAAGAAAAAAAAGTATTAGGCAGTTTTAGGGAGACACATGCTGAAAACCCAGAGAGGTTTCAATTCGCATCCAGTGCCTTCTCGCTGGGGCTGCCAATGAGTGAGGAACAAAATGGAATTTCCTCCCAGGGAGCGACTCACCTTCTTTGGATTTGCCTGATTCCTAGCGTGCGTGCAACTTCGGGAAAATGATGATGCATGCGGCGCAGAAGCCCCGGAGAAAGGATCAGCGCGCCTTTCCCCGTTTAGCCAAGGAGGGATCTGTTTTCCTTGCAAAAGCAGCGGCCCCCTTTTTTTTTGTTTGTTTGTTTTGCCAAACCCTTTTGTGGCAATGACCCCTCCGAGGAAGGAAGAGGAGGAAAAACCACCGAGCGATTGCAGGAATCAGGGTGGCGATTGGTAGACTCGCTCTTTCTTTTTTTCCTTTTCCTTTTTTTTTTTTTCTTTCCTTCCCTCCTCCTTCTGCCTAGCAACCTGCGCCCAGATTGCACGCTAGAGGGCACTTGAGGTAGAAGAAAAAACGCCCTGACATTCGCATCCGAGGGAGACTGGCTGTCTGTGCAAGGCTGCAGCCTGCGTGCAGAGCATCCTGCCTGGTCCCCGCGCGGCGCATCTCTCTGATAACGGAACAAACAAACAAACAAACAAGCAAAAAACTCATTCGACAGCATCCTGCAGCCCGAGCTGATGAGGACATTCTGCTCCCCTTCTCAGCGAGGGGATCGCCTTTGGACTTCCTGGAGCCTTGGTCAGATGCGCCTAGAAGCAGCCTTCCCTGGAATCACCCACTTGATAGCAGCTGATCAGAGGATACTCTCTAGTTTAGACATCAGAGGGGGCGCGGATGGGTCTTTCCCCCAAGGCCTCTGGATGCTCCTATTACCCGTGTGATGATGCCATAGTGCACATATGCAAACAGCAAGTGCTGGCCACCTCCTAAACCAGACTTAGATCAATTAAATGGCATTATTATGTGTTCCTATTGGATACAACCGGATAGATGAAACTTGTAGTATATTTCAGGGTTGGGGGGGATGGGGGGAGAGGCTCCCCTTTATTCCTCTTTAAAAAAAAACATATTTTTATTCATTTCAGGAAGGAAGGGAGCAATAGAGACATCAATGATGAGAGTCATTTATCGGCTGCCTCCTACACCCCCCCACTGGGGATCAAGTCCCCAACCCAGGCATGTTCCCTGAACTATTTTATTTTCCCCCCTCTTCTTGGCTCCCATGTTAAACCAAGAGAGGTCTGGAATTTTAATCAAGCTGCTCTTCTCTTTCGGAAAAAAATAAAAAAGAAGAGAGAAAAAGGAAATGCTAAGTGGGTAGTCCACAGATAAACCAGGGGGCTGGCATATTTGATAGCTTTGTACCAGTTCCCTTCCATGTATCTGCTGCCCACCCCACTCCACGCCTCAGTATCTGTTCAGAAGCCGAATCGGAGCTTATCTCTCTCCCAGCACCTGGGAAGATGGGAGATAATGCCATTTTGAAAACCTTCTCCAAAAGGCTCTCGGCACAGATGTGGTTTGCACAAAAGTGTTTACACCTCCATTTACTGGAAATATAATGGCCGGCTCGAGATTAGTAATTGCAGTCAATATTAAGAGATCCAGGCCCTCATTTCAGGGACAGGCCCAACCCGCAGCCAAGAGATGTAGGGAAATACACCTCAGAAGGGCAAGCTCACTGGTGATTTCAACCCAGGAATCTATAACCACTTCTCAAGAATCAGTTTAGTTTTCAAATCCCATCAGTAAAATTGGTGAAGTAATCATAAGTTTAGTATGCATAGGCTTTTCTTTTTTTATTAAATATAGTAATCTATTTCAGAATATTCCAGGACAAAAACAAATCCTATATAATAAAAGGGTAATATGCAAACCGACTGAACGGAGAGATGACTGGTTGCTATGACATGCACTGACCACCAGGGGGCAAACCCTCAATGCAAGAGCTTCCCACAGGGGGAGCATCTCTCAGCCACATGCAGTGAATGTGGCAGGGCTAAGGATGTCAGACTGACAGCTTAGGTAGGCCAGCTCCCCGCTAAGCCATCAGTCTGACATCCTGAGAGGGCACCTGGATTGCAAGAGGGTGCAGGACTCCCCCCCTTCTTCCCCCACCCCCTGCCTGTCCAGTGCATGAATGTTGTGCACCGACCTCTAGTATTAATGTAATATAGCATATACTTTATTTTTATTTTTCTCATAGATATATAGATAGATAGCACCTGGAAAAAAAGGAAAAGGGAAAAAAATACCTATGGCAGTAGTTCTTAAACTTGAGCCACAGGGTCCCCTGGATCATTTTTGAATAACCCAGATTTCTGAGCCCCACCCCAATTCAAGGCATGAGGATTTGAATGTCTAGCCAACCCCCTGAGAACAGAGAGGCAGGTCCTGGTCCAGAGCCCACAGCTTGGCAGCCACTGTGATCGCTCACATTCATGTAATTTGAGCACCATCATATAGTTTCATGATTTTGGGGGGAGGAGAGGGTTCTGGTTTTAAAAAAATTCTTAAACTTAAAAAAAAGTTCCTAAATTTACTTAAGCATTGACAGGCATCTTTAAACTGCTTTCCCAATTTTTTATCTCTATAATTTATGCTCCAATATAGGAATTGAAGATAAAAATTTAAAGTTTCTTTTGCCTAATGCACAAGTTGTTATATATTACTTACTCCCCTCCAAAAAAAGAAAAAAGAAGGACATGGTGGTTGTTAGATTTCTTCATTAGGATTCTATAACATAAAGTGTGAAAAAAAGAACTGTTAATTTCTGGAAAAAAAAGTACATATTCATTGGTGTAATATTTATGTGTTGGCCATCTTCATAGTTTAGATTCTTAAGGCTTTTATTTTCATTCTTATTTTCAAATACCCTTGGCAAGTATCACATGAAATCCCTTCATTCGCAGAATCCAAAGTCCTCAACTTTTTACCTTTAGAAAGCATTCAGTGAGTGAATGAATGAATGAATAAATGAGTTCATCTACATTTAAAAGCAAGTAATAAATCTTAAAGTTCTCAACAATCACACAACAACAAACACATTTTAATTTTATTTGGGGAACTTTATTTTAGTTATATGGTTTTAGTTTTTTAGGACGTATACACTGAAGAATGAAAATACCTTTAAATTTAATGTCGCAAATAATTGATCCGTTCTCTTCTACCTTCAGTCCCTGCTCAACCTGTAGAAGTTGGCCTCCTCCTAGCTTTTTTACATCTCCCAGGGTGCTGCTTCCTGTAAGCCATGTGATTCTTCCTCTCTGACTAGCCAGACACTTGGTTTACTGTCTCCTTCAGCCAAAATCAAAAGTCCCACCCACAGTGAACAAGCGAAGTGTCTTTGATTACATGGATTCTCTCTCCATCTTGTTCATTTGCTGTAGATTCCTCTGCAGAATTGTCTGTTCATCACCGAAACCCAGGCTGGGGAAGCCCTGCCTCATCCCACTCTGTGCAGGGGCATTCTGAAAGTAGTCCTCTTTACCCACCTGCCCCCATCCCTTCTCTGGTGATACTCCTGCCCTATCAGCCATTAACCCCCCTCCCTTCCCTAAATGCTCCATGACGCATACAATGTCAGTGCCTCTGTCACACACCCCTCTTCCTGTAGGAGGTCAGTAACCAGCCCTGGAAAGGATTGGTTTTTGACAACACACTTCCTAAGGAGTTATCTTCTCACCGCTGTGACATGACACTGCATCCTATCAAGAGTGGGTGGGACTGTGAAAGAGGCCAATGCCTTGTCTTGCGGCATCCCCGATTCTTCTAGAAATATCCTCCTAGGGCCTGATAACATTATCCTAATCCTCTTCCACACTGCTTAATCACCCAGACCTCTCTGAAGAATCAGGAGGAAATGCGGAGGAAACTCCTACTGCAGCGCTCAGAACAGAGATGAACAGCGGAGAGAGGGCTACCGCGAATTCCATGTGGCCGACAATGGCTAGATCTGCCCTGGGAGTAGATGTGGACAAGGTGAGTCGATCCATGTTCATCCTAACCCCAGGTACCCAAGCCATTGGAGGCTCACTCTCCTCACTCTGCCCAAACAGTGTTGTTGTTGTTGTTGTTGTTGTTTTGCCTTTAAGAAAATAAGATTTGCTATCATGTCTATCTCTACCATTCTGGCTTCCCTGCAGGGGGAGTTTGCTATTTGTGTCAGGGCCTAGACTTCAGGAACATGCCAGCTTTTCTTTAGTTCTCACCGGTGGAAGAAGATACTTTGGAAGGTTCAGACCATTATTTAAAAAATATATATATATTTTATTACTTTTTTACAGAGAGGAAGGGGGAGGGATAGAGAGCTAGAAACATCAATGAGAGAGAAACATTGATCAGCTGCCTTTTGCACACCCCCCTACTGGGGTTGTGCCCGCAACCAAGGTACATGCCCTTGACCAGAATCGAACCTGGGACCCTTCAGTCCAAAGGCCGACGCTCTATCCACTGAGCCAAACCCGTCAGGACCAGACCATTTGTATAACGTGAAAATAAAACCCAACCCAAGGTGGGATCTGTCTCTTTGTCCACTTGGGGCTGCCTGCTCTAGCAGCAGTCATATCGAGACTGAGGTGTGACTGCAGTTTTTTGTTTTTGTTTTTTTTTTTCTTCCAAGACAGAATCATCCAAGTCCTGAACCCCCTGTAAGCACACAGAGTCTGAGCAAAGAACAGTTCCACAGTGATGGCCTGGTGCTGGTGGTGGGGTACCTCCTGGTTGTCCTCAGTTCTTCCTCTCAAATAGCAGAGTGTCTTGCCCATGACAGCTAGAATGTCAAACAGACAGCTAGTTAGACCTCCTGTCAATATCCTTCTCAACATTTCACGGTGGGATGCTAGATGCGGAACACACACACACACACACACACACACACACACACACACAAAATGTCAAATCTGCATCTACATCATAAGCATCCCGTCTGTGTTCTCATGCTACTCACTCACTCTCCTCCATTTGGGTCAGACAGTGCAAGCTCTGTGGACCTCGCATCTGGTCCTCTGCCCACTTTGCTCCATCTGTTAGGGCTCTGTCCCCAGATGGCAGAAGCCTTCCTCGGAGGAGCGCACTTCTAGTGCTATTCTATACAGGGAGTTGAACAAAAAAGTAAGAATCAATGCATCCTATGATTCACCAATTTTATGAAAAGATGATCACAGCGGAGGATGGGTTTCTAGGTGTCAGCCTCCGTGATGAGAAGGTCAGAAACTGAACCTCCTAGTTCATACCTTTCTTACGCTGGCTCTCCCATGGGCGGCCCTTCCTCAAGAATTGAATGGGACCCACCAGGAGCCTCTAAGGGAGCTGCAGACCTGGCATCTCTTGGTGGTGGAGGCTGCGGTGGGGGGGTCAGGGGTGGGGGGCTGAATGCACGGTGCCCCAGCGGAGAACTGGAGGCCAGGACACACTGAGAAGACCTCTAGCAACACCCACCTTACACCCAAGCGAGATCCTCTCTCCTTTGCACTTCTTTTTTTAAATTTTATTTTATTGATTTTTACAGAGGAACAGAGAGTTAGAAACATCCATGAGAGAGAATCATCGATCAGCTGCCTCCTACACCCCCCCCCCCAACTGGGGATGTGCCCGCAACCAAGGTACATGCCCCTGCCTGGAATGGAACCCGGGATCCCTCAGTCAGCAGGCCTATGCTCTATCCACTGAGCCAAACCGGTTTCGGCTCCTTTGCACCTCTTACTGCACACCCTCCCTCTCCTCCCCATCTCATCTCCATCCAAAAGAGTAGAAGCAGAAGCCTGGGGTACGAGGAATGCGCTCCACCCTCAGGACCACAAATCGCAGCCTCTAAACCCCTACAGTCTGAGCAGAAATCAGCTGTCTCACCAACACACCGCTCCGGCTGCAGGAGGCTCTTGGCATAGCGCAGAGGTGGGCTGCCCGTTGCCCCCTGCGCCCTCTCGCTCCAGGGAAAGCAGCCTTGGACCCGCTGCCACGCTCCCCCGGCCCCCGCCAGCCCCCGAACCCCGGTGAGCCCGGAGAGGGGAAGCCCGCGGGCACTTCCTCCGCATCCTTTCCCTTCTCTCCGGCCCTCTGCCCCGGGAGCCTGGCCCTCGGCCGGCCCTGCGCCCCCCACCCAAGGGCGCATCCCCGCCCGCCCGCCGCCTCCTCCCGCTGCGGAGACGCGTGGGGCGCGCTGGGTGGCTCGGAGCTCAAAGTTGTGCGCCCACTTGGAGAGGGGGAGAGCCGGGGAGGAGGAGGAGGAGGGGGGAGGCAGGGCGGCGGGGAGGGGGCCGCTCCCACGGATTTCCAAGTGGCGGCCCTGCCTCCGCGCGCTGCCCAATGAGATCCATCCGGGGAGGCGCCCGCTCACTTTCCCCATCACTTCGCAGTTCCGAGCGCCGGGCGGGCGCGATCGCAGCCGCCGAGGAGCGCTCGGCCCCTGATTCTTGGATTCGGATTTGCCTGGGAAGCTCCTGGGAACCTCCCCGCCTCCTGGAAGCGCCGCCGACCGGACCCGCAGCGGCTTTGCGCACCGACCGGAGCACCCGGGGCTGCGGACACCGGAGCCCGCGCGCCCGCCCCGCGGCCCCGACAGGCATGACCGGCCCCCGGAGGCGCCTGCCCAGCGCGCGGGGACTGCCCGCTGCCCGCCGCCCTCGGGAGCCCGCCCCGAGCCCCTCCGGCCGTTTGTGAACCCACCGGGAGGCTTGATTTGCCAGCGCGGAGAGGCAGCCCAAGTAAGTGCCCCAGTCCCCCCTTTTTCTCTTTCTCTCCACGCCCCGAGGACTCAGGAGGGCCGTTTCTTTCCGGATCCCCCTGCCCCTGCCCGCACCCTGGCCACCCTGCTCGCCTCCCTCCGCTCAGAGGCGGGATGCGGGTTCCAGCCCCGGCGCCGGGCTGAGCCGCGGCTCCTTCCCCGCGATGCCCAGCCCGCGGGGCGCCTCGGGATCCCGAATCGTGCGCGACGATTTTTGCAAACCGCCGCCACCGTAGGTGCTGGAGGGGATAGCCAGCAGGCAGAGGGCCCCCCGGGTTTCCCTGCGGGTCCCCCCGATCGAGGTCTCCGCGGGGCGAATTCCGCCGCTGCCTTCCGGACCCGGGCTGCGGCCGCGCGGATGGGGAGCACCTGCCGCGGAGGACCCGGCGGCTGCCCGCCGGCGCCCGGGAAGGAGGCGACGGAGCCGGGGTGCCCTCTCTGCGGCTTGCTGCACCCCCTTCCCCGCCGAGAGAGGGAGGGTGAGCTCTCGGTAGCAATTCGGATCGCGACTCTGCAGCCCAGACACCCCCCGCGCCCCGGGCTTTCCCACAAGTGGCTGCTCCGGCCCCGAGCGCTGCGCCAGCTGCAAACTTGCGGGATCCTGCGCCGCCCCGCGGCTCTGCGGGCTCCGAGACGCGGCCCCGCACCCCGGCAGGACCCCCCAGGCAGCGTCCTGTCTCAAACTGAGCTTCCCGAGCCCCCCCGCCCCCTGGGAGCTGGGGATGGCTCGGTTCCCCCACCCCCTCCCAGCACCTGCAGAACCCGGAGCTGAGCTTTCTGTCATCTCACGCCTGCCACCCGCCATCCCTTCCTTGGGGGGCCGGGCCGCACCCCTCGCCTGGGTTGTGCATAACAGGTTCCCAAGAGACCAGGCCCCGCTCTCCTTGGCGCTAGCCGAGGCTGGAGAAGGCGAAGACCTGCCCCCGACAACCGTGATGCCAACAGGTATCTGCATTTTCCTCCGCTTTGGCCCTCCCCAAGACCAACCCTGTGCCCACCATCCCCTCAATGTGGCTGAAATCTCAAAGTTTCCTTCTCCCGGACCCTTCCCCGTGGGCACGGAGGCCGGCGACAAGGGATAGACTCGCCCCGGTGCCTCGGCGCGCAGAGCGAGCAGCTGTTTGCTTGGGTTTTGCTAAAGGTAAGAAACCCAACAACATTAATTGTCGATTGTTGCACGCGCACAAACACGGGTCTGTGATGGCAACCCGGGTGCTGGCAGCTGCTCCCTTCGGCTCCCGTGAGAGGCTGGAGCTTGGCATGGAGCGAGCCGGAGGGAGGCAGGGTCCTTGCAACTTTGCCACCCCCTTTCCTGAAGATTCCACAAGAGTTCCTTCCCCTGGAAGAGGCAGGAGCCCTCGCTCCTGGAGCTGCCAGAGCTGCTGATCAGCTCAGCAGGCTGGGCTGCTGTCTGCCTGGCTTCCCGGGACTTGTGGGCTGGCCCTGGGAAGGAGGGGAACCCGCTGAGGAGGTAGGCAACGGCACTGCCCTGGGGCTGCAGGAGGAGGGATTGGGGTTTGGTCCGAGCCCTTGGGAAGAGCCATCCCTGGAAGGCCATTTCCATGGTTAGCTGCCCCAGCCCAGGGAGGTTCCTTATTATAGGAGCTTTCCAGCTGGGAAGGAGACTGGGAAAGAGATGTTTATGTAAGATTGGGGTGTGGGATTTTCCCTCCGTTCCCCCCAAGCCTGCTGGCTGCACCTCACTGCATGCAAAATGAGCCCCATCCTTCAGCCAGGCACAACCCACAGAGATCCCTGCCTGGCTGCTGCCGCTGCCTCTGCCAGCTGTGGCCACTTTTGCAGGGGGTTCATCTGGAGTGTGTCTGTGTGCCTGTGTGTGTGTGTGTGTGTGTGTGTGTGTGTGTGTGTGAGAGAGAGAGAGAGAGAGAGAGAGAGAGAGAGAGAGAGAGAGAGAGAGAGAGGGATTTCCCTCCGGAGACACCTGGTGCCATTGAAGAATGCTCTCTGAGGGTCACATTTTCTTTTCCACTCCAAGGGAGTTCTCTGTAATGATCGTGTCCAGACATGTCTTTCCACCTCCCTGAACTCTGTGGCTGGAAGAAACCGGAGGGCTGTCCCTCTTGTTAAATTTGACCGAGAATCATAATATTTTGTAAATCTGCTTTAGAGGATTGGAAGCGGCCCTGTCACATAGCCATTCTGCGCGGGAGCAGTTGCGGGCTCTTAAATCACCTGTGATGTGTGCTTGTCTGGCTCCGCAAAGGGCTCCGAGTTGAGAAAAAAAAAATCTGTTGTGAAAACAGAGACAAGCCAGCCAGCAACTCAGGGGCTCCCTCTGTTCCCCACATGCCCAAAGAAGTGGCAGGGTACCCCCTGACCATCACCCAGGGGCTGGATGTTCGGGGGGACACGGGCTCATGCTTGCTGACATTTGTGCAGTGATGCTGTCATTCCAACTTTTCAGTCTCTTTTCTCTCTCTCTCCTGCCATCAGGGTTCCTATTAAAATGAAATGCTTTGGTTTAATTCGATTCTCAGTGTACAATCTCCTAAAACTCTCAAGGTTCCAAATAGGTATCTCTCTCCACTCAAGAGGCTAGCTTTTGGGGGGCACAGTTTGCGCACCTGGCATGGGAGCTCTTGAGGATCGAATCATTGAGCTGCGGAACATTTTGCCAGCAGTCCTCAATGGAAGAGCAGCTAGCTCCGGGTGCCTGCTCTGCGCCCATCAGCTCTAAAGGGAAGGGAGAGTTTAACCTGGAAAATATGCTGGATATAAAAAAACAGCCCTTAAATGTGCTCTGCAGAATGGAATACACCACTGGAGAAAGTATTTTTAAAGGCTGTTATATGCATGCACCGATGCAGCATTCCCTTGTGAAGTGTTTAAGGTCTGGCACGCCTGGTTCCCAGAGAGAGCATCAGATTGTCGGAACAAAACTAGGAAACTCGGCAGCATGAGGGTATAATGATTCTATCCAAGACACGGTGCCTCTGGGCTTTGTGTCTCGGTGAAGGAATGGGAACAGGCACAGACAGGAAAGTTAGACTCCATCCTTGAGCTGTTCAGAGAAACCCAAGTACTTCACGCTCCGAAGGAAAAGGAGCATCTTTATTTTTCTACTCAAGGTGGCACTCCTTCTAGCTTCCTCCGCATTCCTATGGTGCGAACTGTGCACGCCAAACCAGAAGCTTCTCACGGGGAGAAGGACATGGCATTTATTTATATTTTCCACCACACTTTGCCGGCCCATCAGCCGTTGTGGGTTTGACAAACTCAGGAAAGAGCTGAGACAGAGCAGCCTTTTAATTAGCGTCGCACTAGAAGGTCCCAAGGCTCCTGCCGCCAGTGGTGCTTCAGTCATTTGCTATTTCTTACGCTGCTGTGCAGAGAGGCAGGAAGAGAGGCAGTTTTCCGTGTTTTCAGCACTGTTGGCATTCACAGCTGAAATGGATTAAGTCTGCTTTTTAGTTTAGGAAGCGGCTCCGAACTTGGGTATATTCTACACCTGCTACGGAGCATGGACTGAAGTCTCAGCTGGTTCTTGTGTGCACATACACACACACACACTTTCCAGAAAACCTTGAAAACAGGTCCCTATAAATGAACTCATTTATTGGTTCAAGTGTGAGATTTTTTATCATGTTCCTTTGGCTATTTCACCTGCCTTCGGTCATTTGATTTGCCACTGGCTCTTGAATGTGTGTGTCAGCCAGTCTTTTAGAAGCAGTACATGTGTGTGTGGTGTTGCGAGATCTCGCTCATGTATGTGCTTGTGAAATAGAATAGTGTTTTGATGGTTCCGATTTAGTGGGGTTGAGTTCACCCAAGAGCTATCGTCCTCTCTGATTCCATTCCCCTGGAAGTTGCTAAATAGTCAATTTCTGCTGGAGGGAACTGGCTTCAGGTGTAACTGTGAGCAGAAAATGAGTTGAACCTGGCAACTCCAAAAGGTCAGAAAAGAAAAAGTTCAGGAGATGCCAGGTAGCTGTGTCTCCCCTGCGTTGCTATGACCTGGGTCTCCATCGCCACTTCATGACAAATAACCTGGACCCTTACAGGATCCTGTTCCTACTTACAAGCGCTGTTCTCTAAGTAAATATCACCTCCCTCCCCTTCTAGCTTTATAAGTCTTTTCTTTTAAGTCCTGTTAGTAGGTAGAAGTATAGAGTTGTGATTTCCTGGTGTCTCTTTGAGAAAGCATTATAAAAGAATTACACATTATAATAGAATCTTCTAGCCTTCCTTACCTTCACTGCCAAAGACAACTGCAAACGGTAGAGTGATGGTTGGTTGAGGGCTTAGCACAGAGTTAACATTAATTTGATGCATTCACAGTGAGCAATGACAGTGCCTTCCCAATAAAGGGGATGGCAGGACAGAGTCATATCCAAAGTCCAATATTGTGATGATCTACCTCCGTTTTCTCTATACAAGTTTCATAAATTGTCCTGAGTTTATTTTTAGAGTCTCTCTTGAAAGCAGTTTTATTCTCCTTGCACAAAGCGTATTTTTTCCCCTTTGAATCATTTTTAAATGCTACGGGATATAAAAGTGACATAAGTCAGCTTTGTAAAAATGAGAAAGCCTCCAACACGAGACTGGCATCAAGCGTGCTATTCAACTGCATGTGATGCAAAGTGATATTTTATTGGGGGGGGGGGGGAAATGCTCTGGTTATGGAAGTGTTACATGTGCTAGCGTGGGTACCTACCTCTCCTGGGAAAGTATAAAAAAATCACCAGAAAAACGTGTTCATCTCCTTCTCTCTTTAATATATGTATTTTTTAATTTAAATGAAACAGTCTATTTTCCCCTCATGAACAAGTCTGAGTGTCTTAGAAGACAGTTACTCTATCCTCCTGTATATTGCTTTGAATCAGCAGGATTTTACCTATACACACAGGAAAATGTGTGTGTGTGTGTGTGTGTGTGTGTGTGTGTGTGTGTGTGAGCATATATATTCCATTGTAAGATGCTTTCGTGGATGTGTTTACTGATATCTTAAGCAAATTGAATATCTCACAAAGGAATAGAAAACAGAACCTTTTTAATCCTTGCTATGTATAGAACTAAGTGAGAATATCATCAAAGGATATTCATGATTCATTATCGGGAAGAACAATATTTTCCAGGCATTGTTTCTTTCTAGGTAGATTAATGCATAAAATATGATTATTTGATTCCCGGTGTGACATGAATAACAAAATATGTAGATGGGGAGTGATAGAAAATATCACCAGGGTATGCTTTCTTTATCCTATATGCAACCTTCTCTCCCAACTTTGATATAACAATTACCAGGGCACCTGCCATTCTCTACTAGTTTTTTGCCGTTTCAGCTTGACCAATAGAATGAAACTTTTCTGTATCCAAAGAGGCCCTTCTTCAAAATGAGGATGCTCATAAATACGATAAAAGTTCTATACGTGTTTATTGTAGTAAGACACACTTGTCTTTGAGTTTCACTACCCTTTGGTAGCTGAAGTTAGTCTGCTCTTTCTAGAATCTAGCAATTTAGTTAATTTCCATGAACTACCCATTCCCTGTGACATCTCGATGCTATTTCTGTTAAGTGATTGCTTGCTCGCTCTCTATCCGACCGTCTACCCCACCTTCTGTGTCCGTAGTTCACGGGAAGAGTGTCCGTGGGTGGCGTTTAAGCTTCTAAAGTCTGAGACTTCAGAGAATGACAGGAAGGAACCCTTGTAAGGTAGTTACCATGCAGCACGCTCTAATTGGCAGGATCTTGACTTCTTATAACTCGGCTGCTTTTCGGTCTCAGGATTGCAGACTCTGTGGGCCTGGTTGTGTGATGGAGCGGATTTTAACCATTTCCACTTCTCTTAGGCAAGAAGGGAGAGCTTCTAGTTTCTCTTCTCAGTGGTGCTAAAGTTCCTTGACGTGCACAGCGAGAGTTGGTTGGGTATTTTTGGAAGCAGACACTGTCTGAACCAGATCTCTGACTGGCATTAGCTTCTCTGAGCTCCCCAGTGAGAAGTGGTTAGATACCACTTTGGCCTCCTCTCTGCGTTACCAGGGACGCCCTGCTTCCCCCAATCTCAGGAACATATAGATGACTAGTGGGGTTTTTCTTGTGGAAGGCAAGGGCCGGCTCATGTTTTTTAATGAGTGGTGGCAGCTCGGCCGAAAGGGAATCTCTCTGGTGTGGAAGTGACTTTCTTACACTCTGCCCTCTCAGGAGAAAATAACGGTAAACAATGCCATGGCATATATTGCAAAGGGAGACAGGGTAGGGGGGTAAAACTACCACCCTTTAGAGGCCTAATAAAACCACTTGGAGGCATTAATTGCATGTTAGCTGCAGGTAGGGAAAGCTTATTTATGAAATGGTGTTTTATTTATATCCAACTGGGCTCATGCCATTTATTTTAAAATCAGGGGTTGGGGAAAAAAAGGTTATTTTATTTATTCCCTGTCTACATAGAACACTGTAATTTCCCCCAGCGATGTACACAGCAAGAAATGGCCATAAAATAATTTCATGAAATCAGTTAAAATTCGTTGTTAAGCACACGAAGCATTCCATAAAAACCATTATTGCTCTATTGACAACGAGTTTTACTTATCTCCTCTTGTATAATTTTTTTCTTCTTCCTGTAACCCTTCCAGTTAGGCATTATCAAACACAGAGCATCGGTTTCCTTGTCTGCCACAATTTGAAATTAATTTTCTATTTACATTGTGAATGATAGAACTGTGATTCAAATTTCTCCAGCATCAATGCTCTTAACCACTTGTGCGTTGGAGCTCCCCACAGGTCACCTGTTTTATAAAGGTGGTTGGCATAAGATTGATTCCTATTGGTTGCTGTGATTTAAAGGGTCTTGCTGGCTTGCATCATTGCAACCTTGGCAGTTCTCCAGGTGAAATTCAAGGGCAAGGAGGGACTGGAGAAAGGGGCCAATGATTGTTTGGTTTTTTTTTAAATACATTTTATTGATTTTCCATAGAGGGGAAGGGAGAGAGCTAGAGAGCTAGAAACATCGATGAGAGAGAAACATCAATCTGCTGCCTCCTGCACACTCCACACTGGGGATGTGCCCACAACCAAGGCACATTCCTCTGACCAGAATCGAACCCTGGACCCTCCAGTTCACAGGCCGATGCTTTATCCACTGAGCCAAACCGGTTTCAGCATGGTACGCAGTGTTTTAATAAGCCGGGGAACTTACATAGGAGCCTTGACTTGGGCAACCACAGACAAGTTGCTCTCTGCACCCTCCTGAGAGAATTTAAACGTTTACATAGAGGCCTCCGTAGGTTCAGTCCCATATTCAGTCTACATGGTCCCCCCAGTCATACATGGCTCTCGCCAAGCTGCGTTCTTCAAGTAGCTCCTAGTGGAGGAAGAGTGGGCAGAACCTACATTCCAAGGGCCAGGAGGGGGAAAGAGCCTCCTCCAACTGCCCCAGGCCAGCTGAAGGGTCCCCCGGTGGTCACGTTTTCTCCATGACCTCCTCCAACAAATGGCCAGTACAGATTGCTTCCATGCATCCCATCACTGACTACTGCATTCTGAGCTAGTGATACAGAGACAGCAAAGGATGTGGCCTTTACATGAAGAAGGAGGGATTGAAATGCGACTTGAGAAATAGCTTCCTGGCACTACCTGTCTTGAATGAGTGTCGGACTTCCACATTTCCACTCATCTTTTTACTTATTGATTGATTTTCAGAGAGAGAAAGAGAAGGGGGTGGGGAGAGAAAGAGAAAGAGAGAGAGAGAGAGAGGAGAAAGAGAGAGATCTGTTGTTCCCCTTATTTATGCATTCATTGGTTGATTCTTGATTCTTGTATGTGTCCTTAGTGGGAATTGAATCCACAACCTTGGTGGATCGGATGATGATGCTTTAACCAACTGAACTACCCTGCCAGGGCCTCCACTCATCTTTCTGAGATTATCTCCATGCAGCTCTGCTTTAAGCAAGTCCAACACCATCGATTTATCTTCAATAGCTTAACTAACCTTATCATTTAAGAAAGTTTTATAAATTAAGGCATGGCTCTATCCTCTTATATAATAAAAGTCTAATATGCAAATTGTCCTCTTGACAGGGAGTTTGATGGGGGGTGGGGCCAGCTGGCCTACTGCCTGTAGCCCCTCCCCTTGGCCAGCCCAGTTCTACTGGCCCTGATTGGGGCGGGCTGGCCAGACCCTGAAGGTTCATGAATTTGTGCACTGAGTCTCTAGTAACTCTATAAAAGGGGGTCTTATTTTGACCCCCTTGACCTTGTCACGGGCCTTGTCTCCCCCTTCTGAAATGTCTGTAACTGACAGAGAAGCTCTGACTCCTTCTTGGGGAAAAAAAGGAGAAGGCATTTATTTATTCATTCATTTATTTTTGCCAAAAATAAGCAGTCGTTAGAGAACTTAAAGAAACTAAAGCCTCCTGTAGAAAAATAGGAGCCTGTCACCAAGAGAGCAAAATGGATTTGGCAGGTCTTATTTTGGCAAACGATACGCCTTTGGGTGGATTGGCACAGCTGGATAAGTACTAGTAGATGGTCTAATGCCAAGAAGAGGCCATCAGAAAGGTTGTGGCTGAGGGGAGAGATAAGCAAACCAACAAATACATGTTTATGGGTGTGTACAGAAAACATTGCGAATGCTATTCTGCCCAGGGAATCCGGGGAATTCTGAAGGTTTTACGGAAGGTGATTCTCTCAAATGACTTCTATTTGGACACATGCATGTATCACTCCTCTCCAACATCCCAGAACCATTTCTACCCATTCAGAGGCAGTCCTCCAGCGCCTGGCGTGAACTGCACTGGGCCACATGCTGACTGGCATCCCCCGCATTCCTGAAATACCACTTTGAATTCAGTGTGCATTTACCTGTTTTGAAACAGCCTGCTAATGGCTCTAAATTCAAGGTCAGAAACATTTTTTAATAGAAACTCGCCGGTCCTGTGTGTCATTTGTTGCCTCCGTGAAATATTGTGGCCACTAAGCCCAGTGGATCATAAAAGCATAATTTCCTGTCAACCACAATCATCTGCTGGATTGAATCCTAAAGTGTCTGTAAAAGCCCATTTTTATTGTAGACGTCACCTCTTGGTGTGTGGCTCGGCGTTTGGAACTTTAGGCTGTTTACAAAATCGATGGTGCAGTATGTTTCTGGGTAATGACTCAATGTATGTGAGGGAGGACTGGCCAAGTTCACCTTGGTCGGATGTTGGGGTCAGGAGACTGAGATCCTGGTTGTAATTAGAACTATGTTGCAACTGGGAGTGTGAATGAAAAGTTGGATTGCATGGGGTGCAGGGCGGGGGGGTGGGGGGTGGTAAGATATATACACATATGATACCTTAATTTAAAAAATTAAAAAAAAGAAAAGAAAAGTTGGATTGCAGGTAGTTTACGTAATAGGAGAGCTATCTTATGGGGGAATTCCAGGCCCCTTTTGATTTGTAGGAATCCCAGAGAGACTGTGAAATCTCTTCATCTCACTCTCTGGGTGTAAATCAATGTAGCAGCATTATAATAAAGTGGATTGCTTGGCCGGACATACAGATTGTGGTTAGAAAATTTAAAAATAAATTGATTTTTTTTTTTTTTTTCTCCCAAGCTTTACAACCTTCCACAGTCTCTGGATCCTTGCATAGAGTTCAGCAGTCGGTGTGGCAGTTGCTGTTCAGAATGTTTATTCATTTTGATAACAGTGCCATCACATTAGGTGGTATATCAAGATTTCTTATACAGCTGTTTTCTGATCATCAGAGAGAACACTGTTAACCCTCCCTGTGGCAGAGGTGCAGGCATATAAACAGTGTGGCTCTCATTGTCACCGTAGAATCCCATTTCTCTCCAAGTGGCAGACTTCACTGAAGGAAAAGCTAAATCTCACCACCTCCTATAAACTGTATATGCAGTGTGGCTCAGTGGTTGAGCATCCACCTATGAACCAGAAGGTCATGGTTTGATGTCCAGTCAAGGCATATGCCCGGGCTGTGTGCTCGATCCCCAGTAGGGGGTGTGTAGGAGGCAGCCAACCAATGATTCTCTCTTATCATTGATGTTTCTATCTCCCTCTCCTTCTCCCTTTTGCTTTAAAATCAATGAAAATACATTTAAAAAAAGAAAAAAATGCATGTGCATATGGACATACCCGCTAGAGGGTTAGGATTCTCTTGTCACTCCCAATGCTGATATCAAGAAGGGGAGGAATATTATGACATCAGACAAATCCCTGTGTATTCATATGTTTCAGTGCAGGGTTTCTGATATGTGTGTGTGGTCCCCTATGCAGAGTGATAGTTAGTAGTAGGTTATGAGCATGGCTTCAAATGACACTAAGCAGGAAGTGAATTTCCCACCCCATCACCATGGACTCCTTCAAGTCATGTCAAGGAGGTGGTCTGAATGGGGAGCTGTCTTATTCTTGGGAACCCTTGGATTTGCAGATGGTGGTCCTCAAATCCCACAGAGTCACATCTGCATCCCAGGAGAGATGGTTGAAGTGCAGAATCGCAGGCCCTGCCCCTCTGCCTTCTCTTCACTGGTTCAGAATCTGCATTTTAGCTAGAGTTACAGGTGCCTTGGATGTAGACTGAAGTTTGAGATTCACCCCCACAATGGTGTCCTGGGGTAGTTCTTACTGGATGCCTCAGAGCTGATTGGTGAACAGATCAGGAACTGCGGTTAACGGTCACGCTAACCTTGACTTTGATCATGACGGAGATATTGGTAGTATGAGACTCAGACATTGGCATTCTCTTAGTTTCCTTTTCTAGAGCTACATGTTACATATTGAACAGCACACCGTTGCCTCTACTGCTGCTGGTCTTGCCTTTTAACAAAGAGAGAGGATGACTGAGACTTTGACATTGTCTAGTTCAGGGAACACAAAATACTGCTTAACATAGCAATTCCTCTGGGCTTCAGTCTGCTTTTCTCTAAAATGGGAATGATAATAAAGTCTTATGACTTTATTAGGGCTATTTTGAAGAGTAGGCATAAATACATACATGTGTGTTACATCTAATGTGTGTAGCTATACATTTGTGTATAGTCTGTATTGATGACTTACCATATCCATACATAAAGTGTACATGCGTGATTGGAATATTCGCCAAATGTTTTCTAAGTGTCCACTTTAATTATTTTGTAGAAAATAATACTGGCTTTGCATTTTTAAGTAAATTTTAAAAATATTTGTATTGATTTCAGAGAGGAGGGGAGAGGGAATGAGAGGTAAAAACATCAGTGGTGAGACTCACCAATCAGCTGCCTCCTGCATGCCTCCTAATGGGTAGCGAGCCCTCGACCCTGGCATGTGCCCTGATCAAGAATTGAACCGTGACCTCCTGGCTCATAGGTTGAACCTCAACCAGTGAGCCAGGCTGGGTGGGCTTTAAGTAAATACTTTAAAAACTGAAAGCATTTTATTTTATTTATTTATTTTTTAAAGATATTTTATTGATTTTTTACAGAGAGGAAAAAGAGAGGGATAGAGAGTTAGAAACATCCATGAGAGAGAAACATCGATCAGCTGCCTCCTGCACACCTCCCACTGGGGATGTGCCTGCAACCAAGGTACATACCCTTGACCGAAATCGAACCCGGGACCTTTCAGTCTGTGGGCCGATGCTCTATCCACTGAGCCAAACTGGTTTTGGCAACTGAAAGCCTTTTAACAGAATTTAAAGTAACGGTACAAGTGACTGGAGAATGTGGCAGCCCTGGAGGAGGGGTGTAGGAGTGTTTCAGAGGGATAGTGGGGATGAATAACAGAGAAGAAGGAGGGTTTCTGCAGAATTGGGCTCTTTCTTCCTGGAGCTGGGCCAGGGCTCTGCCACCCTTGTGGGTGTTGGCCAAGTCCCTCCCCCTTTCTCTGAAAAAGGAGGGCCTGCATTGGAATAGCACTCGTCTGTCTCCCACTCCCTCTCCGTGGGAGGGTATGTATTTTTACTCTCAAAGCTTAGGGGAAATCAAACATGCCTTTCTCTTCACAGAGAACTGGCAGAGGAGAAGGGCCCCTACAGACGTGGACACTGTAGCAGCTGGGACTGGGATGAACTTGGCGGGTGGGGAGAAGATGCCATGATCATGGACTGGGTGAGCTAGGGAGTCATGATTGGGAAACTACCCTAGGTTCTGGCTCATTCAGAAATCCTGGATTCGTCAGGAGTCTGGCCTGTTCATGGCTTGACTTAAATGTCCTTTCATACCTACCCCCCCCCCCCCAGTTGGGAAAACCCTTCTCAACACGTAGAGGACAGTACCCCCAGGAAGCCCTCCGTGATGCTGCCAAGATGAGAGGCATACTCATCACTCTATTCTCAGTGGTCAGCAATCTGTGGCTCGCAAGCCACATGTGGCTCTTTGGGCCCCATGAGTGTGGCTCTTCCACAAAATACCACGGCCTGGGTGAGTCTATTTTGAAGAAGTGGCATTAGGAGAAGTTTAAGTTTAAAAAATTTGGCTCTCCAAAGAAATTTCGGTCGTTGTACTATTGGTATTTGGCTCTGTTGACTAATGAGTTTGCCAACCACTGGGCTAACTGTTCTCAGACTCTGTTTCCCTGGATGTTGTATTTATTTCTTAGTCTTTATCCTTCAGACTCTTCATTCCCTGATGATAAGCTCTCTTACCTATTTGCCTTTCCATTCCCAGTATTGGATACTCAGTTTATGCTCCTCAGATGTTTATTCAAGGACAGAGGAGGGGCTGTGGTAGGAAAGAGAATTTTGGAGTTCGATTACCTAGATTGCAATAGTGAGCTGCTTCTTATCAGAGGTATTCTTTGGGCAAGTCACGTACTTATTCTGTGCCCCAGTTTTGAAGAAAACAGTACAAACCCTCCTGAGTTTACTCTTAACTCTAACGTACTGTGTTCATGGATAGTATTTGGGGCTTTGCATATACCAGTATGTATTAATCCTTCCATTCATACTAAGGAAGCCATGCCATCCTATGGAATTGTTCCAGGTCTATTACTATTTGTTACCGGAGCCTGGTGAGTTCAGGAAGCACACTGGTCATGTCCAAGTTCATCCCAATGGCTGCTTGGTGGTTTCCATCAACGAAGCATCTGTCCTGAGTTTCAGTGGGATGGAATGTCCCTGTCCCTGCATCATGAACAATGCATGAAGATGCCAGAGTACATTGGCAGAGTATTGGGCACAATTTAAAAATAATGGTCCATTACAGTTATTCCTTATAGTTTTATAAGGATTGTAATCTTTTCATCCTCTGGGTAGGTACTATTGCTGTGTCCTTCCTGAACTCACCAGTGGCTGAGCATTGACCTATGAACCAGGAGGTTACGGTTTGATTTCCTGTCAGGACACATGCCCATGTTGTGGGCTTCATCTCCAGTAGGGGGCATACAGGAGGCAGCGGATCAATGATTTTTCTCTCATCATTGATGTTCCTATCTCTCTCCCTTTCCCTTCCTCTCTCTGAAATCAATAAAAATATGTTTAAAATATATTTAAAATAAAATGAAAGGAGGGCTGAGTGTTCCTGATTGCTGCAGCTCTAAGGAAGGTGGTGGGCATTGCTCTGAGTTGGTTCCCTGTTGCAAGCTTTTCATCAGTTTCCCAAGTGGAGCCGCTTTGAGGAACAGAGTGCTAGGGACAGAGCTGAGCCCTGGCAAATGGGACAGGCCGGGTGATGCCGCTGGCTGTCTTGTGGGACTCGATGCGGCCTGCCTGGGCTGAGCAGGAGCCGGGTTTGCTCCGGAGCCCACAGCCAGCCCAGCTCGTGGCAACAGCGTGCTTGCTTTTCCATTGGGAGGCAGAAGAGAACCAGGGGCCTAGAGGTTGGAGGGCTGCCTACTGAATTGTTCCCAATGGCATCCTGAGCAATCATTTCCTCACTTAATTGAATTCAGCAAGGCTCCTGTCTGGGGTCTGCAGTGAACATTATTCCTTTAAAAAGAAAAACACACACACACACACACACACACACACACACATATATATATATATATATATACACACACACACACACACACACACACACACACGTATATATGCATATGTATATATACACACATATGTATATACACACACATATATATACACACACACACACACATACATATATGTATTTATTGAGAGGGAAGAAATGGCCACGCTAAAGGTAAGCAAAAAAAATGCATTTGACACCTGAAGTAATGGGGATTTTTTTCGCCCATCCCTTTCTGACTTCCACTGAAAATTGTGTTTCTACCATATCCTACTCCCCAAGAGCTTTGCATAATTGAAATTGCCTGTTGGACTGTGCATTCAGAACGGGCGTCCTGGCACTGCCCTGATTGTGGAGTATGCTCTGGATGTTGCCGGCTTTCTCTGTGGGACCATTCTAATTCCATTCCCTGGTTATTGGCGTCCTGGTGGAGAACTGCATTCTGTGCCCCTACTAGACGGCCCCTTCTGATGGGTTGTGGCAGCTAAGATGGTGAAAATTGGGGAAATTTCCCTTCCCATTCTTATTCATAAATTAAAGAACAGAACAAAACAACCAGTGAAGGCTAGTTTCTTCACATAGTTCAGCATCAAATGAACTAGAACCCACCTTGAAAGGAAGGAAGGAAGGAAGGAAGGAAGGAAGGAAGGAAGGAAGGAAGAAAGAAACAAAGAAACAAAGAAACAAAGAAACAAAGAAAGAAAGAGAAAAGGAGAAAAACAAAGAGAAAAAGAGAGAAAGACAGAGGAGAAGAAGAAAGAAAAAAAATAGAGGTTTGCAACCTCCATAAGAATAAAAGTGGCCTTCAATAGCATGCACCCCAGCTTGCATTCGAATTTTTTTTTTTTTAATCTAAGAAAAGACAGTGGGAAGGAGGGAGGGAGGAAGGAAGGAAGGAAGAAAGGGCAGGAAAAGCACATTTCTATTACTGTGCATGAAGCAGTTATTTTTTTTTTTTATAAGTAACACACATAAACTATTAACACTAAAGCTAAACAAAGCTTTAAAACAATGAAAGGACCTGTTAGCATACTTGCTTCCATTCCTCAGATGGACTTTCTTAATGCAGAAGTTTCAGGAACTGTCTGGTGAAGCTATTTACCTGATCTTGTTTGAAAGCAGTGATCTTGTCGAAACTGGTTTGGCTCAGTGGATAGAGCGTCTGCGTGCGGACTGGAAGTTCCAGGGTTCAATTCTGGTCAGAGGCATGTACCTTGGTTGCGGGCACTTTCCTAGTAGGAGGTGTGCAGGAGGCAACTTATAGACGTCTCTCTCTCATTGATGTTTCTAAACTCTCTATCCTTCTCCCTTCCTCTAATAAAATATAGCAGTGATCTTGTTGGGAAACCCGTCTCAGTGGACTTGTCTCTGTCTCCCTCTCTCTTTGCTTCCTGCAGGAAATTCCAATGAAAACAGGAGCTGATGGATGCTGGTCTTAGGAGCCGTGCATAGCTGGTGCCTGCCTCCCGTGCTGTGACCACAGCCAGAGCCGCGCCTTGCATGATGCATTGGATGGCTGCGGACCGGAGGCCGAACAAGTAACTGTCTTCTTGTGCTCCTTTGCCTCACCGGTGGGACCATGCCAGAACGGCTCTGGGAAGCGCTCTGGGATCTCTGGACTCCGTTACTAATACTATGGATTACGCTCCTCCCGCCCTGTGTTTACTCTGCGCCCACCACTCCGGCTCCGGCTCTGATGAGTGGATCCCGTCTGGAACTCAGCAGGCTGAGCGAAGAGCAGCGGGTCCTGAACCGCTCCAAGCGAGGCTGGGTGTGGAACCAGATGTTTGTCCTGGAGGAGTTCTCCGGACCCGAACCGATTCTTGTAGGCCGGGTAAGCTTCGTTTTTTAAGGTCTCAAGTTCACTGTCGGTTCCTTGTCTTTAGATCTTAAGGGTCAGATGTGTCGAGGTTGCCTGATGGTTGATTAGTTTATCTCTTGGTTTCTTTGGGAATAGGAAAGATCGAACTCCTGGCAGCACTTTGAAAAGTAGACACGCTGCTTTTCTGGGGGGGGGGGGGGGTGTCTTCTCTCTCATGCCTTCCATCCCACCATGGATACATTAACCCTTCTCTCTCTCTCTCTCTCTCTCTCTCTCTCTCTCTCTCTCTCTCTCTCTCTCTCTCTCACACACACACACACACACACACACACACACACACACACAAGATTTTCTTTCTCGTTTCATACAAGGTGTCTGTAAGCCAAACCTCGAACTTCCAATGCAAAGAGGTATGCCTGCTTTGCTCAGTTTGAATGTCTATCACCTTGATTCCTACGATATTGCACTTTTTTTTGTTTCATTTTCTTTGGAGGCCATGTTTCACCAATTTCAGGTAGAATTTTCTCATTTTGTTTGTTTGTCAGTTATGTCAATCATTAGCCTATGATGAACAAAGGGAAACTCCTCGCACAGATTTCTATACTGGGATGCAGGAAACTTGGCAATGGGAACCTAGTTCATGCATCGTCAGATGGGATGAAATGTATAGAAGCAAACTGGGAAATGATGGCATGTGTGCCTGCATGTGTTAGACGGGGTGTACATGGGTGCTGCTGTTGGCAAGTTAGGCAAGTGTTTCTGGTGCAGATCAGGGCTGCCTGCTTACCATGGTCACCCGGGGAGTGGCTGAAGACCAAACACGTTTATTCCTCAGAACTGTTCACAAGCTCCTGTTAATTTTGACACACACCATCACACTCATGTAGATAAAATGCCAATTATGAGCCGGGCACTGGCTGATTTCCCTGATAACTCAGATTTGGAAGTGAATCATGCCAATGTTACTCATTTCCCAAATGCGATGATTGAAAGGTAAAAAACAGGAAGAGAAGTCGATGTTGATCTTTGAAACGTACCGTTAACTCTCTGTGTTCTGCTGGGGACTTCTGATGGCTCTCCTGCTTCTGCCTTGCAAAGCGAGGTGAGCTCTCTGGGACTGCTGTCTCGTTTCCTATAGCTCCATGTGGACAAAGGAAACCTGGACGAGGAGCTTCGAATCATTCAAAGACTATTGACTGAGTCCTCTCTATGCGGCCAGTGTTCTGTTAGGCCAGTGGTTGGCAAACTCATTAGTCAAGAGAGCCAAATATCAACAGTACAACGATTGACATTTTTTTGAGAGCCACATTTTTTGAACTTAGCTGAAACCGGTTTGGCTCAGTGGATAGAGTGTCAGCCTGTGGACTGAAAGGTCCCAGGCTCAATTCTGGTCAAGGGCATGTACCTTGGTTGCAGGCATATCCCAGTAGGGGGTGTGCAGGAGGCAGCTGATCAATGTTTCTCTCTCATCGATGTTTCTAACTCTCTATTCCTCTTCCTTCCTCTCTGTAAAAAAATCACTAAAATATATTTAAAAAAAATTTTTAAACTTAAAGTTCTTCTAACGCCACTTCTTCAAAATGGACTCACCCAGGCTGTGGTATTTTGTGGAAGAGCCACACTCAAGGGGCCAAAGAGTCGCATGTGGCTCACGAGCCGCAGTTTGCCGACCATGGTCTTAGGCATCTCCATGGTGGTAGGATCAGTGAGCAAAGCAGAGATTCCTGCAACCCAGGACCTCCCCTTCCGGTCAGTATTGGGTGTTTTCTCTACCAGTGTTGAGTGCTCTTAGAAAAACCCTTTGTGGGCATAAGCCTATTATTCTAACAGTAATTCCTTCCCCCTCTTTCTATGTGCATGTGTTCATGTGTATACCTTTATTTCCTAAGTCCATAAGACAGAAATCTCGAGAAGAATTTTTTTGCTGCTTGGTATAAACTCAGGTAGCAGAACGGACTGGAAGCTATTTAGAGTTATAATGCATGCCATTACTGCGACTGCTCATGTATTCCCCAGCAGAAATGTTAATGTGTTTGATAACAGGGTGTGCCCCAGACCCTGCTGGGAGTGTTACTTACTGTACAGGTTTTACATCTTAACATGATTATACATGTGAAAAATTCTGAGTTCTGAAACACTTCTTTCCAGTGGGTTTTGACTATGGGCTTCTTGTCCAGCATCGTTTTTTTTTTGTGTGTGTGTGTGTGTTTTAAATTTTATTATTTTTTTTCTAAGTGCAGGACCTGAGACCTAGATGGATTCATAAAGCAAACCAAGAGCAAAGAGCTAGTGGGTGATTTGTGTTTGAATCTGGTTGGAGATTCCCAAGGCCAGGATTTTACCCACCCTATTCTATTCTAGCTTAGTAACTAGCTGCCACGCTTTTAAACTGTAATTTGTACTTAAGAGTTATTGAGCCATAGCCCTGGGCTGTGTGGTTCAGTCCATTGGGCACCATCCATGCACCTAAAGGTTGCCTATTCCATTCCCAGTCAGAGCACATGCCTGGGGTGCTGGCTTCATCCCATGCGAAGCATGAGGCAGCAGATCGATGTTTTACTCTCACGTCGATGTTTCTCTCTCTCCTTCCCCCTTCCTCTGTCTCAAAAATCAATTTAAAAAAAAACCTAAACATAGAATGCAAAGCCCTCACATTCTTATTTTCGGGTTATTCAGAACTGCTTTAGCCAGCTGTACGGCAAACCGTTTCATACCATGTGAAATCCTGGGTCATTTCGTACCTGCATCATTGAGAGATATCCGTCTGCCTGTTTCTGTTAGTTAACTCTTCAGGGAGGTGTATCACACTGATGGCATCTTGTATAATGTAAATAAACAAACAGCCCTGCCCAGAGAACTTTCCACTTGGATCTGAATAAACAAAGCAATTACATTGGATTTTGTTTTGGACTCATAGAATCTGGCTACTAATCTCACCTCCTTTCTGGAAATGAAGTAGTAGAGGCTTTCGGCACCCTCATGACCCAGTAACACTCAAGAAAGTCATGTTCTCCCAAAACCGGTTTGGCTCAGTGGCTAGAGCGTCGGCCTGAAGACTGAAAGGCCCCGGGTTTGATTGTGGTCAAGGGCATGTGCCTTGGTTGCGGGCACATCCCCAGGAGGGGGTGTGCAAGAGGCAGCTGGTCGATGATTCTCTCTCATCAATGTTTCTAACTCTATCCCTCTCTCTTTCTCTCTGTTAAAAAAAAAAAAATTCGTAAAATATATTTTAAAAATTAAAAAAAAAGAAAGTCATGTTTCTCTGAGTGACAGAAATGTGGCTAATGAACGCCTAGGACTTTGAAATAGCTGGCATGCCCCTGAGCCTGGATGACTTTTTATTAATTACCTTGTCCTGCTCCCTTCCCTGGCCACTTCCCAAACGATTGCAAATTCCGAGTTAAATCTATTTTCTGAAGAACGTCTCCGCCAACGTTTCCAATCACACCTGTTTCCCCTTTAAGGGAAATTGCTCCGAATTATTCCAGGTTAGCCTTTAAGGATCTTGGATTGCAGCAAAGCCAAAAATACACATTGGGGGGACCGCTTCTGATGACAAGGCAGGCTGAGTGTGGGGATGATCCGTATCAGGATGCCCGCTGGGGCTTTGTGGCGTTTTATCTCTGTGCACACGCTTCCACATGCCACCCCAAACCACTGCATCGCCGAGCCTCTCCCTGGGAGCTGGCTGAGGAGCTGTTGTTACTCCTCAGCACACCTGCTCTTTGAAAGACCCACCTGCCAGTCACCATGGTGAGGGCCTTGGGCCCAGCAGACTGAGTTCAAGCTCAAGGGCAGAGCAGTGTTAGAGTGATTGACCCACCACTGCCCCCTTACAGCAAGCACGTCAAACTCGCGGCCCTTGCCTCGTTTATTTGGCCTGTGTTAGCCTTTGAGTTTGACATGCTTGCCTTACACCACCATTGTCTGTGTTTACTGTATCAGTACGCAGCTGGATGCAAAGGTAGAGCTTGGCCTTAGAGATATACCCTCCAGAGATTTGGATATTGGCTTGGCCACTTTCTGGCTCTTAACCTTAAGGAAAATCACTAAATCTCTTTAAGAGTTGTCCAACTTGGCCCTAGCCAGTTTTGCACAGTGGATAGAGCATTGGCCTGCAGACTGAAGGGTCCTAGATTCCATTCTAGTCAAGGGCACATGCCTGGGTTGTGGGCTCCATCTCCAGTAGGGGACGTGTAGGAGGCAGCTGATCAGTCATTCTCTCTCATCACTGATGTTTCTATCTGTCTCTCCCTCTTCCTTCCTTTCTGAAATCAATAAAAATATATTTATAAAAAAAGAGTTATCCAAACTGGATAAATAAGGGTATATCAGAATAAATAAAAGAATGTATGCGTAGTGCTTACAAGTAATCATTGCCACCATGATTGTATTAATTATTCAAGTGTGTGCTGTGGTTGGAGTATTAGGCAAACTGACAATGACAGCGCTGGGTGAGCCCAAGACTCTGGGGGCCCAAAAAGAGCCCTGTTAGGTGACAGGAGGCTTCTCATTCACAGGGGATAGAACAGAAATCATGAAGAAACTATGCATTTGAAGAGTAGCATTCTTGAAATGAAGGTGTGGGTGGTTGCACTACTGTATGTCAAGACACATTGTAAAAGGAATAGCCATTGTAGTACTGGCTTAGTGATGGCCAGGTAGACAGTAGAAGTGGATTAAAGGGTCCAAAGAGATACTGTGTATACACTGTATCGATGAACAACAGAAATAGCATTTCAGGTCAGTGATGAATGATTGACTAGCAATAAGTGTCTCAGGGACAATTAATTATCCATATAAAACTGCTTTTCTGTTCTCTACCATATACCATTTTAGGAGTGTACTGAAGGGTGAAGTCAGTTAGCATGGTGGGGTGGGCTGCAGTGGGAAGTTAGGGGCCCTAGTTGGACAGAAACGTCACAGGGAAGGGTAGGACTAATGAGGATCCCCTGGGTCAGAAATGATATGAGCCCATAGATTTCCTGTTGAATTAGAATGAAGTTGATTCCACAAATCAGTGAGGTCATGTGACACTGAGCATTACATTTTCCAGGTCTATCCATGCAGTGCCAAAGCATAAGAGACCCCTCTTTTTCACGGCTGCATAGTATTCCGCGATGTAAATACCCAACAGCTTTTTTTATCCATTCTTCTACTGATGGCACTTGGGCTATTTTCAAATCTTAGCTATCCATATATATAAAAACCTAAGTGACCAAACCATTGGTCCACCTGTCACTTTGATGCATACTGATCATCAGGGGGCAGATGCTCAATGCAGGAGCTGTCCGCTGGTGATCAGTGTGCTTCCACAGCCAACCTCTTGCGGCTCCTATCCCCACTGGTCAACCTCCTGCAGCCCCTCCCTGTGGCCAACTCCTCTTGGCCCTGATTGGTCCTGATCACCAGCTAGCCAAGGAGCCCCACCTGTGCATGAATTTGTGTACCAGGCCTCTAGTTGTAAATAACGCTGCTATGAACATAGGGGTACATATATTCTTTCTGATTGGTGTTTTGGGGTTGCTAGGATATATTCCCAGAAGAGGGATCACTATGTCAAACGAAAGTTCCGTTTTTAATTTTTAAGGAAGCTCCATACTATTTTCATAGTGGCTGCACCAGTCTGTATTCACACCAGCAGTGAACTAATGTTCCCTTTTCTCCACATCCTCACCAGCACTTGTTCTTTGTTGATTTTTTTTGATGATAGCCTTTCTGACAGGTGTGATGTGATATCTCATTGTGGTTTTAATCTCATTTTTCTTAAGAATAGTGACTTTGAGCATTTTTTCATCTATTTCTTAGACATTTGTATGTCCTCTTTGGAGAAATGTCTATTCAGGTCTTCAGCCCATTTTTAAATTGGAATCTAATGAACAAAACGAATAGACCAACCAAATAAGATCTGAAGCAGGGCGGCATGTAATAGACTGACATACCTCAATGTGGGGTTGAGAGGAGGAGAAGAGATAAATAACTTATATACTTACTAGAGGCCCAGTGCATGAAATTCATGCACTTGGATGGGTCCCTCACCCCTATTTGTGCCCTTGGGGGATATCTGACTAATGGCAGGGAGCGGGCCTAAGCTGGCAGTCAGACATCCTTAGTTCTGCCACAGAGGTGGGAGAGGCTCTCACTGCCATTGCTGCACTTGCCAGCCGTGAGCTTGGCTTCTGGCTGAGCAGCACTCCCCTTGTGGGAATGCACTGACTACCAGGAGGCAGCTCCTGCAGTTGAGCTTCTGTCCCCCTGGAGGTCAATGGACATCATAGCAACAGGTCGTTCTGCTGTTCAGTTGATTTGCATATTTGCCTTTTATTATGTAGGCTATGCATAGACCATGGACACAGGCAATAGGGTGATGAAGACCTGGGGGTGGGTGGATAGGGGCTGGGAGGAGCAGGGAATGGGAAATATCTGTAGTATTATCAACAATAAAAGTTGATTTGAAAATGAAAAAAATAGAACAAAATAAATAAAACAAAGGAGAAAAAATAAAATGAAGTTGAAAACCATATTCAAAAGAGCCTTCCCTGTCCCATTCTGTCTGAAATATAACTGTCCCTTCTCTAATATTTCATGTCCTTGGACTATGCCTTTTGTCCTTCAAGATTATCATTATCTCACATGCACTATTCTTTATCTCGTTTATGACTTGTCTTTTATTAGACTGCAAACTCTACTGAGAATAATTATTTTTGGTTTCCTGTCTTCTTCACTATATATCCCCAGGTCTTAGATGACAGACTGCATACGGGAAGTGCTCAGTAAATATTTTGCGTGAACAATTGAATTAATAATTCACCTAAGTAATGGAGGAATTTACAAACGTAATATTAATTCTGCCAGATTTAGTACAAACAGCATTTTTCAATAAAGAGGCCAATGCATTGCTTTCCTGCTCTCTTTCATCATGGTATTTTGTAGATCAGCTAGGTAGCTCAAGCATTGTTTTTATGTACTGAATGTAAAAGATGTACTCTGAGTCAGTGATGGTGGACAAGTGAATTTATTAAAACACTCTCTGGCCTGGCCGGTGTGGCTCAGGGGTTGAGCATTGACCTGTGAACCAGGAAGTCATGGTTTGATTCCCTGTCAGGGCACATGCCCAGGTTGCAGGCTTGATCCCCAGTAGGGGGTGTGCAGGAGGCAGCCCATCAATGACTCTCTCTCATCATTGATGGTTCTCTCTCTCTCTCCCTCTTCCTTCCTCTGAAATCAATAGGAATATTTTTAAAAAATATTGAAACAACTCTGTGTGGAGGCTGCAGGCTCCTCTCTATGGAGGCTTCCCCTTCAGTGGCAGGAAGCAGTGAAAAATGGGGATTCTGTGAGCTTCTAATCCAGTGGCAAACTTACGCTCATCCTTATGGCCTACAGTGCATCTGGGTTCTTTTTTGTAAATTTCTGCAACACAGATGCCAGCCAAACAGACTCCATTCCTGCCTCCAGGTCTCTGTACCAAGGTGGTCCAGAGCCTGTTCAGAAATACTTCAAAGCTTAGCATTCCACGTGGCCCCAGACCCCCAGTGCTGACTGTCTCTGCCAACACTGGTAGAGACGATGGTGCATGGACCCCTGACCCTAGGTGCATATTTGTTCTGCTCTTAGAAAAGTCACACAGGGAAAACCTATATAGTTTTTTATAAATCTTGCAACCAAGACCAAAAATAGTGTCATTGGGATAAAATGGGCCTGGACTCTTTAATAGGGACAGCTTGATGCCATCTGAGAGCGCTTCACTGGGACACAGGATGCCACATAATTACACTCTATTACCGTTTATAGTATCAGCACCCAGTCATTCCACTGATATTTATTGAGCACCTACTGTTTGCTAAGCACTGTTACCTATGGATTTGTAGGTCTGAGCAAATAAATGCATGCTCCGAGTCTTGGACCTAATGAGCTACAAGGGGGAGACAGATATTAAAAATATAATCACAAGCCCAGCTGATGAGGCTTAGTGATTGAGCATCATCCTATGCACTAGGAGGTCACCAGTTCGATTCCTGGATTGGGGCTCCATCCCCAGTGGGGGTGTGCAGGAGGCAGCCAATCGACATTTTCTATCTCTCTCTCCCTCACCCTTCCTCTCTGAAATCAGTAAAATCATATTTTAAGAATAAGGAGAAAAAAAACAAACATCAGGTGAAAATAGAGCTAAGTCCTCTGCAATGAAGGAACATGGTTCTCTGGGCGCACGTATGTGGAGGAAGCTGTCCTGTGCAGTGGTGGACTCTCCCCTAAGGTAATAACTGTGAGCCGAGAAGCCATCACTAGGTAAACCAGGGTATAGGGAGGAAAAGAGAGAGCATTCCCAACGGAGGAAATCCCATGTGCTGGAGGTGATCAGAGCAACGGAGGGAGGCAGGTAACCTGAAGACGGAGAACTAGGGGTGGAATCTTTGAGTGACAGTGGGAGCTAGGCAAGGCTCCCCTGGAGATCTGGTTTCTTCTGTCTCTGCTACAAAGTGGCCCAAAGAGAAAGTCACGTGGCTTCTCTTGGCCACATGTCTTCACTTACTACTACTATAGTGAGTTGGAGAACTACACTGAGTGGCCGAATTATTATGATCTCTGAATGCATAATAATCTGGCTACTCAGTGTGTGTGTGTGTGTGTGTGTGTGTGTGTGTGTGTGTGTATTAGAGGCCCAGGGCATGAATTCGTGCATGGGTGGGCTCCGGCCAGCCTGGCCAGGGGGAGGGGACATGGGTGGTTGGCTGGCCTGCCTACTGGTTGAACTCCTAGTCGAGGGGACAATTTGCATATTAGCCTTTTATTATATAGGATATTTTATATAGGATATTCTCTGAATGGCCAGATTATTATGCGTTCAGAGGTCATAATAATCTGGCCACTCAGTGTATATTGAAGACACAAATCCCTATGGAATAGGGATGGGGAAAAGCCATATTTAACAATGCACGTAACATGTCTCAGTTTTCGGTCCGGGTTCCTTTTCTCTCGCTCTGTAGTTGTGTGATCCTCAGCTCCCCTGACAGCTGAATGTGGGGAAAACCGGTTCGCTGTCCAGGTGGTCAGAGATCTGTCACAAATCACAAATCCTCTCTCTCTCTCTCTCTTACATAAACTCCTCCGCTCCGTTCCCCTCGTCTTCCCTCCTACCTGGGCCTGAGCAGTTCCTTATTTGGATATTACTTTCTCGCTGGTGATGCCTCATCTATTTATAATCCTCTCCCTCCAAGGCACTGACTCATTTTTCTCTCTTTAAATGTGACCTTCTAACCTCTCCTCTTGCCTGTAACTTGGAAATCGTCTGGGTGGTGCTTAGTATGAAGGACACGGATGCCAAATAATTACACTCTATTACCGTTTTCGGTGTCAGCAGCCGGTGAGAAAATTGCACTTGACATGCCATTATTTTTGCTGGCCGTTTGCATGTGAAGAGCACCGGGCAACGCAGCTACAGCCAAATTGCACCTTCGACCATGCGAGCACAACTCACTGTTGGGTTTGTGAGGCTTCTGCCTGCTCCGATGGAGCCTTGTGCACCAACAGTTTGGCAGGAATGCAAGTCAGCATCATGTGTCTCAATCTGGCCCTGCAACTGGGGTTGTCTGCCTCTTGCCGATGTCCCCACTTAAAAACAGCAGGCATCCCAGAGCTGCTGGAAATCTTTTGATGCTGATATAAATAAATGGAATAATATTAGTCTTGTAAGTCAGCAGAAATACACACACACGCACAAATGTGTGCGTGCACACACTCAGTCTGTTAGCTGAGTTTCTACGTAAGTACCTCCCCAGTGATCGCCTGATCAGGTCTTTCTGCAGCTCAGACCCTCTCCCTGTTCACCTTATTCCCTACCAGGGACCAGAGGAGTGTAGATACCTGAGAACTAAATCCAGGCAGACTTCTTGGAAGAAGCCTTACTTTTTTTTTTTTTTTTTTTTTGGCCAGATCTCTTAGGGTCATCTCCTTGAGGCAGATGTTTCTCCAATGTGGAGCAAAATGAGAGTGCTATGTTTATGGGGGGTGATGTAACCTTATTTTAGGGATCAGTAGCAATAAGGTAGCCAGTAGGAAGAAGGCAAAGGGAAATAGAGAACTGCTTCCCATCACAAATTGGAAGCCAAAGCTCGCGGGGAAACTGGACAGGCCAGTGCTGCACATCTTGAAAGACGTCTCTGGCGAAGTCATGTGACAGATTGGTGTGAATCGTTACACATTATTAAAATTTATGATAATTAGCCCTAACCAGTTTGGTTCAGTGGATAGAGAGTCAGCCTGCTGGCTGAAGGGTCCCAGGCTCAATTCCGGTCAAAGGCATGTACCTTGGTTGCAAGCACATCCCCAGCTGGATGTGTAGGAGGCAGCTGATCGATGTTTCTAACTCTCTATCCCTCTCCCTTCCTCTTTGTAAAAAATCAATAAAATATTTTTTAAAGATTTATGATAATTCAGATAGAAACTGAATAAGTATCAGAAGCAAGTTATAAACTGTATATTGATATGATTTAAAAATGCAAGGAAGATATGGACCGAGTACCTGGCACATATCTATTAAGATATGTATGTACGCATGAAAAAATATATATGTGTTCAAATATTTACAGAAATAATGAACTTCCATGTGCCCCTCACCATGATCGTCCATATTCAACAATTTTCACTATTCTGCTATTTTATAATTACCCCCATACACGTGCAGTGCCAAATCTCCTGATACTTAAAAATAATGTAAGCAGAATCCTTAATGATATCCATAACCACTACATACTGATTTTGGTGTAAAAATAACCCAATTGAAAAGAACAAAGATCATAAAAAACCTCAAAGGTGTGATTATATCTAATGAATAAATGATATTCACTTAACCCACATTAAAAACAAAATAAGGAGTTAATTCCTGATATCGATTCATATTAATAACTGTACCACAAATCAATAAAGGGGAACCTGTAAGAAAATACATGAATCTATTAAAACCTTTTTCCAATGTATGTGATTAGATTAGCAGGTCCTTTCTCTTGATATTTTTTTTTTGCCATTTATTTTCTAGAATAGGCTGTGATTTCATTCAAAAACAATATAAGATGAGAGTAAAATAAATAACAGTGGTACATTGTTCAATTTTCTTAAAATCAATGCCATCTACATGGCAAATTCATTTGGCAAATAGAATCTTTAAAAACAAAACAAAACTACACCAGTAATATGCAGTTGGAAGGCCAGCCCCATCAATTAATAAATTAAAGTGCTAGAATGTTTCATCATTTCTATGAGATTACGAAGAGGGAAAGAATGGCTACAGCCCTGCTGCACTGCTAAAGGTATGTTGAATGACTTTCGTCATCATGGGGTTGGCCACATAGTAATCGGAAGTGAAGATTTTAGTTTTTGCCTGGAAATTATCTTTGGAAACTTGAAGTAATCTTGTCATGCTGCATGTTGCTTGTAACCTTTCAATACCTGAGAATAACCTAGGAAGGTTATTTATGGAATTACATTATTGCAGAAAGACACAAGTTTTACAGTGTTGGCTGGGCTATGCGTGTTTTTAAAACGGTCATGTCTTCTACATGTCAGCAGTTTTTATCTATACATATTATTTCTGTTGCACTTATTTTTTTTAATATATATTGTTATTGATTTCAGAGAGGAAAAGAGAGAGAGAGGGGGACAGAGATCAGTGATGAGAGAATCATTGGGCTGCCTCCTGCAAGCCACCTACTGGGATCAAGCCCGTAACCTGGGCATGTGCCCTGACCAGAATGGAATCCAGGATCCTTCAGTGCACAGGTCGACACTCTGTCCACTGAGTCAAGCCAGCTAGAGCTCCATTTTACTTAAATTTACCCCTGTACATAACCAAACACCTACACCTTGGCATCACGTGATCATGTTGCCTCTCCAGCTAAATTTGTGTGTATTTTGCATACAGTGCAGGCAACATTCTTGTCAACATTCAAAGATCTAGATCTTCAGTAAAGATGTGACCTCTCTTCTCATCAGCGCTGGCTTCCTCACCTCACAATTCAGAATGTGTCAATGCTACTCTCCAGGAGAAGTACAGTACACTCTGTGTACTATTCAAAGGGAAGGCCTGCACATCAGCAGCAGCAGCACATGGCAAGCAGTTAGAAATGCAGAATTTCACCCTAAGTGGTTTGGCTCCGCGAATAGAGTGTCGGCCTGTGAACTGAAGGGTCCCAGGTTCGATTCTGGTAAAGGGCATGTATCTTGGTTGTGGGCACATCCCCAGAAGGGGGTGTGCAGGAGGCAGCTGATCGATGTTTCTCTCTCAACTATGTTTCTATCTCTCTATCCCTCTCTCTTGCCTCTGTGTAAAAAATCAATAAAATATATTTTAAAAAAAGAAATGCAGAATTTATTAAAGCATTGAAATAAAAGTGTACATTTTTTTTTTTTTTTAAGAAATCAATCTATAGCCAGTGAATCCCAGGAGAGCTTGAATCCTGCTTCTTGCTCTCCGGATCTGGGCTGAGTGTGTTTGAAAAGCACTCAAAGGAAAGGACCATGAGTCCTGGTGTTTGGAAGAGCTCGGGGCAAGGTTTGTCGCAGATGCCAAGCTGCTAATCTCCTTGGAAGCCCGTGTGGCAGGTGCAAGGCACCACAGGCTGTGACATCAGTTTGCTGAGGGAACTCCCGTCTATTGCCGGCGATGGTGGAGGCACCTTAGCTCACGGGAACTGTTCCCTGCTCAGATTCATGACCTTCCTTTTTGTTGTTGTTTCTCCTGTATGCATTTACTACAAGGGGCAGATATGCTCTGAAATTTGCAAAGTATCAAATGTCACTGGTGCCCTGGCTGGTTTCGCTCAGTGGATAGAGTGTCAGCCTGTGGACTGAAGGGTTCCAGGTTAGATTCCAGTCAAAATGGGGCGTGCAGGAGACAGCCAATCAATTATTCTCTCCTCATTTATGTTTCTACCTCTATCTCCTTCTCCCTTCCTCTCTGAAATATATATATTTACTTATTTATTTACTTAAAAATGTCATTGGGCTTCTGCAGGAGACAGTAGTAGAATCCATATGAGCCTGAGCAGAGGGCTGAGGGACACTGGGGGAGCAGTAGGAAATAAACCACGAGTTGCATATCTTTGTTTTTCGCTAATCCTAAAAAGCCCACTTGCATAGCCTAGATCCGTGGTCCGTAAACTGCGGCTCTTGAGCCACATGTGGCTCTTTGGCCCCATGAGTGTGACTCTTCCACAAATACCAGGGCCTGGGCGAGTCTGTTTTGAAGAAATGGCATTAGAAGAAGTTGAAGTTTAAAAAAATTGTACTCTCAAATCTCAATCACTGTACCGTTGATATTTGGCTCTGTGGACTAATGAGTTTGCCTACCACTGGGCTAGATCTTTATTGCCTTGGATGTACCGTGAAGTCCATGAAATTGATGACATTTTCCAGGGACATGAAAGGGATGGGTGGGGGAGAAGGAGGTCTTAGGTAACCAAAATAAACTGATTAGATCCATTGCATGTTTACTACACAGTAGATACCTGATCACATTTGCTCGGTTCAGTTCTCCTAGCAATCCTCTGATTAAGTGCTATTCCCTTGGCCAGATCAGGAGGGAGTCATTTGCATAAGAAGCCGCAGGAAAACAGTGCATAAGAGGTGAAGCCAGGGGTCAAACCTGGGCATGGGGAATCCCAGAGCCAGTTCCAGTAACCATGGCAACATCTCCTTGGAACCCCGTGTGGGCGGGGCTCAGTGACCTGGGCTGCCACCCAACTTGCAGATGAGAGAAGTAGGAATCCCCGTAGTGACCCAGGGCCTGGTCTTTGAGGAGAGTGTCTATGGTCCGGTGAGATCACTCAAGCTGTCTGTCTAATGGCGAGGCCACGGAGGCGATTTCTCACCATGCTCCTCTGAGTCAGAGGTGGACGGAATCCCTTTGACAGAAGGAAAAGGTCTCAGACGTCTGCCTGTGGTGACTCTTCTGGTGGATGAAACTCACAGTCTGGGCCTGAGCAGGCCAGTGCCATGGACAAAGTGATTATTTGGGAAGTGTTCTCTAAATCCAGGGGCTGGCACGGTATCTGTCTCCTTTGCTCTCTCATTTTAAAGAACATATTTAAAATGAATCTGATGATGAGGTATGAGAAAACTGACACCTAAGAAGGGATAGCAGGAGGAGAATTTTTTAAATCCAGTATATTTTTTCCATTGATTTCTAGAGAAAGGAGAAAGTGGAAAGGTGGGGTGGGGGTAGGAGAGCGGGAAGGGTTGAGAGAGAGAGAAACATCTATATGAGAGAGACATCAATTAGTTACTTCCTCCCGGGGCTGGGGAGCCTGACCATGTGGAAACTGAGCTGGTGGACCTGTAACCAAGGTAAGAGCCCTTACCGAGAATCGAACCCGAGACTCTCTGATCTGTGGGCCAACGCTATAACCACTGAACCAAACAGGCCGAGGCGAGGAGAATATCATTATGGAGCACTCCAGGCACCATGCTCTGTGCTTCCCACATATTCACAGCATTATCATCTCCCTTTTGCAGACAGGGAAACGAACATGTTGGATCCAAGTAAATGCTCACTGGTTAGGTGGCTAGGGGCAGATGGTCCTGGCTTTTCTCCCAGTTAAGTAGAATTCTTTACTCTGAGCAGTGGCATTCCCTTAGCTCCGGGAGCTTTGGCCACACCTGGGTGGTTTTGTGGGTTCCCCTTAAATGGAGAATCGCCAGAACAGCAGGAAGGAGGATGGCAGAGTTGATGGAATGAACCAGAAGTCCCCTGCACACACACAGGAACATAAAAAAGACAGAAAGCTGGCAATACCTGGTGTCTTGAACTCATCGTGTTAATCCTGACTTATTTAGGCCAGGTCCCAGGACACGGGACAGCTGAGGTAGGGGGCAATGTCCCAATGTCACTCCGCTCCCTGCATTGCCTTCCTTGTGCCTCTGCCAACCCCCAGTGTCCTCTTCCCAAATAGATACCTGCCTCTCTGCTGCCTCTCCTCCTTCCTAGCACTTACCATGTGACCTTCCTGGGACAGTGCTGGTCATGCCCTTTGCCACAGAGAATAACCCACAGCTCCTTTCTGGAGCAGGTTCTCCTGGGAAATGTCATTTGGTGAATTAGTGAACATGGCCTTGACCAACAACTAAGTCCTGTAACCCCTCAAAACAAGTCCGACTCCCCAGCCCCTCAGAGCCTTGATTTGGGATGTGGCAGGGCTATTTATAGCAGAGTTTTCTTTGCTTTTATATTTTTGAATGCGCTTCTGGGAACCTGAAAGTATAAATACATGTCTCTTTGTGGCTTGCCTTTTTGTCTTGCTCGTGTGTGTGTGTGTGTGTGTGTGTGTGCCTGTGTGTGTCCTATTATTTTTCCCGTAGAGCAGTGTTGTTTTGACAGGACTCATCCTCTGATTATGTCCCTGCCTTTGCAGGAACATTTATAATCAGCCTCGAGAGGTGTTTTCCGAAATCATTAGACATTTGCAATGGCTGGTCCTATTGATCACGGCCACTGTTTCTCTTATCGCCTCTGCTCTCCCTGTCATCAGACCCCTCCTGTAAAGGTCTTGTGTTTTTTGTTTTTTGTTTTACAGCTGAAAGCATCGTCCACATCCCGACTAGTCCTTGGGGAAAGCATTGCAAGGATCCCAGCTTCTCCTCCACCCCACAGGTTAGATGAAACAAGCAGAAAGAAGCTGGGAATCCAGATAAAAACACTGAGAGCCTAGCAGGCATGGCTCAGTGGCCGAGTGTTTACCTACGAACCAGGAGGTCATGGTTCGATTCCCAGTCAAGGCACATTCCCGAGTTGTGGGCTTGATCCCCAGTGAGGGGCATGCAGGAGGCAGCCGATCCATGATGCTCTCTCATCATTGATGGTTCTATAATATCTTTCTCTCCCTCTTTGAAATCAATAAAAACATATATTTAAAAAAGATAAATAAAAGTCAGGCATGCTGCCAAAACCAGTTTGGCTCAGGGGATAGAGCGTCAGCCTGCAGACCGAAAGGTCCCGGCTTCGATTGTGGTCAAGGGCATGTACCTTGGTTGCGGGCACATCCCCAGTAGGGGGTGTGCAAGAGGCAGCTGATTGATAATTCTCTCTCGTTGATGTTTTTAACTCTCTATCCCTCTCTCTTCCTCTCTGTAAAAAGATCAATAAAATATATTAAAAAAAAAAAAAGACAGGCATGCTCACTCCCAACCCCTAACCCCAAACAAACAAAAGAATGAGATGATGAGACAGGATGGAAGAGACACGAATGATAGGGCCGAGCATTGAGTAGAGAGTAAGACAGAAATCCGGAATCACAGAAAGTCACGTTACAAATGATACAACATAAGAAAGGAGCCATGACCCAGAAAACATAGCAAGTGCTAGGCTTTCATAGGAGCACAGAATTAAAAAAGTACACCAAGGATCAGAAGCCATGAGAGAGAGAGAAACAAAGAAACAAACAAACAAACAAACAAAAAAACAGAAAAGCCACGTGGAGTGGATTTGGGATCCATGCAGAGATTTTCATGAGCCCCAGACTCATTTGTTTTAGGCCTGGATGGATGGGCTGATGCACATGTGTGGACATTTCTGATCACACAGGCCTGCTTTTTTGAAAGTGGGTGTATCCAATTCTGACAGATGGTCTTTGCTGAACAAATGTGGCTGGCAGGGCCAGCCTGGCAGTCAGGACAATTTGAGAGAACCAACAACCATGATGACCTTTCTTCTTTCTAAATCTTCCCAGAAACACAGATTGGCTGTTAAAGTTATATACGTCTCTTGCAACTAGTGCTGGAAACTAGATCACAGTCCTTTTTCTTCCAATCATATATGGAGCATAATAATTTAGCCTTCAATCTTATGTGCCCTGACTGGGAATCAAACCAGCAATCTCCTGGTGCATGGGACGACACTCAACCAACTGAGCCACACGGGCTAGAGTTACTAATGATGCTTTAAATGAAATCATCACACAGTTCATACTATGTGCCACGGCCCTAAACTTACTTAGTAAACTGTTAGTTTGCTGAGGAGGTGGCAAAGAGGGAAAGGATTATGGGTAAGCGCTTGGACAATTTGCGTCCTCTCAAACTCTGTAAAAATTAGGGAGTGGACTTTTGAAACAGTGGAAGAAACCACGTTATTAGAATTTACATTTCTAGTGTGAAAAATGTAGTCTATGCAATTAAGTTTAATTTAAATTGGCCATACAGAAGGTTCCAGGTTGTTTTCTGTTTTTGTCCTTTGAATTCGTCTATATTCTAGATGGATTAAGTAAGAGTTGGCAGTATGTATAGGCAGGACAAAGGGAATTAAGACTTTCTGAATACCTAGTGCTTTTCAGGTTATTAAAAATCTTACTTAGCCTTCAGTTGAGTCATGAGATAGGGCTACTAACATCACCTCTAGGTCCCCTTAACAGCTAAACTCAGGTACAGAGAGTCAGTCACTGTCCCAGAATGGCCAGGACAGGAATAGGGACTAACGCAGAAGATCATTTCAAAACCTCCTCTGCTTTCTGCCTTCTCTCTTACTTTATTTGGTTCTTCCTTCTGTTCTTCGCCTATGGGTATGTTCTTGGGTGAATACCATGGCAAGTCTTACTTTCTTTTAAAACTGTTTATTTCTTGATATTAGAGAGAGAAAGGAAGGGAGAGAGAAACATCAGTTTGTCATTCCACTTACTTGTGCATTCATTGATTGCTTTCTGTATGTACGCTGACCAGAGATCGAACCTGCAACCTTG
Source organism: Pipistrellus kuhlii (assembly GCF_014108245.1). NCBI lineage: Eukaryota > Metazoa > Chordata > Mammalia > Chiroptera > Vespertilionidae > Pipistrellus > Pipistrellus kuhlii. The sequence continues at coordinate 24,169,080 of NW_023425482.1, forward strand.
ACTTATCTGGATGACGCTCTAACCAACTGAGCTACCCAGCCAGGGCTGGCATAGCTTATTTAATGCTCACAAAAATGCATATGAAATGCACACTGTGATATATATCAATTTATATACATACACAGATTTAACGATGCTATGTAAGTTGCCTAAGGTCAGCCAGCTCAAAGTTGCTGAATCAGATCTCAAACATCAATACAGTTGCCATTAAATTTTGCCCCTAAACTTTACTAACATATGGTGTCTCATAAAAGAGTTGAAGTTTATGGGTAAAGTATTCACATTATAATATTTTATCAAATACCCACACTCGAGAGAATTTGGAAACCAATAGGACATCCTACAGATGAATCACTCTTTTACTTTCAAAATCAATACAATTAACTTGTTATTCTGAAAAGCTGACAAATTATTGGACAAAAGTAGATGAATATATTTATGCAGCAGGATTTATTGGGGACATACTGTGTGCCAGGGCCTTTGCTGACATAAGCAAAAACTCTGGGTGACATAAACGTTCACCGTGAAGAAACAAGGTATAAATATGCCGCTGTGAGGTGGCATTCACTCTTTAAAATAAATTGATCTATTTTATTATTTTATATATATATATATATATATATATATATATATATATATATATATATATATTATTTCAGAGAGGGAAGGAGCGGGAGAGATGGAAACATCATTGAAGACAGAGAATTACTGATCGGCTGCCTCCTGCACACCCCACACTGGGGATCAAGCCCAAAACCTGAGCAGGTGCCCTGACCGAGAATCAAACCATGACCTCCTGGTTCATAGGTCAATGCTCAATCACTGAGCCACCCCAGTTGGGCAGTAAGTTTGCCTATTTTCTAAAATATAATATCCACTCATCTTCGCAGCAACATTGCTTCCAGATCACCTGTATTACCCAGATTTCACATCACCCCTGGAACAGAACTGACAATAAAACCAGCTTGACACAGGAAGGGTTTCTCTCCTCATGATTCTTAACAGAACACATAGCTGGAAGCTAGTGCAACTTCCCAGACAGCCAGAGAGAGCATCACTATGTAAATCATTATCGCTGACAAGGTAAGCCTGCAGTCAAAAGCAGAATGTATAGCTTGTGTGTTTACCTCGGGCTATTTGTCTCCACGGGGCAACTTTTTGAAAAGAAATCTTTGCAGCAGGTTGATGCTCACACACATCCACACAAACACACTCACAGTATTTTGCTCCTGTCACCATGGATTTAACTGAATTCCAAGGTTTAAATTATCCTCAGAAATGTTGATATCCAACTCTCCATCCTAACCCAGAAATTCCAATTCAACAAGATGAAGTGAAAATTCCATCCAGACTTTGTTAAATATTGTTATTTGATAAGGCCTAAGTATTTTCTTTTTAAAATTTTCTTTTATTGATTTCAGAGAGGAAGGGAGAAGGAGAGAAAGAAACAGCAATGATGAGAGAGCATCATTGTTCGACTGCCTCCTGCACGCCCCCTTGGGGATGGAGCCTGCAACCTGGGCATGTGCCCTTGGCCAGAATTGAACCTGGGACCAGTCCATAGGCTGACACACTGTCCACTGAACAAAACTGGCTAGGGCCTAAGTCTATTCTTTAAGCATAGGGTTGGGGCCAGGTAACTGAGTTAATCTTCTCCGTGTAGATGGTCACCTCTGCTGTCAAATCTAACAATCTCTGTTTGATCTAAGTCATTATTCTAAATTTTAAAACTGGACCTATTCTCCTGCATGTAAAATGTTGCTTTTGTTGATGACTCCAAAATCATTGCCTAGTCTCAGGGAACAGCAGTTATCATTATATGACCTTGGGGGAGTCATTTAACCTTTCAAGGTCATTGAAAATATTAAATGAGTTGATAGGAAATAGACTGCACTTAGAATAGTGCACAGTGGTGCCATGCAATTGTTAACTATAATAACGATTATAAAAATAATCATTGTCATTCACTAGCCCCTGGACCATCCAAAGCCTTCACCACACCATGTCTGTGTCCGTGGGTTATGCTTATCTATATACACTGAGTGGCCAGATTATTATGATCTCTGAACGCATAATAATATGGCCACTCAGTGTATATTCTATATAATAGCAGACTAATATGCAAATTGTCCCCTAGACCAGGAGTTCGACTAGGAAGTAGGCCAGCCAATCATCATGTCTCCTACCCCTGGCCAGGCTGGCCAGACCCCACCCATGCCCCTGCACAAATTCATGCAACGGGCACAAATACACACACGCACGCACACACACACACATACACACACACTCACTCACTCACACACACTGAGTGGCCAGATTAATTTGCATTCAGAGATTATAATACTCTGGCCACTTAATGTATATAAAAGGCTAATGCTAAGCGTCCCACTGACAGACCTGTCATTGTGATATGCACTGACCACAAGGGGGCAGATGTTCAAAGCAGGAGCTGCTGAGCTGCAGTGACTTGGCAGCAGAGGTTCTCAGGTGATGCACCCAAAACCAGAGAGGAAAGAGACTGATTCCTCATGGGGCCATGCGATTCCAACTTCAGCTGTGGGTTATGTTGTTGCTGGGGCACTGACTGCCCCGAGTCTGATTTACTGCACACTTACGTTTGCGTTCCACACCCTGTATGACAGCGACTTTGCAAAGTGCCCTCTCACACTCTAGGATCTCTCAGGGGATGTCAGAGAGCCAGTTTTAGACACCAGGGAGGGGCCTCAGGAGGTTGGCCCATCCTGCCCCACCTGCCACCTTCCTAATTAATTTCCTTTCAATGTGCACAAATCCATGCACCAGGTCACTAGTAGATATATAAATTCTTTGGTTAATCTTTTCCTACTTCCCTCCCCCATCTTTGAGATCTGTCAGTCTGTTCCACATCTCCATACCTCTGGAATCCCTTTTATTCATCAGTTTATTATGTTCATTAGGTTTCACTTGCAAGTGAGATCACGTGATATCTCTCGTTCTCTGACTGGCTTGTTTCACTCAGCACACTACCCTCCAGGTCCATGCATGCTGCCACAAAGGGCAGGAAATCCTTCTTTATTTTTTACAGCTGCCTTTGTCTTTTGAAAGTTATTTTAGAAATGAAATGACCACCGTGCTATACATTTAGGCTTAAAATAATGTCCCTACTCCCTGGCCATCATCGTATCTATTGTAGTTCCGTGACTGTGGGGTAATTTCAGATTTTAGAATGAAAGCTGCTAAGGCTTTAGGAGATACAGTAACGGGTTAGTATTCCATGACTTCATATTTTCCCAAGTAAAACCTATTGCAGATAAGCATTCTGAAATGGGCTGTGTTCTGTCCCCCAGGACTGTGTGAATGCTCCTTTAAGAAAGGAAAATGCTAGAGCACGCCTCTACACGCTCAGTGAGCCAGGTTGCCAGGCATTTATAGCACAGATCCTCTGATGGAGGCACAAATTGCCCCCATGTGCCGTATTTGCCTCTCCCTGCAGTGGCAGCAAAGAACTCTGCTGTGCCATTAGCAGGCCTGGTTCTTCCCCTCTGGATTCCACCGCAGCCCCGATGCTCTTATTTTTATCTCTGCTTCTGGGGATTGGGTTGCATGATCTTCCAGGTCTTTTCTTGCTCAGATATTCTGAACTAAGAAATAGAGAACACACTGGTCAACATTTCCAGAGGCCTTGGCGTTTTGATGAATTTATCTGCAAGGATGGATTAGGTTTATTTTCCTTTGTCTCCAGGAGAAGGAGACACATGTCTTTAAAGCTGCCTGGCTGGCCTATCTTTTCAGCATGATTAAAGAACACAGGAAACTTTCGCGTAGGATTAGGATCAGTCGGAGCCATCTGAAGACTTTCTGACTTCGTTTTAGAGGTTTAGTGGATGAGAGGACCGAGCGTGAATGGATTATATTTACGACGTTGGACAGGAGAGATGAAAGCTTGTGAGATTGAAAGCACTTTTACCTCCATCTTTCCTTCTTTTTAAAATATATTTTTATTGAGTTCAGAGAGGAGAGGGAGAGAGAGAGAAACATCAATGATGATAATTATTGATTGACTGCCTCCTGCATGCCCCCACTGGTGATGGAGTCCACAGCCCAAGCATGTGTCCTGACCAGGAATTGCACCGTGACCTCCTGGTTAGTGGGTTGATGCTCAACCACTGAGCCAGGCCATCTTTCTTTTTCACACATCTGTTCATTTTGATTGAACAAGAATGAGAAAACATACTATTAAATATTGTATTTATTGTAAATATCCTGTCTGCCTGCACAAGTGTCAAACACAAGGCCCGCGGGCCAAATCCGTCCCGCCAGGCCTTGCAATGTGGCCCGCACCGCGCTGTCATCACTGCACTCCGCTGCGTTTCCATCACAATGACAGTTTATGACTGTTCAGTAAACCATTGGGCCTGCGATTTAGGCTGGATTTTAGATTTTGGCCCCTTCTCTGATTGAGTTTGACACCCCTAGCCTAGGAGAAGCTGTTCTGTTTCAATTTATCTAAATGATGCCTGAGACAATGATAAGGTAAAAGGAATACCAAAACCACAGCCCAAGCCCACCTTTGTTCTTAGAATTAGATGATCTTTTGGGGGGGGGGGGGGGGGGAAGGAGTTGTTTTGCATAATCTCTTTTAAAAAAGTGTTTTGAGTAGTTTTCTTGTTGTGTTTTGTTCTTTCCTCCTTCAGTAGAGCTGTGGGCAGGCTCAAGGCTGGGACGTGATGTCATTCATGATCGTCTTTCACAGGAAGTGCTTGCTGTGTCTTACAGAGCAGAGCCTCTTCTGGGTATGACTGCTAGGCCTCCTGCCCCTTTGATAAACTTCACCCATGGTGCCTTGACTAGGAACAGAAGAACCGGTGTGATTTCATACAAGTCATCACCTTTTGTGAAGCTTGATTCATTTCTTAAATCTGCTCTTGGACCTGAAGTTAGCCTGCCAATAGATCTGTTTGCTGCAAGTCAAGTAGGGCTTCCCTGAGACTGTGGAAGGAAATAGGAGGAGACTGTGATATCCTGCTGCTTTTCCCTATGGATGGTTCCAAGTGCAGATCAAAAGGAGGGACAAACGGAGGGAGGATGGACAGAGGGAGGAAGTAAAGGAGGGAGGGAGGGAGACACTAAGGAAGCAAAACTCCCAAGTATTCTGACTTAGGTAAAACGTTGAATGGGCTCCATCACCATCTTAGTCTCTAATGTGTGTTGCTTTGGGCGGAATTCTTAGTCTCTCAGAAACTCTATCATGCTCATCTTCAAAATAGATGACGCTACATCCTCCATCTGCCTGCAAGTGTTATAAGTAGCAAGCAAGTGCAATATGTGAAGCATCTTGTACACTTCCCCAGTGCTCACAGGAGTTCGAAGTCATGCCATTGCCCATCTAAATCGAGGCTTCCCTCATTTGCATGAGGTGCTCTGAGCAAGTGGGAGGCTGTGATCACCAGCACTCCTGCTCCACTGGGTCTCTGTGGGGAGATGAGCGCAGACGTTAACACAATCTGTAGTACAGACGAGCCCACGGAAGTCCTCACCCTCCGCCAGGCAGATGGCTGTGCCTTAATGGGTGTGTGTTCCCTTCCCTCCCGCCCCTGCTTACCCAAAGCGACTCAGAGATGCTAACTCTGGCTGGTCGTGGGAAATTGACAACCTGAACCTGCCAAATCGCTTTAGGCTTTGCACATGGGATAATATATTGTAGGAGTCCTGTTCGTGAAGGCATATTATTGGTGAAGTCTGAGACCAGGCGGCAAATCCTGACTTTGTTTAAGATTATTCAGCTACTGTGCACCTTCACGCTGGACTCAGCTTTTCTTGTCTGTAAAATGGGCATACCTTCCATGTTATCAGGATGTTAAGGAAAATAGAGCTAAAATAGGTGAATTAATTGCTAAAGGATTTAGCAAATGATAGGTAAATTCATAAACATAACGCATGGCATTCGTGGTTTGTGGCCCTCCGCCTAATCTGTGATAATAAGAACTAGCAACAACACCCACATTGTGGGAACTTAATGACAACTTCTGGACTGTGCCAAACACCGTGATAACCATCGAACTTGTGTGTCCTTATCTTTAAAATGGGAACATAATATTACCTACCGGTTAATCTTCTAATAAAGAGGTTGCATGCACTACTCTGCCTGTCTCTGGAGAGCTGGCTTGTACATGGCACGTGCCATTGACTTTTCTCAGGGCATGAGAAGAAGAATGCAGAGGCCTGTATTCCGGGTTGTCCCAAAGGCAAGGCACATTTCCTTGGACAGATCACGTGGTATCATTAGGGTCCTAAGGTTAATCCAGGCAGCAAAGAAAAGTATGCCCTTCGCAGAACCTCAAAGGATTGTGGGAAAGTCTCAGTTAACGTTTACAGAGCGCTTATTGGTGTGCACAGGAATACAAAAGAAGGAATGGGTGCAAGCCCGTGCTTTTCATTCCCTGGGCTCTCATGCCATCCAGTCCAGTCATTTCCATCCCCTGCAGAATCAGTCCTAGGAGCTGAGGATGGGGGTCTGAACTCATGATTGATGAGTAGCTATAGGAACTAGAACTTGGGCCCCACTAGCCTATCTCTGAACAGGATGTTCCAAGAGGTTGGAATGGGGCCCTTGGCACTGGTGTTCTCTTCGGATGCATCTATGGCTCTCCCGGGGCGGAAGGCTCTGCCTTCTCTAAGGCATCGGATGAATTTCCTGGGGATCTCAGCGTCTCGCCACATCTTGGGAATGAGTTCACCTTCCCATCAAAGCTGGCCGCCCAGACCCCAGCAGCAGCATCTGCCACCCATCATCCTCCCTGTGTCCGCAAATCCATTTCAATCCATCATGGTATTGATGGATGGAATATTTGGAATCATCTTTGTCCAAAAACAGGAATGCATCGGTGCACTCTCTCTCTTCCCCCTCTTCTTCCTCCTCTGCTCCCCGCACCGAGATGCAGCTCCTAAACTCTAAGGGACATCACAGGACTTGCAACTGGGCAGCTGATGCCAGCCTAACCCCCTGAACCTGACTCCTAGACCCCCTTCTCTCTGATTTCAGTGAGCCAGAGCAGCTTCCCATGGCTTTTCTGTTGCTTCCCCATCCTCGCCCTTGTTTCACTGTCCCTTGTGTCAATAAAGATACTCTCAAAAATAAATAAAACATTAAACAAATAAAAACAACCATGCCTCCATAGCAGGTAGCAACCCCTGTTGGAAGAGTATGAATGTGTGAAGTTATGGTTTCGGGGTCCCTCTCGTTTTTCTCCTGTCTGATGTATCATTCTTCCTGACTTTGGTGTTAGGATTAGTGTCTGTTCCAGTCTTCTCCCCAGGGTTTGCAGAAGGGTGCGGGTTCTTACAGGGCTCTCCCAACCAAAGGAACTTGTCTGTGAGCCGACGGAAGCAAAATTGCTAGAGTGTTCTTAGGAGCTCTCTCCAAGTCTTATCTGAACTCTGACCCTTTTATTCTTTCTCTTGCCAAAAAAAAAAAAAAGGGCAATTCCTTTTGGAATTTAATTATATTGATGCAGTGATCTCAAATGTGAATATTACTGGCCTCAGCAGCTTTTCCTTGTCGCTACTCAGCCTAAAATTGGGATTTCCTGGATAACATTGCACAGTTTTAAAGGGGCTTGAGCCACAGCTTTAAAACATGGCCAGCAAACATTCTCCTGGCAGTCTTTTGTTACATAGTTGGATTAACAGCAAAATATTTCTAAAATAGTCCAATCTGAACCGAAAACTTCCCATCTAAATTTTAAAATAAACACAATAAACTGGTTTCTACCTGTAATTCAGTCTTTGTATTTATTTATTTATTGATTGATTGATTGATTGATTGATTTCAGAGAGGAAGGGAGAGGTGGAGAGAGAGAGAAACATCAATGATGAGAGAGAATCATTGATCAGCCGCCTCTTGCATGCCTCACACTGGGGATCGAGCCCAAAAGCTGGGCATGTGCCCCGACCAGGAATTGAACCATGACCTCCTTGTTCATACGTCAACACTCAACCACTGAGCCACACCAGCCAGGCTGTGTTTATTTAATAGCAGAGACTCTATCATCCGAACATGAAGGACTTTTGTTTGTTTTTACTTGGAGCTCATTAAGACAACCAAGGAATGCAGCTAGATTGTCAGTAACTGCTACCTGTTATCAGAAATGGTTTTATACTGGCACTAAATAGACTTTCAATTAAAATGCATGGCTTGGTGTAAAGAGCACCTGTTTAATCAAGGCTAAAAGTCACATTTTGTATATATATGTCACTAGGTAATTAGTTGCCTTGCATACCAATCGTAATCCCTGGCTCTCTATGGCTCTGCGTTGTGGAGTTCTCTCTCTTGGGAAGAAAAGTTTTCCTGGAACCACTCGTTAACATTTTAGCACAACCCAGCAGGTGTGGCTCAGTGGTTGAGTTTCAACCTATGAACCAGGAGGTCACAGTTCTGTTCCCAATCAGGGCACAAGGTTGTGGGTTTGATCCCCAGTAGGAGGCATGCTTGAGGCAGGCGGTCAGTGAGTCTCTCTCAATATTGATGTATGTTTCTCTCTCTCTCTCTCTCTCTCTCTCTCTCTCTCTCTCTCTCTCTCTCTCTCTCTCTCTTTTTCTCTCTCCTTCTACCTTCCCCTCTAAAATAAGTAAACATATATTTGGAAAAAATTAGCACAGATGTTTCTGTGCTGGGGGCACAGGAGGTGTTATGCGAGTTAGGTGTTTGGGAGTTAGGTGTTTTGTTTTGCTTTTGACTATAGCTTCTTATGTTTAAATTCTCCTTTGCCTTTACAAATAAAATTTCTGAGAAACAAGGAATCCAGAACAGCAATGGCCCAAATCTCCTGAGCATTGTTTTAATTGAACAGTCTTGTACTCCAAGAATAAATATAAACTAAGTTGATCACAAACTGGGCTCTTCACAGGATGAAGTTAGACAAGCTTGGGCCATTGACCACAAATGCCAGCCGAGGAGATTTACTGAACTGGACTTTCCTACTTGAAAAGTATGGGGTGATTGCATCCCTCATAAGATAATTGAGGAAATTAAATGAGACAATCTATAAAAAGTGCCTGAACACTTCTTAAGTAGTCGCCATTAGCATGAGTATTTAGTATCCAAACAAAAACTAGACAAGAGTGAACAGTTGTCAGAGACTGAGTCTTTTTGCCAGTCCTGAATACCAGGCTGATTATAATGATCAGAGTAGGGAGATTCCTGTTTTTGTCATCAGATTGTAAAGAGAGAAGCATGAGGCAACAGACAGGGCCTGACCTGTATTTGAACCTGCCCTCTGCTATGTACTGGCTAAGTTTCCGTCTCCTCCCTTTTGAATGGTGGCACTCATCCTTACCTCTGAGGTTATTGTGAGCGTTAAGTGAAGACACTTCCCTGTGGTGTGGACTCTGGTGAAAACCCAATGCCTTTTTAACCCGTTACACACTCTCCCTTAAACTCTCCGTTAGACATTAGTCCCAGGAGTAGATTAATACAATGGGCACACCTTCTTCCTCCTATGGAACGCATTTTGTTTAACTCCCTGGGAGCCGGGAGCAGGAGGTACTTGTTTAAAAGCCCAGTCTTAGGGCATCATTCCTTATAACAGACGTGGGGAATATTTGGCTCTCGGCTGTATAAGGCCCTCGAAATCATTTGGCCATTTGGTCTGGCCCTGCCAAGGCATTAGGGGTGAGTTAGTTAATGTTTGATCATTCCGGCCTGCATGGCTCAGAGTATCAACCTATGAACCTTTGGTAAAGCTTCAATTCCTGGTCAGGGTACATGCCTTGGTTGTGGGTTCGATCCCCAGTGTGGATCACCCTTGATATTCTTGATGTATGTTTCTTTCTCTCTGTCTCTCTCTCTCCACCCCCCTTTCTCTCCCTTCCTCCCTCCCTCGGCCCCCTTCCTCCCTGAAATCAATAATAACAATATATTTAAAAAATGTTTGACCAAATATTCCATGCTAAGTCCTTAAGTTGATAATTTTGTATGGCCCACCAATGATGCTACAAATATCCAAATGGCCTTTGGCAGAAAAAAAAAAAAAGGTGTTCCCCCCCTACTCCCCCGGTCTTATTACTTTTCCATTGTAGTTGAGAATGATAGTCAGGCCAGCCTACCTGAGCTTTGTCCCTGAAGATTCAGTCGCGAAATAGGAGTTAGAAAAGATGCCGCAAAATAGGAGTTAGAAAAGATGCCGGGTGGGAAGGGGTTCAGGAGGCCGGGTGAGAAAGTTGAAGGGATTCAGAACTACAAATCTGAACTCACAAGACAGTCACCGGGATTGTGAAGCACAGCACTGGGAATGTAGCCAATAATATTGTAATAACTATGCATGGTGCCAGGTGGGTACTTGAATTACCGAAGGGGAACACTTGGTAAAGTATGTGATTGTCTAACCACTGTGTGGTACACGTGAACCTAATACAATATAATATCGAATGTCAACTACTATTAAATAAACTAGAGGACAGATGCTCAACGATCCGTGCAACAGGCCTTCCTTTCCCAGGCTGCTGGCACTGTCTTCGCTCCAGCCCAGGGCCACCTTTCTGCCTTCCCACACTGCCCAGAGACCCGGAATGGCTGGGGCATCCCTCCCTGCCTCAGGCCACTCGGCTCCTGCATATGCAAATTAACCCACCATCTTTGTTTGGTTAATTTGCATACTCTTGATTTACTCTTGATTGGCTGGTGGATGTTGCAAAGGTCCGATCAATTTGTATCTTTCTCTTTTATTAGTCTAGATAAAATTTTTTTAAAAGATGCTTAGGTGCTGCCGAAACCGGTTTGGCTCAGTGTCTAGAGCACATGTGTCAAACACAAGGCCCGCGGGCCAAATCCGTCCCGCCAGGCCTTGCAATGTGGCCCGCACCGTGCTGTCATCACTGCACTCCGCTGTGTTTCCATCACAATGACAGTTTATGACTGTTCAGTAAACCATTCGGCCCGCGATTTAGGCTGGATTTTAGATTTTGGCCCCTTCTCTGATTGAGTTCGACACCCCTAGTGGAGCGTCGACCTGCAGACTGAAAGGTTCCAGGTTCCATTCCGGTCAAGGGCATATACCTTGGTTGTGGGCACATCCCTGGTAGGGGGCGTGCAAGAGGCAGCTGATCGATGATTCTCTCATTGATGTTTCTAACTCTCTATCCCTCTCTCTTCCTCTCTGTAAAAAATCAATAAAATATATATATTTTTTAAAGATGCTTAGGCGAATTCCCAGTATTTTTTATATGGATGCCTCTTCTTGACCCTTTTAATTATCAATGGGCATCCTAGGCAAAAGCATTCAATATGTGGCCCACAGAATCCAGGCTCTCCTAAGGCAGTGGTCAGCAAACCGCAGGTCGAGAGCCGCATGTGGCTCTTTGGCCCCTTGAGTGTGGCTCTTCCACAAAATACCCAGGCCTGGGCAAGTCTATTTTGAAGAAGTGGCATTAGAACAAGTTTAAGTTTAAAACATTTGCTCTCAAAAGAAATTTCTATCTTTGTACTGTTGATATTTGGCTCTGTTGACTAGTGAGTTTGCAACCACTGTCCTACAGGATCTATGCTGAGTCTCTCAGCTACTTTCTCACAGGCCTGGGCCCCCTGCCTCCTGCCCACACAGATACACCACCTCTGCTCTGTAGAATCATATCCTCACCTTGTTACTATGAGGGCTCATTTCGAACATGTTTCCCGTTCTTACTCAGATTCTGCTCTCATCACTCCAGGGATATGTCAGAAAACACTACTTTAAGCCCCTGTTAAAGAACAAAATTCAACTGAGTCTATTTTAAAGATCTTATTGGCTTATTCAGTGATTCATCAACCAGGCAGCATCTAGTCTTAGCAGGGAGACAGGAGCCCTGAGGAGCTGTACAATGTGAGAGGCTTATATACACTTAGGTGAGCAGGGAGGTTATGCTGGGTCTTTGTTTATTGGCTATAGCAGAATTACTTTTCTTACATGGAGGACCGGGAGTCTTGGAGCCAGTTAGGCAACTTGTGTTGGTTAGGTAAGTGCTTCTGGTTGACTTAGTCCTTCTCAATTCCTTTTCTGAGAGAACGGAACATAGACAGTTAGTGAGGCTTTTGTTTGCTGACTTGGGACTCAGTGTGAGTGACTCCATGTTGGACCGAATCTGGCTACTTGCATGCCCCAAAAAGGGTATGTTCTTTCTGTTGTTTTTGACAGTAAGTATATAGTAGAGCATGCTGCCTTGTACAGCTGTTTCAAGGCAGTCAAGAGTCTAAGAAGATAATGATTTTCTTATGATCAGGCACATACTAGAAGAGACATCTCTTCATGCAAGTTGAACCCAGGAGATTCGAATGAGAAAAGGGTGAAAATGAGAGAGAAAGTCACGGAAGGAGAATGCTGTGGTCCAATCCGCTCTTGGGGCCATTGTGATATTTCTACTCAGGGCACCTTTATTTTTCAGCTCTTCATCTGGTGGGCTGAGGGTAATCACATTCAACAACAAAGACCTTAGATGTGGAGCTTTTCAAGAAATGCAAATGGAAGGTTATAGAGAAGATGAGGAAGAAAAATACTGAATATCATACCCTATTGGATTGATCACTTCAATGTTTTCTTCAAAAGGGAATAAACTAACTTCCTTGGATGGTTCTGGATTGACAGTCTAAGATAATCCTCTCTGATAAAACCCTCCGTGGTGATAGGGGTGTTCTATATCTTTTTTTTTTCCAATATGGTAGCCCCAGAACACTTACTTTGGGGTGTTCAAGTGCCCACAGCCACTGTGGTCATTGCCCTCTTGAAATATAGATGGTGCGACTAACTGAATACTTACTTGTATGTAACTTTGATGAATATATATTTAATTGACTACATGTGTGTAGTAGCTATAGTATTAGTCAGTACAGATCTAGAATGTCTTATGGCTTTAACTCCCAAACAGTTACATTGTAGACCTTTCCTACAAAGGGGCTTAGGGCTTCTCATTCACAGGGGATAGAACAGAAATCATGAAGAAACTATGCATTTGAAGAGTAGCATTCTTGAAATGAAGGTGTGGGTGGTTGCACTACTGTATTTCAAGACACATTGTAAAAGGAATAGCCATTGTAGTACTGGCTTAGTGATGGCCAGGTAGACAGTAGAAGTGGATTAAAGGGTCCAAAGAGATACTGTGTATACACTGTAACAATGAACAACAGAAATAGCATTATAGGTCAGTGATGAATGATGGATTAGCAATAAGTGTCTCAGGGACAATTAATTATCCATATAAAACTGCTTTTCTGTTCTCTACCGTATACCAAAAAGAATCAATTTCAGATGGATGAAGCTCTTAAGTATGAAAGGTATACTTTTTTTTTTTTTAATTTCAGAGAGGAAGGGAGAGGGAAAGAGAGATAGAAACATCAATGATGAGAGAGAATCATTGATTGGCTGTCTCCTGCACCACCCCCAATTGGGATCAACCCTGCAACCCAGACATGTGCCCTTGACCAGAATCGAACCCAGGATATCTTAATCTGCAGGCTGATGCTCTATCCATTTAGCCATACCAGCTAGGGCAATGTATGCATTTTTGAATGGATATAAGAGAATGTCCTTATATAATTTTGGTAAGAAAGTATTTATTAAGCAAGAAATAAGTAATATAAACTTTAAAGGGAAAGTTCACTAATTTTTACTACATAAATCAAGAATTTTGATTTAGGAATTATAAAAAGTAGTGAATGGGGAGGGGGTTGGTGAAGGGGTGGAGGATACACTACATATCACTGTCCAAGGATTTTTATAAGAATATAACAAAGTTGCAACAACCTGGATGGAATTGGAGAACATCATGCTGAGTGAAATAAGCCAATCAATGAAAGAGAAATACCACATAACCTCACTCATTTATAGATAATTAAGAACATTATAAACTGATGAACCAAAAGATAGATATAGAGACAGTAAAGCAACAAGCAAACTGTTAAATTACAGCGGGGTGGGTAGGGAGATCTGGGGGAGATAATAGATCAACTGAAGGACATATATATGCATACAAGTACAACCAATGGACACAAAACTCTGGGGAGGGAGGGTATGAATGGGAGGAGGGGAATGGTAAGATATGTACACAGATAATAATTTAATAAAAAAATTATCTTAAAAAAAGAATATAACAAAGAATTAAAATTAATAAGTAAAAGACAAATACAATGGGCCAAATATGCAGTGAAAGAAACACATATATTGCCTTTAACATAGGAAAAGATACTGAACTCACGAATTATCATGCAAATTAAAAATACAGTTAAGTGGTTTCGTGATTATGCACCCACCCAACAAATTGCAAAATTTAGGAGTTGAACAATATCAAGTATTGAAGTTGTTGAGAAAAATAAGTGCTTATAACTTACAGGTAGTGTGTGAACTCATAAAACGTTCATAAAACAATTCAATACTATTTTCTTGGAAAACAGGGAAATTGATGCAGTAGCTATATCTATTACCTCGCAATTTTACTCTGAGCCAAGTGCACTAAAAACTGTCTCTTAGTCATGGCCACTAGAGTTCAAATAAAAAACACAAATCAGCATCGTATTAAATGCTAACTTCAAGTGAAAGTTACCCAATTTTTCATCTAATTTAGAATGGGTAGGTTTGGCATCATCTTTTTAGAATTCGCTAAAAATGAATGAACTGCAACTTAAGCAATAGCATGGGTGAATCTCAAAAACATCATTGAGCAAAAAGCCAGTCACAGAAGTACATGTAGGGCTGAACTCCAATGAAAAGAACAGTATATTCAACACTGAAGTAAGGTACTGGTTACCATTGCTGATAAAAGAGGAGTATGCTGTAGGATAGGGTCATATTTTTTAAAAATACTTTTTATCGATTTCAGAGAGGGAAAAGAAGAGAGATAGAAACATCCATGAGGAGAGTGAATAATTGATTGGCTGCCTCCTGCATGGCCCACATTCAGCATCGAACCCGCCACAACCCAGGCATGTGCCCTGGCTGGGAATTGAACCATGAGCTCCTGGTTCATAGGTCAATACCCAACCACTGAGCCACACTAGGTGAGCTAGGGTCAAATTTGAAGCTTCAAATTAAGATTTTTCAATTTTCTTTTCTGATTGATTAATCAATGTTTCTTTTAGCATTCTTCTTTAACTTTTTACGGGTCACATGTATATTTTCATGTAGAGGATTTATTGGACAGTAAAAGTGAATATTAAAAACACAGAGGCAATACTTTTATGACAACATATAAATCGCTTCAAAGAAATGTCCTTCACTAACAGAAAAAGTCTGGGCTCACTCATAAGCTAGTTTAGTTGCACTTTCTCTCTCTTTCTCTCTCTCTCAGCTCAGATTCCGAGTTTCTGCGACTCTGTCTTCACACATTCATTCCTATTATGTAAGCAGCCTTTTAGGATCATGTCGGGATAGTTAAAATTGCTGGTGTTCTATTCTGCAAATAAGGATGGCTCGTGTCTATTGAGTGATCACAGTGGATTTGGCATTTTGCTATGCTCAGCGCCCCTGAATTTATCAAGTCTTTATCACAAGTTCAAGAACAGGGTATTATTATTATTATTATTATTATAATAATAATAATTATTATTATCATCTATCCTCTTTCTGCTGGTGGGGAAGGTAAAGTCCAGAGTGTAAAGATTGCCTGACCTCCCCCAGCCTTGGAGGAGAGAGGACTATTCCTCAGGCAGCTTGACTTCCCAGGAAGTGCTTCTGCTGTTACATTGTGGTGATTTACTATAAATGCTCCGTGTAATTTGTGTATAAGAAGTGAATTTGGAAATGTAGTTATTCAGCAGATATTATTAAGCACTTACCATGTACCCATCATTAGTCTACAAGATGAGGGCACATTGACAAGACAAAGAAAAGAAAAAAAAGATATTGCCTCTCTTCCTGAAAGCCAGCAGCATGCTCAGACAGGAGAAGGAGGGAGAGGAGAAGAGAAGGAGAAAGAAAGGTAATGAAAGGAAAAAAGGAGTTTGAAGGGATTTTATGCTCTTGGTACCAAGCAAGGTAATCAAACAACCTTAATAAGACAGACAAGGTTTTTCATTTTCTTTTCTTTCTTTTTTAAACATATTTTTATTGATTTCAGAGTGGAAGGGAGAGGGAGAGAGAAACATCAATGATGAGAGAGAACCACCAATTGGCCATCTCTTGCACGCCCCACCCTGGGATCTAGCCTGCAACCTGGGCATGTGCCCTGACCAGGAACTGAACCTTAACCTCCTGGTTGATAGACCTCATAGGCAGACACAACCACTGAGCCTCGCAGGACAGGCAGGTCTTTCGTTTCCTGATTCCAAATTATTTCACAACCTGAGATGCTTTATCTATTTTTTCTCAGGCTATCTTTATGCTGCCACTTCTGCCTGGAATGCTTTCTCATCTCTGTCCCCACCCCACACACACGCCACCATCATAATATACATCCTTTTAAAGGTTCAGCTCAAAATCTGTATTATTTGAAGTCTCTCCTGTACCCCTTAAGTGAGGATGAGTTTTGAGCTCTTATGTTCAGCTTTACATTCCTGGGGACCAACAACATAGAAGCCATGGAACTGAGAAATATTAACCTTCTTGAGAATATATAGGTGGAGAAGAGCAATATGGAATACCTTTGTGTTACAGTTACAGGGCAAAGCTGGATCAAATGGGGACATCTATAACAGTGTAAATAATAAAAAAGAAAATTAAAAAAGAAAAGGCTGTGACAGCTAATCAATAAAGGCAATGTCCTTGACTGTGATCACATGTTGATATAGTCATAGGGGACATGATACTATTGGTTTTGATTTGCACTCCTCATTAGACAATTTTCAGGATTTTCTATTTCACTGTTAAAAAAGTGTAGATCCACCGAAACTGGTTTGGCTCAGTGGACAGAGCGTGGGCCTACAGACTGAAAGGTCCCAGGTTCGATTCTGGCCAAGGGCATGTACCTTGGTTGCAGGCACATCCCAGTAGGGGGTGTGCAAGAGGCAGCTGGTCCATGTTTCTCTCTCATGGATGTTTCTGGCTCTCTGTTCCTTTCTCTTCCTCTCTGTAAAAAAAACAATAAAAAATATTTTTAAAAAGTGTAGATCCGTTTGGTTCCGTTGCGAGAAGGCATCAGTCATAACAGCTAATACTTCTTTACTGCTTGCCATAAGCCAGGGACTCTTTCCTACTTTGGAAGTGCTCTCTCACTTAATCTTTGGCACTGACAGCATCATTATCTCTGCTTACTGTGCAGAGGAGGGGCTGAGCCACAAACAGACCAAGTAACCTGTTCAAGGTCACCTTGCTGGTAAATGGCAGGACTTGGCTTTGAACTTAGATCTTCCTGATTCTAATTTGTGGTTGTCGATGATGTTCTTTTAGATGTTTTATAGGTGAGAGGAGAGAACGTCTACACTGCATGATTTTTCTGATATGCTGCTTTAAACAGGCATGCCTGTCATCTAGGTATGAGCCAGGAGCTGACAATATATTTTTTTTTTTTTCTAGAAAAGGCTCTGTAATGAAGATCGCAGGCTCGGTGGGCCAGGCAGCCTTTGCCACTGTAGAGTGAAAGTAACCATGGACATCATGCCAATGAATGGGGTTCCTATGTTCCAATTAATCTTTATTTATAAAAACCCTATTGGCCATATTTGGGGGTTGTAGATTGTAGATCCTGGTTTTGAGGGTTTTTATAGATATTCCCATTATCTTTAAAAAGAAATAACCAAAAGAACCATCAGCTAAAAATTACACTGAGGCGGGATATTACTGTTATGATGGTAACAATTGAACACGTGAGGAAACTGAAGTGAAAAAGGGTTAAAGTAACTTGCCTGACATTACATGATCTGTATCCTACCTGCGTTTTGGTGAATCTTCCATCACCTACACAACAACAAAGGACAGCGGCCGAGATTACAGACAAAACTGAGGGTAAATGAAAAAAGAAAAAGAAAAAAACAAACAAACATAAAAGCCACCGGGATTCCCTGTCTTTTAATGTTTGTGTTGGTGCCAAGGTTTTCATTCTTTGTGCCTGCTCCAATTGGTCGATAGAGGCTGGTTGGAATGTCATTCATGGACCTAAGGATGCTTAAAGGAATCCTGACCCAGCAAGAACAAGTGCCCGGCTGTGCCGAGACCAGTTTGGTTCAGTGGATAGAGCGTTGGTCTGTGGACTCAAGGGTCCCAGGTTTGATTCCGGTCAAGGGCATGTGCATTGGTTGCGGGCACATCCCCAGTGGGGGGTGTGCAGGAGACAGCTGATGGATGTATCTCTCTCATCGATGTTTCTAGCTCCCCATCCCTTTCCCTTCCTCTCTGAAAAATCAATGCCCGGATGTGATGTCTGGCACGTGTGCGTGATGGCAGAGCAGAGGCACCATGGGAAGTATTTGTTGATCATTATCTAGAGTGGATGTTGTTCTGTTAAGTAAAGGTTTTCATTTTCCTAGTCAATAGAAAAACTTTTCATTCAATGGCACACTCTACCAACTATCAATGGGTAACCTCCCTCTGCACAGGTGCCTTTCTAATACTTCTCGATGTCACTATCCACACTGCATATGTTCCTTCACCCCCAGGGGGCGAGGGAAGACCTTCACCCCAATGCTGAAAGTCCTACCTGATGTCTCATCTTGAATATCTGAAAGGTGTGTTGTCAGTACCTGAGAATCATGGCAGCGGGCCTATCCTTTCTGGCTCTGGTTCTGGGCTGGGATTCTTTCTTTGTTTCTGCTTTTAATTTTTTTTTTCTTTCCCAGTCCAAAAGCAAATTGCTTTCAAAAGTTCGGGGAGAAAGTAGAACAGTTTCATATGGGTTGGAAATGGGGGAAATGGCTCATTTCATGAATAAATATTTGCCTGCAGTTCTCTGCTCTGCAGACTCAAACAAGGATTAAAAGGTAAAGATTGGCAGGAGGGAGGTGAGGAGGCTTTTATGGGAAAAAGCAGCGTGTGTGTTGCAGCTCCACACACAGGGAATGCAATTTCCTTTCCTTGTTAAAAGTAAAATGAGCTCTAAGTAACCCTTTGTAGCTGCCACTGCAAAGGGGCAGTCTAGTGGGAAAAGCACAGGCTTTGAGCCAAAAATATCTGAATTTGGTTCACTTACAAGAGGGCTGAGCTTGTGCAGGTAGCTTGAGGTCTCCTAAGGTCAGTTTCTTCCTCTGTAAAATGGGACCAGTGCATGTAAAAGACCCTACCCAGAGCCTGTTGTGCCATAATCGGCAGGAAGCTTGGGTCTCCTAATTTTGCCATGAAGAAAAATTAAAAATTGAAAGGAGATGGCTGATTTCAAGCCAATCAGAACTACTCCATTTCAAAACACTAATGTTCTGAATATCTTTTTAAAAAAATATATATTTTATTGATTTTTTACAGAGAGGAAGGGAGAGAGATAGAGAGCCAGAAACATTGATGAGATAGAAACCAGCCACCTCCTGCACATCCCCCACTGGGGATGTTCCCGCAGCCAATGTACATGCGCTTGACCGGAATCGAACCCGGGATCTTTCAGTCCGCAAACCGACGCTCTACCACTGAGCCAAACCGGTTTTGGCTGTTATGAATATCTTTTTAAAAAAATATATATTTTATTGATTTTTTGCAGAGAGGAAGGGAGAGAGATAGAGAGTGAGAAACATTGACGAGAGAGAAACATCCATCAGCTGCCTCCTGCACACTCCCTACTGGGTATCTGCCCACAACCAAGGTACATGCCCTTGAGTAGAATCGAATCTGGGACCCTTCACTCCCGGGACCCTTCACGACACTCTATCCACTGAGCCAAACTGGTCAGGCCTGAAGCAACATCTTCAAGTATTTTTATTTGTCTTATGTGTTTGACATATAAAAACATAACCTCCACCTTCAGCAGCAATAGCAGTAACAGCAGCAACGAAACTATCAATGGGTAACCTCCCTCTGCACAAATAGTCAGGAAGACGGGTCTTAGCCTTCTTGCTATGTGGGTCGAGGGAGGTGTGATTGGTGCCGAGAGAAATTCTCATATACACACATATAATGAGAACATTGTGCTCCAGAACCACAGGGCTGATATGCTCACTGAAATGTTGGCCTATCTTGCGAAGTTGTCTTCAGATTTGAAGAGACAATGAGAAGAAAATGTTGGCTTTGTAAAGACAGAATGGCTTCCTTGCCAAAGAAGAAAGACATTCGCATTCTATTGATTCTGGACTTGAACAGAGCTTGGATGTCGGTGGGAGAATCTGTTTCATGTAGTGGGGACAATTGACATGATTCTGTGCTGCAATGACAATTAAAGCAATAACAAATATAATAAGAAAGATAACCAAGAGCTGGTGGAGTGAATCGCAAGTACCGAATGCTTACAGGAGTCAGGCATGTGGCCACCTTTTTGCTAAACCTATAAGAACCTACGTGTTGTGTTATGAAGAAAAAAGATGAGTTAACAAATGCAGTTTGTCCATAAACCCACAGCCCAGACGTGGTGAATCCAGTATTGGGAGCTAAGAGTTCAGACGCCCAAAGGCATTGCTATGGATGGGCAGGGTCTTAAAAATTGCTCTTCATTTCCACACCCTTAACTTACATGTAAAGAAACTTGCAGATCTATTCATTCCTCCACCCAATTAAAAAAAAAAAAAAAAAATATATATATATATATATATATATATATATATATATATATATATATATATATTGATTCAGAGAGGAAAGAAGAGGGAAAGAAAGAGAGAAACATCAGTGATGAGAGAGAAACATTGATCGGCTGCCTCCTGCACTCCTCCCTTACCCCCAAACTGGGTATTGAGCCCACAACTCAGGCATGTGCCCTTCACCAGAATCAAACCTGGGACCCTTCAGTCCACAGGTTGATGCTCTACTCACTGAGCTAAACCGGCTAGTGCAATATATACATATATTTATGAGCATTTCTGGGGTATTTTTCTCCAAAGCTGTATGATACAGTCTCAGACTTTGAAATATTTCATGACATGTATTACATATGAACTGATTTCATTTGCCCTTAATCTCAAACTTGCCTTTTTTATACATAAGAATTTCTCATGGACAATTTATGACATCATGTTTTTCATTTTAATCCTTACGCTAGGACATGCTTTTATTGATTTTTGAGACAGAGGAAGGCAGAGGGAGAAAAACATTGATGTAACAAAGAAACATTGATGTGAGAGCAGTGCATTGATCGCTTGCCTCCTGCAGGCAACCTGACTGGGGATAAAACGGGCAAACCAATCAACCTAATCCCATCACCATAAGCCAATCAAATTTAATCCCGTCACAATAAACCCATCACATTGTTCCTTGTTTTCTCTGGTCTCTGTCATAAGCAGCAAAGGCTGAAATCCAGAGAACTAACCAAAGAAAGGTGATCAGGGAGCCCTCCACAGCCCCAGACTGATCACCAGACACCCCAACCCCGACCCTGGTATCCTCCAAGCACTGGCCTCAAAGAGCACAAATATATGATGGGTGTACGAGTTGATGGATTTATCTAATTTATGGGATTAACCAAGTTGATGAGTTTATCTAAATTTATCATTAGCGTCATTTTTAGGGTTCAGATTAGGGATTTGGGATTAGTTATTACGGTTTAGGGTCTAGGGCTAGCATAGGGAAAACCCACTGAGGTCTGGTGTGCAAACTCGGAATGGCTGGCAGGCCAGGCCGGTGTGCCCCTTCTGAGAACCACATCCCGCAGTGGCCTGCTGCTTTTGTCAGTACATTTATCCTGGAAGGCGGCTTTTATCATTCTCTCTCCTCACCCCCAATTAGGGATTCAGAAGCCTAGGAATGGGGGAGCACAGGTCCAAATGGATGCTCTAGCCTCCCACTTAACACCTTGAAGGCAGAAAAAACACACACACAGATTTAGGTTCCAGTCTCCTCACTCACATGAAGGGACCAAGCTATGACCCAGCCCATGTGGCTCAGCTGGCTGGAGGGTCACCCTCTGCACCAAAAAGGCTGCAGGTTCCATTCCTGATCAGGGCAATTACCTAGGTTTTGGATTTGGTCCCCAGGTGGGACATATACGGGGAGCAACCGATGGATGTTTCTCTTCTATATCTGTGTTTCTCTCTTTCTCTCTCTCTCATTTCAAAATCCATAAAAACTTATCCTTGGGTGAGGATAAACAAAGAAGAAAAAAAAAAAAAAGGCCAATCTAAGACATCCAACCTTGCCACTTGGGGAGCTTTAGAAATCAGGACTCCCTCCCCTCCTTTTTAAAAAAATATATATTTTATTAATTTTTTACAGAGAGGAAAAGAGAGGGATAGAGAGTCAGAAACATCGATGAGAGAGAATCATCGATCAGCTGCCTCTTGCACACCCCCTACTGGGGATGTGCCCACAACCAAGGTACATGCCCTTGACCGGAATCGAACCTGGGACCCTTCAGTCCGCAGACTGACGCTCTATCCACGAGCCAAACCGTGGACTCCCCCTTTTCTGCAACCAGAGTCTCACTGAATGTTGCTGGTCTGGGATGGATATTGTCCTTGTCTTCTGGGTTGCTGTCATGGGCAGCCAAAGCAGAAACCCCCTGAACTAACCAAAGATATGTGATCAGGAAGCTTCTCTAGCCCCAGAATGACCTCCAGACACCCCCACCCCGAGTCAGGTACCCTCCAAACACTGGACTCAAAGAGCACAAACCTAGGATGGGACTAACGAAGTCCATGGGATTATCCAAGTTGATGGAATTAACAAATTGGTGGGTTTATCTAATTTTATGGGATTAACGTGAGCAATAGGAGACTCTTGTGACACTTTAAACAATAAATAATTTAAATTAAAAAAAAATTAAGTGTTTCCAGAGAATATCTGTGCTGTATAGACGGAATGGAGATTTGACACATGGGTTCTAAAAGCTGTTGGTTTCTCTCTATTTTTTTTTCTTCTTAATCTTTACCTCAGGATATTTTTCTCCATGATTTTGAGAGAGAGTAGAAGGCAGGGGAAAGATGGAGAGAGAAATATCCATGTGAGAGAGAATCACCTATTGGTTGCCTCCCATAGCCTCCCTGACTAATGCCAGGGATCAAGCCTGCAACCAAGGTATGTCCCCTGAATCAAACCAGAGTCCCTTCAGTCTGCAGGCCAATGCTCTAACCACTGATCAAACCGCTCGGGCTTTAGGTTTCTCTGAATGAATGCAGATGAGAAGTTATGTAACCATCACTGAAGGAAGTGAATCAGTCTACTCCAGGGTCTGATAGAGGCACTCCCTTGTCCAAGCTGCCTCCTGGGGTGGCCCTGCTCACCTTGTGCTTTAAGACTGGGAAAAGCACTGCAGAGAGAATGTTATACCGGAATATTCGCCCTTCAAAACCTGGTTCAGCCTTCTACTAGCTGTGCCAACTCGGGAGGTTCTTAGGTTGCAAAATAGGAATAAAAATCATTCTGCAAATAGTTCTGTAACAAGACATACATAATAAGTCCTCCAGTGTTGTGGCTATATTTCTGTAGTAGGTAGTCTATTTCAATAACCCAGATTGGGTTTTGGTTTTATAGCAGATCCAGGTGTGTCTCTGTCTCTCTCTCTCTCTCTCTCTCTCTCTCTCTCTCTCCCTCCCTCCCTCCCTCCCTCCCTCCCTCCCTCCCTCCCTCTCTCTCATTTTACAGTCACATGCCCAGTGGTGCTGGGTAAACATAGTCCAAAGTCCATACTTATGGAAGTCACGTGACACTGGCCAGATGTTCTCATTCTTCCATTTATCAGCTTTGTGACCTTCAGGAAACCAGCCTCCCAGAGCCAATCACTTCCCCTGTAGGCAGAAATTACTTCCGGTAATGGAAATCTTCATCTGTGCAGGGCCAGATCTATTTTCCGTGCCAATTTGGAGCACCGTATGAATGAGTGAGTGAATGAATGAATAAATTTTAATTCGGTTATTGCTAATACCACCCTTCCCTGCATTTTTTAAAATTTTCCTGTATTAAACAAATAATGGGTATTGTCTCAAATCTACTGTATTCATGCTGGTTGATCATTTTTCTTAATGTTGTCCCACTTATTATTTTCACTCTTAGTGATCCTTACCAGTACCCTGCTACATACCAGTCCCTATTCTTGGCTTATGGAACACTCCAGACCTAACAAGGGAGATGGTCATTGTCATCATTTGATGGACAGGGACTCTGAGGAGCAGAGGACACATTTACCTGAATTTCAGGTTGCACTTGAACTTGAGCCCAGTCTCATGTTCATGGCCCCATTATTTTCTCTACCCCAGCATGTTTATGTCTGACAATAAACACTCCACGAGTATGCCTTTTCTACTTGGGATTTCCAGAGTCAAAATGCTGAGCAGCCTTTTCTTTCTTTCTTTCTTTCTTTCTTTCTTTCTTTCTTCTTTTTATCAATAACACTTTCTATGCAACTTCAGAGACAATCACAACACCTTGATGATCTAAAGGAAGACAAAAAGATTTATGGCTTCCTGAGATTGCCTCCTGTTCCTCTGAGAATGAAATGGAATTCTTTGTAGCACACTTCAATATACTTGACATCTTTTATTATTTTCAGGTCATACACATCTTTCTTCTTATAAAGAGAGTCATCCTGCGAGCATCCATTCATTACTCTTAAGGTCATGTCAGAAACAATCATAGCCTTTTTGTCAACACATCCAGGGTAAAAAGACAGAACTTTTCCCCCCAAAAAAAACCTTCCATATGTTCTTACCATGAAATCAATGTGCTGATGGGGCACTGAGGACTGGGAGACTTGGAGAAATTCAGTCACTTTGCAGACTGCCCAAGCAAATGGACTTGGGATTGAGTGTTCTCTCTCCCATCTCAGCTCTGATGGACATTATCATCTTGGATGGCATCATTCTTAGAATCACCACCCTTAAAAAAGGTACCACTTAAGCCTGGCCAGTGTGGCTCAATGGTTCAGTATCATCCTATAAACCAGAAGGTCACAGTTTGATTCCTGGTCAGGGCACATGCCGAGGTTGTGGACTCAATCTCCAGTGTGGGGAGTATAGAAGGCAGCCAATCAATGATTCTTTCTCATCATTGATGTTTCTCTCTCTCTCTGTCTCCCTTCCTCTCTGAAACCAATCTATATATATTGGATATATAAAAAGCTAATATGCAAAGTGTCCCCTCAGGAGTTCAACCAGAAGACGGAGTTCGCTCGCTCACTATGACATGCACTGACCACCAGGGGGTGGCGCGGAACGAAGGAAGGCTCTGATCAGCCCTGATCACTGGCCAGGCCTAGGGACCCTAACTGTGCATGAATTTCATGCACCAGGCCTCTATTAAAAACATATTATTATTTTTAAAAAAGGTACCACTTAAAACATTGAACAATAAGGTGCAGAGAATTCTTTGCTGGGACATGGCTTCTACTTTTCTGTACTATTTAAATTATTTTGTGAGCTTTGGGAGTTTAAAAAGAAAGCACTGAGAATATCATACAATTTCCTTTCTTTTGAGTATGCTTTCAGACTTCACAAAAACTGTGATGCCAACCATGGTAGTGCCACATTATGTCCTGAGTGGTTGGCAACTTTCAGAGCTGGGTGTTGTGGACTTCCTGGTCCTTGTTATAACTCTTTCCCACATGAGTTCTTGAATTTTGTGAGTCATGTGTACCGTGGATTGCCAGATTTAACAGAATGTAGCTGATGCCGTTACATACTGAGACCCCCCGCCTCATCTTGACACAGGTTGGTATCCACCCTTATTCTCCTGGTATCTCCAGCCTGGTTCAGAGAGGGATGCTTGTGTCTGTGTCCACTTAGTAAAATGGTCAGCTATCCAATGGGTGGCTATTTTGAACACAGCATACCTCCTCATCCTTTTTTCCAAACTCTCTCTTATTGAAAGCGGAATAGATATTTCTCATTTCATGAATGCATTTCTTTCTGGAGTTGTGTTGCTCATAGCCTCTTGAACTGTGATATACACTGAGTGGCCAGATTATTATGGTCTTTGATCTCTAATATATATTAGAGGCCCAGTGCATGAATTCATGCATGGGTGGGATCTGACCAGCCTGGCCTGCTGGAGAGGGGGAGGAGACAGGGGTGGTTGGCCAGCTTGCCTGCTGGTCGAACTCCTGGTCAAGGGGACAATTTGTATATTAGCCTTTTATTCTATAGGATATACACTGAGTGGCCAGATTATTATGCTATTCAGAGATCATCATAATCTGGCCACTCAGTGTAGAAGTTCCAGTCAGGCACACGACTAGCTGCACTGTCTGTCACTTACTCTCTCTCCACCTCCAGTTATTTCCTCCGAAATGAGACTAATTATACTGACACCATAAAATGCCTGTGATGGTTAATATGTGCAAATTGCTTACTTTGGTTTCAACACCAGGTTAGTGACTCACAAAGGGTGAGTCTGAGAATTAGGCAAACCTGAGAGACAAGACCAAGAAAGGAAATGAGAGCTAAGGCCCAGCTCCAATATTTGCGATAAGCGCATTGGGGAGTGTTCACTGTAGAACGGTTGGACATCAACTTACAAATGACAAATCTGAGGGCAATTTAGTGTCTAACTGGAGACTGAGAAGCTGTGTGTCTTTTCTCAAGACCATCCTGCAGGGAATTATGTCTCCGGATTTATTTAGTTTCCTGATACAATTTGAATGGACCCCACGCCAGGTTTCTTAGCAACCTGTGGATAATTCCTCTGTGTCTCTGTGCATGTGGCTTCCCTGGGCCCTGGGTGCTGTGATGAGAAGGCCAGTTGGGCAGAGCTCCAAGAAGTCACATGCATATTATTCAGGGGTCTGAAGAGATATATAGTCACCTATTTGGCGTAAGCTAGTGTGGGCATTTCCTAAATCAGTTCCATATGATCTTGACAGAGCTCTGTGTCCTTTGCCAGGTGCCTTGTCTGCTTTCCTCAGAGAGGAGGTTATTGTGTAGATTGCTTTTGCTAAGCACCTAGGTCAGGTGGTTGTGGACACCTGCAGGTTTAACTTTTTTTCCTTCTTTTTAAAAATATATTTTATTGATTTTTTTACAGAGAGGAAGGGAGAGGGATAGAGACTCAGAAACATCGATGAGAGAGAAACATCAATCAGCTGCTTCCTGCATACCTCCCACTGGGGATGTGCCCACAACCAAGGTACATGCCCTTTACTGGAATTGAACCTGGGACCTTTCAGTCTGCAGGCCGATGCTCTATCCACTGAGCCAAACTGGTTAGGGCCAAGCTTAACTTTTTCTTCAAACTCAAAAGTCAGTAAGAAGAGCGCTGTGCATTATCCCCTCGCACTCTACGTCATTCCTGGAAAGATTCTGATTAGTCCTGATTGGGTGGTGGTTTGGCCCACAGTTCAATTATATTTTATATAGAGGGATATAGGGAATATTGGAAGAACCAGGCCCAATTAAACACAAACAAACAAACAGACATGAATGAAACACACCCAGACACACTCATTTCCTGACATGTGTTCTCAGGAAAAGGACACTTTTTCTTGCTAACAGGTGGAGGAAGCACATACACTATAGCTATCTGGTCATGCTTGGTATCACTCTCTTCACCTTTTCCACAACCTGCCATTGCCTTCAGAATAATACACGATGCCAATACTATCCTACCCCAAACCACACCACTCACATCCTTACATCTGAAGCTAGGATGGTACTTCTATACACCTGGGTTCTGTTCTGGTCAAAGGCAAGGACCTCAGTCGCAGGCTCAATCTCTTGCTCTGCTTGGGGATTTGTGGAAGGCAACCAATCAATGTGCTTCTCTCACATCCATGTTTCTCTCTCTCTCCCTCTCTCCTCCCTCCCTCCCTTTCATTCTCTCTTAAAATCAATGGGAGCCGAAACCGGTTTGCCTCAGCGGATAGAACTTCAGCCTGCAGAAGGGTCCCGGGTTCGATTCCAGTCAGGGGCATATACCTTGGTTGCAGGCACATCCCCAGTAGGGGGTGTGCAAGAGGCAGCTGATCGATGTTTCTCTTTCATCAATGTTTCTAACTTTCTATCCCTCTCCCTTCCTCTCTATAAAAAAATCAATAAAATATATTAAATAAAAAATAAATAAATGGCATTACATTGAATAACATTAAAAAAATAAATAAATAAAATAAGATAAATGGGAAAACATCCTTGGGTGAGGATTAACAACACAAAAAAGTAAATACAATAAAATGTGTTTATTTTTAAAAATGAACCTTGGACTCAACATTCTTCTGTGATATTCCGCCAAGAAAAATCATCAATTGGTGGCACAGGGACATGCGGAAGTGTGCCCACCTTGTGTGAAGTGGAGAACTTGTTTGAGGTGAGCAGGTAGCTCCACAGGCTTCATGCCGTCTTCTGGAGCGGCGCTAAAGGAGAGGCACTAATGATAGTTGATGCTTTGTGAGGGGCAAACTTCCTCCTGCTGCTCAGAATTGGAATGAGGGAGACTCCTGACAGAAACAGGTTTTTAACAGCGTGAATTTATGAATCCAGTCAGTGCAAATGAGAGTTTCTCATGCTCGGAGTCTGCAGCGATGCCTCATTTATTGAATTAAGCTGCAGAAATTCTGTTCAGATAATGCTAAATGATCGTTTTTACTCCAAAAGCTAGGCTCCTCTGCCCGTGTGTCTGCTCATTGGACGGTGTTATTTTATTTCACATTCTGCTTCAAACAGAAAGGAGAGTCAAGGTTTTGGGATGGAGTTTGCCATGACTGCAGCCTAATAAAACAGGACTTGAAATGCAACTAAGACCTTTACCTGCTCCAGGTCTCTCAGCATATATATATATATATATATATATATATATATATATATATATATATATAATTTCAGAGAGGAAGGGAGAGGGGGAGAGAGCTAGAAACATCAGTGATGAGAATCATTGATTGGCTGCCTCCTGCATGTCCCACACTAGGGATTTAGCCCACAGCCTGGGCATGTGTCCTGATAAGAATCAAACCTTGACCTCCTGGCTCATAGGTCGACACTCAACCATTGAACCACACCTGCCAGGCAGGTCTCTCAACTTTTTTTTTTTTAAATGTATTTTATTGATTTTTTACAGAGAGGAAGAGAGAGGGATAGAGAGTCAGAAACATCGATGAGAGAGAAACATCAATCAGCTGCCTCCTGCACACCCCCTACTGGGGATGTGCCTGCAACCAGGGTACATGCCCTTGATTGGAATCAAACCCGGGACCTTTCAGTTCACAGACAGACACTCTACCCACTGAGCCAAACCGGTCAGGGATGAACATGACTTTTAATTGATCATTTTTTTTTATCATCTCGAAACCATAACTTTTTGTAGCAAGAAGCCAATTTGCTCACCCTCCCATGGTGCCATATTTGTGATGGAGACATAAGGTGTTCCCAGCACAATTAGCCCTTAGGATTCAGGTGTAAACAGAAGGCGAATTCACAAGTTTACGTTCGTTCTCCATACATGTTATGCTAAAGAGGCATGCAAATGAAAGCATTAACATACCTTATGGCCCATTTTCATGAAAGTGCCCGCCTTGCAAATGAGGGTACCTGGTTGGGAATGTGCAGTCACGATGCTCCCCGAAGTACACTAACCTCAGCTCTGTCCTTGTCAGCAGGTTTTGTCAGCCAGGCCGTCAGCTGTAAGATGATTCTGTGTCTATATTTGTTTAGTCCTTACTTTTGTTCTTTTTGCTCAGAATCAAGTTTATTTGGGCACAGGAGAGAGGAGTTCCTTTTCGAGGCATTCACGGGATGTGAGCTCAGGTTGTAATTTTTTTGTTTAGGTCTTTAAGAACCAAGGCTTTTCAAAAATCGGGTAGCAGATGCTGGACGTGGGATACCTTGCTGTTAGGGACTTTAGGAGTCACCCATGTGTTTTTTCCTGGAGACAGTTAATAAACCTGAGTGGGCTAGGCTGTGCCAGTTCTTGTGCTGGTGCCAGGGACCCCATAAGCCTCAGAGCGAAGTGGTTCTAGCCTTGAGGGAAAGATGGCTGCTTGCTTTTGATCTTGCCTCTCCTATGAGAATGCAAGCACATTAATAAACTAAGCGTCAGAATGGGAAGTTGCCTGAGATTGAAACAAACAAGGTGGTGATGGGAAAATAGCAAATTCTAGGGAGGGGGATGTCCACTTTAGATGATCAGGCCATCAATGGACCATTTTGAACATTCAATTAGACTGTGATGGCCATTTGAACATGTTTCTTTTAAATATATATATATATATATATATATATATATATATATATATATATACACACACACACACACACACACACACACACACACACCCGTATTTTTCGGACCATAAGACGCACTTTTTTCCCCCCAGAAGTGGGGGGAAAAAGTCCCTGCGTCTTATGGTCCAAATATAGCCTACACATATACTTTTTAAAAAAAGTTTTTTTACTTGCCCGGCTCTGTGTGGTCTCTGTGTGCTTGCCCGGCTCTAAAATGGTTCTAAAGGCTGCTGTTTACTTTACAGGGTTGATTACATGTGTTTATGACTGTGGTGTTGGGTTTTAATGCACATAAAATATTTTAGGACACTATTTGTTTCAGAATCTTTTTTTCTTCATTTCCCTTCTCTAAAAACTGGTGCGTCTTATGGTCCGGAGCGTCTTATGGTCCGAAAAAAACGGTGTGTGTGTGTGTATATATATGTTTTGAACATTCTTAACTTCAAAAGTCATATAAAGAGCAACAGAAGTGAGGAGTTAGGGGTGGGGGTATTTATACATAAAGAACAGAAGGAAGCAAAGGCTGTGAGGTAGACAGGTGGGAAGGAAGGAGATGTGTATGAGGAACTGAAAGAGCCAAAGCCGGTTTGGCTCAGTGGATAGAGCCTCAGCCTGTGGACTGAAGGGTCCCAGGTTCAATTCTGGTCAAGGGCATGTACCTTGGTTGCGGGCACATCCCTAGTGGGGGGTGTGCAGGGGGCAGCTGATCGATATGTTTCTCTCTCATTGATATTTCTAGCTATCTATCCTCCCTTCCTCTCTGTAAAAATCAATAAAATATATTAATTTTTGTAAAAAAAGGAACCGAAAGACTTCCTTCTGTGGTAGAAGCCAGACTATGCAAACCAGATAGACCACTCCAAGGCATTTGGATTTTATTGTTTGTGTACAGGATTTTAAGTGAAAAGGGATATGAAGTAATTTACACATTAAAAAGAATCAACCCATCTGTTAGCATACGGAGCTAGATGTTAATAATGGAAGGGAGCAAAGGGAATCAGACATTATTACGCATAATAAACTAGGGTACTGAATGGGACAGTAAGCCTGCTTCATTAGGAAGCTACAGCTTCTCACACTCCCCAGGGAACCTCTGCAGTCTCTGGCCCTGGGACCTACTCCTGGAAGCTGGCAGGAGGGATCATTACTGGTCATTACACAGAGAGGAATGAAAACAGCAGGAGAAATTCCTCTGCTGGGAGCATGCCCCATAGAGGTCAAGATAGCACAGGGAGAGGTGCTTCTACTATGGGGCATATGCAATGGCTGCCAACATGATGACCATAAGGGGCGGAGCCTAGCCTGGGAAAAGGCTTGGATTGGACAAGGGACACAAAACTCCAGAAGATCAAGGAAACGGATTGGTTAGGAGAGGGCCGAGAATAGCGCAAGAAAGATTGGCAAATTGATTGGTTATTTTGAAAAAGCAACTGGACTTCTCAAGCCCAAGGTAGCATAATCCAAGTAAACAAGCTCTGTCTCTCTCTCTTTCTTGCTAGGTAACATGTGCTTACCTATGCACACATGCGTTCTCTCTTCATAGCAAACATAAGAGTTTAGTAGCTTCCTGGGGTCCAGCAGCTTAGTCCAGCATAGTCTATATCCCCATCTGGCTGCCTTAGCTTCAGTTCCCGGATGCTCCTCATTGCTGTACTCAGTTCTATACCTGGAATCTCCATGTCCACTAGACCTAAAGTAGCTGCTAGGGCCACATGGCTGGCATATAAAGAGAACACATGAGGTGAAGCCGGTTTGGCTCAGTGGTAGAGCATCGGTCTGCGGACTGAAAGGTCCCAGGTACGATTCCGGTCAAGGGCATGTACCTTGGTTGCAGGCACATCCCCGATAGGGGGTGTGCAAGAGGCAGCTGGTCGATGTTTCTCTCTCATCGATGTTTCTAGCTCTCTATCTCTCTCCCTTCCTCTCTGTAAAAAATCAATAAAAATATATTTAAAAAAAGAGAGAGAGAGATAGAGAACACATGAGTGAATAGGGCAAGCACATGTTACTGAGCAAGAGTGAGAGGAACAGGGAGAGAAAGAGAGAGAGGCCTAGCTCAGTGTAAATGGGTGAGGTTTGAAGGACTTTCTAGAGAGAAAACGTCCAAGGGCTTAATTGTGTTGACATTGGCTGCCTCTTGTTTGGTACAGATAAGCAAGTCAGAAAGATTTTAAGCCAGTTCAGAAGTGGGTTTCTAAGTATTTATTTACATCTGATTTGTTAGAAGGCTCTCAAGGAAATAACAACAAAAGAATCAATTAACATCAGTAGAATATTTGGTTCCTTGAATTTCAGAAACTGTGGGAGCTTAGGGGAAACTTTAAAAAATTGGGTAGTCCATTATTTCCCAATTCATTCCTTCTTCCTTCTTCTTTCAGTCCTTATCACAATGGAGAAGGAAGTCTAAGTTTATTGTTAGTCTTTAGTGTTAAAGAGAGAGATTAACACCTCCCTGGGCTCCCCCCCCCCCCCCCTGCCCCTCCAGTCTTTCTCAGAACCTTTGGTAAACTACTGAATCTAGACAGAATATAATAACATGGCTTTGCTTTCCTTTAATTCATTTTTATGATTACATTTATTTATGACATATGATATAGGTTTTCTGTTATAGCAGTGATATAAAGTTTTCTTTTGAGGTAAATTTAAGTGAAAAATCAATTGAAAGATAAAAAATATAATAGATGGTGTGGATATATAACCAACATAATTCAGCATTTTAGATGCTGGTGTCAATTTCTCACTGAGGGTCATGATGGCTTAGCAGTGACATGGAGGGAGATGTGAGCTAGGGCCCAGCCACTTGGAGCCGCCTCCCCCAACCCCAATTCCCTTCCCAGTCTCTACTGTGTTTTTTATTCCAGGGGAGGAATCGTTTCCATTGTAGTAAGCCGCAAGGCTCGCTTTCTTCCCATTGCTACTAAGATAGGAAATGCTATATTCGTGCTAGCATCGCTGTCTATAGAAAATGTCTGGGGAAATGCACATGGGGAACTTATCAATGACTGCCTCTGGCAGGGTTGCGAGGTGGACGTGGAGGAAAGCTAACTTTTATTTTACACAATTTTTATATTTTATACCAGTGTTCCCTTTTGCCCTCCGATGATGCCATACTTTTCTCACAAAAACATGAGAAATAGCACACGTTCCAGTTTATCGATAGAAGGAAAGGAGCGAAGTACCAATTTTAAGTGGAAGCCCATTAAGTCCAACGGTATTAGGAACAGTGATTTAGGCAAGGAGCCCAGGGCTGATGGGGCTTATGGGGACGCACTCAGCACTCTTCCAACAGCGGGTTCATGGGCATCACGTGGGGGGAACAGAAGTGCTGAGTGGGCACAGACATGGTGATATCTTAGTGAAGACTCAAGGCCGAGCTCACTCATACAGACATGCCTTCTTAGTGTTCGCATCGTCCCTATTTTTAACCACTTTGTCCCATGTTTAGTGAGTGTCTGCTCTTTGATAGGCACATTCTAGGCATAGGGATGCACAAGTGCACCAGATGGTCTTGCCTAACATTATTTAATGAAAGAGAACTCTACTTAAATATGAAAGTGCTATGTGTAGGGAGGCAGGGTTTAAGAGATGAAATTAATGTAAGTAGAGGATTCCTCTGTGAAAGAGGTAACATCAGAAGAATGAAAACTCTTTCCCCAATAGGGGTGGGGCCAGACAGGTCTAAGGAAAAGGAAGGGATAATTGTGGTGTGATCATATTGAGTGAGACAGAGGGCTTTTTGAGATCTAGCAGGGGATGCTGCAGGGATGGACCCTTGTATACCTCCAAAGGGATTCCACTAGGAAATGTGGTGGGGATTGACCGCCTCTGGAGATTTTGAGTGCCGGAGTAACATGATCCAATTAATCTTTTAAAGAAATATATTTTTATTGATTTCAGAGAGGAAGGGAGAGAGAGAGAGGACATCAATGATGAGAGAGAATCATTAATCAGCTGCCTCCTGCATGCCCCACACTGGGGATCCAGCCAACAATCCCGGCATGTGCCTGCCCAGGAATCGAACCATGGCCTCCTCGTTCATAAGTTGATGCTCAACCACTGAGCCATATTGACTGGGCCAATTCATCTTTTTAAGAGATCATTCTGTCTTCTTTGAGGAGAAGGAACTGTAGTGAAGCAGGAGCCTGTCGGAAGTGCTGCTCTGATTTTCTTAGAACTTTTGACTTAGAAATTTAAGGAATGCAGATCCTCAGAGAACATGGTGGAGGGAAAGAGGAAAGTGACGTGAGTGATCTCAAAACTAGTGAGAGAGCTCTGGCAATATTTTTTGACAAGTATGAAGGATACTGCTCAGCTTGACCAAGGGGATCCAGCCAGTCAAGGTGGTGATTGGTAATGGATGACAGAGAAAGGAAGGAAGGAAGAAAGGAAGGAAGGAAGGATGGAAGGAAGGAAGGAAGGAAGGAAGGAAGGAAGGAAGAAAAAAGGGAGGGAAACAGGCAAGTATGTTGAATAAAAAAGGGGTAACAGCTTTGGACTTGCAGAAATTCACTCATTCTTTCCATTATTTAGTCTGTGTTTCTTCCAACACTGTTTTTGAGCAGGAGGTTATGGGGTCAATACTCCATGCTGCACTATCCAGAAAAATCTTCAATCAACATTTATTGAGTGTTATAATGCGACAGGCTCTGTGCTGACTACAGAAAGCAAAGATAGGTCCTGTGGCCAGCTCACCCTAAGAATCTGGGTCCTAGAGAGTCTGGGCTGGCTTCTTGCACCTGCAGCCTATGGGCTCACATCGGTCCCTGTTGCTTGAAGGGCCACATAGCTGCATGAATGATCTGCTGTCACTGCCTTTAAATTGTGATTTTTTTTTTTTTTATCATTGAAGTCCCATGAGGCAAAGGGATACGCACATAAGCAGAGAGATACATGGAAGACAGGACATGATTTATGGGTTGGTACCTACAGGACACATTTTTCCTCCCTTTCCCCCTGTATTTTCATTATGTACTGGGCATTCCCAATTCTGTAGGTGGTCTTGCAGCCAGGCAGGTGGAAATAGACACCAATCATTACAGCAGACCCTGGCTTTTTCCACGTGGGAAGAGTCTCCTGGCCAGGCACAGAGTCCAGGCAGCTGTGTCAGACTGAAGTGGCAGGAGCAGGGGACACAGAAGGATGTCAGGAGCACGTGAGAATGGAGTGGGTTTTGAAGGAAAATCAAGAGCAGAACAAATGTGAGAAAGGACTTCAGACAGAAGGAGCGGATGTGAGTGAATGTGAAAAGCTGTGAAGAGGTTGTACCTGGGGATTTCAAGCTGCAGTTCTGGCCGTGGCCCAGGGAATGGCCTGGGGGTTCTCGTGACTAGAGATGGAGAGACATGGTCACACTCGGATTAGGCAGGGCCTTCTGTGTTACACTCCTGAGGAGAGAGGCCAATTGCCTGGGAAGTACTGATCTTAGCAGATAACCTCCGATGTGCAGACAGCACTGAAGGCTTGCAGGAGAGGGACGAGGAGTATTTCTGAGTATGATATGACACTTGCTTGTGCAGATCGTTTTATTGTATTACCTTACTTCCTAAGGTTGCTTTGAAGATTACTGACAGTCTGTATCGCGGATGAAGGAGCTCAGGTTGAGCCTGTTATTCTCCAGAGGGGTGACCTTAGAGAGATTGAATGGAAAATTTAGATTCGTGTCAAGTCTTTGACTCCAGAGCTCAGGCTCTTTTTAAAAAATATATTTTTATTGATTTCAGAGAGGAAGGGGGAGGGAGAGAGAGAGAGAATCATCAATGATGATAAAGAATCATTGATTGGGTGCCTCCTGCATGTCCCCTACTGGGAATCAAACTTAGACCTTTTTGTTCACAGGTCTGCACTCAGTCACTAAGCCACACCAGCCAGACCAGAGCTCATGCCCTTACCCTCCATGCTCTTTTTGTATTATTATTATTATTATTATTATTATTATTATTTTGCTTTGCATCTATCTCTGTGGAGTGGCCAGTACACAGCAATGGTCTTTGACTTAAATGATAAGGACCTAAAATTGTATTGTGTTGCTGTTATGGATGGATAGTACAATATCATTTTTTTATACTGATATAGCTCAGCTTTGATTAGCTGCTTTCCCATCTATTACTGTACTCAGATAGATAAATTGAATTTTCAAATAGATCAAAGAACTCCTGAAACTTCGGACCTGCGCATGCGCTTCTCTTTGAATGCGAGAGCATTACCAAGCACTCTTGTCTTCAGCTCAGTCTCCGAGGGTCTGCCTGACCTATCGCCAGCCTCTGTAAGGTCCCCTGCTCATGCAGACTAGCTTGCTTTTCCTAATCCCCTGTTCCTTCCTATCTAGAACCACATAGTCTGCTCAGTTTTCTTATCTTCCTTTCCCACAAGGACAGAGACTGTTTTATTCCTGCACACCACACTCAATCCCTGGAACAACCTGTAATATAGTCAGTGCACTATTATGTTCTAGCCTGTGTTACTATCAATTACCCAAGTAGAATTCCCCATCAAGTAGAGCAACTAATATCAACGGCCCATTGTATTGAGTGTCTACTATCAGGTGGACACTGTTCTAGGTTCTGGGATTATAATAATGAGGAAAAGCTATGATAAGGATGGATGGAAGATGGGAGAGGAAATGCCTTTCAATATAGTGGTCAGGCCCAGCTGGTATTGCTCAGTGGTTGAGCATTAACCTATAAATCAGGAGGTCATAGCATATGCCCAGGTTGTTGGCTCAATCCCCAGTATGGGGCATGCGGAAGGCAGCTGATCAATGGTTCTCTCTCATCATTGATGTTTCTATCTTTCTCTCCCTCTCCCTTCCTCTCTGAAATAAACTATATATACACTGAGTGGCCAGATTATAATGATCTCTGAATGTATAATAATGTGGCCACTCAGTGTGTCAGTGTGTGTGTGTGTGTGTGTGTGTGTGTGTGTGTATTAGAGGCCCCGTGTATGAATTCATGCATGGGTGGGGTCCGGCCAGACTGGTCAGGGGGAGGGGACATATGGGCAGTTGGCCCACCCCCTGCTGGTCGAACTCCTGGTTGAGGGGACAATTTGCATATTAGCCTTTTATTATATAGGATATACACTGAGTGCCCAGATTATTATGCGTTCAGAGATCATAATAATCTGGCCACTCAGTGTGTTTGTGTGTGTGTGTGTGTGTGTGTGTGTGTCTACAGAGGTGGGTTGACGTGCCATCTGTAATCTGAAGAGTGAGAACCAGCCATGTGAAGTTCGTGGGCAGAGTCTTACAGGCATTGAGAAAAGACCAGTTGCAAAGGATCTGAGTTATAAGAAAAGTTGTCATGTTCAGAAAGTCCCTGTATCTGAAACAGAGCAATTAAACGTGTGTGTATTCATATACCACCTATATAAAGTTCTTCATACATATTTATATTGGTAATGTCATTTCCATTCTTTTTTCTTTTTAATCCCCAGGATTTTTTTCTCTTGATTTTTAGAAGAGAGAAATATTGATGTGAGAGAAATACATCGATTGGTTGCCTCATGCATGAACCCTGACCAGGGACCCAGGCGGGGAGGAGCCTGCAACCAAGGTACCTGCCCTTGACCGGAATTGAACCCAGGATCCTTTGGTGCACAGGCCAGCACTCTATCCACTGAGCCAAATGGGCTGAAGTGATTTCTGTTTTTCAAATCTACACGCGTGTCTTTTGTACCTGAGCTGAATGGCTACTTACATAGTTTGGAATCTCGGGAAGGCACACGAACTGGTGTCCTTTTCACAGAGACGAGAACCTGACAGATAAGGAGGGTTTTCAATGTGTTTCTTTTTCACTGCACGTTGTGGCTGCTTCTGGCTCTTCAATCGACATTCTTCCTGGCTTCCTTGAAGGGAACAATCAGATAGACTGTAGGTGGTCTTGCTTAGACATTTGAAGCTTTATTCTTAGACAAATACTGCTGGGCTATGCTTTGATTCCTGAGAGCAGCTAGAACCTTTCAAAGGGCACACACACACGTACGTGTGTGTGTGTGTGTGTGTGTGTGTGTAGGGGGGAGGAGAAAGGACTATTAACTTTGATCACTTGTGTGTCTGATTGTGTAATTAAGAATCAATTGGCTTAAACCTAATTTTGACTATATAACCACTGCCACTAACTTGCTTCTGCTGAAATGATTTGCCAAGAAATATTACATTAACATATAATCTGCCTGACAGATCAGTGAGAAATACTGTCTCCCAGGTACACCTGCTGTTTTCAACAGAGCATCCACATTCGCCTGCTTCACACACGTTCACATGAGGACTGACCTAAGAAGAGGGATTGTTTGGACCACAAGGAGGCTGAAGCGGATTAGAGACACAATGTGGATAATCATGCGGCGTTCGGCTTTAAGGGCCCTCCAAACCCTGACAGTCTGGACCTCCCACCTCGAGCACTTAAGTTCCTCTCTGTGGGTACAGGGTAAAGAAAATCAATACCCATAAAAGCGCTATTGAAATTGGAACGCGTTGCACATGGAACGGAGCATTTTACTTATCTTTTTAATTCTTTTTCTCTCTCTGTTTTATCCTTGAGAAGTAAAAGAACTTCTTCTTGCCAAGGAAGTACAAACTTGTTAAGAAGCATCATAAAAACACTGTTCCAGGAGTTGGTATTTTTCCTGTAAAAATAGATACGGCTTTGTGCTCATGCAAACGAGGCTTAATTTGCCCCCATAAAGGAGAATTTGCATTACCCTGGGCCTGCTGTTTGGAAATTGGAAAACATTAAAGAATATAATAAAACACCATGCAAATTTACCTCCTCTCTCTCCTTTTGCCAACGCGAATTTTTATTTGGAGTCTGGTGATTATTTGGGTCAATTCCAGACACTTTCTCTGAGTTTACCTTAAGATTTTGCTCTGTGAGACTTCTGGTTTTCCAAAGACTATATTGCCTGTTTTAAAAATAAACAGACAATACTTCTGTGGTGCAATGCAGACTTTCAACACATGGGATCAAATCCGATCTGTGTGTGTGTTTTTGTAACTTTCAGTGTATAGTTTATCGTTAAAGGATGTGCGTTTGCATGCATACGTTTCTTGACAACTGATTGAGAAGGTTAGTACTATTATTGATAAGCTAGTTATTAAGGTGCATGTGGACATTTATATGAGAGAAAGTTAAACACATTTTAATCATTTCTTAAAGTTTATTAGTGTTTATTTGAATCCTAATAAATTAAACTTAAGTGATTGGATAAAATTATTATTTTTTAAAAATATATTTTTATTGATTTCAGAGAGGGAAGAAGAGGGAAAGAGAGAGAACTCTTTTATCTGGTTTAAATGTGGAAAAGCAGCCCTGACCTGTTTGGCTCAGTGACTAGACGCAGGGGTCCTCAAACTTTTTAAAGTGGGGGCCAGATCACGGTCCCTCAGAGAGCTGGAGGGCCGGACTATATGAACTACTAATTCCTACTGTAACACCTCGGCTGCGCTCACTGCCCAAAAAACCTGGCGGGCCGGATCAGACTCCTCTGCGGGCCGCATGTGGCCCGTGGGCCGTAGTTTGAAGACGCCTGCTAGAGCATCAGCCTGCAGACTGAAGGGTCCTGGGTTTGATTCCAGTCAAGGGCATGTACCTTGGTTCCTGGCACATCCTCAGTAGGGGGCGTGCTGATCAATGTTTCTCAATCATCGATGTTTCTAACTCTCTATCCCTCTCCCTTCTTCTCTGAAAAAAAAAATCAATAAAATACATTTTGAAAATAAGTAAATAAAATAAATGTGGAAAAGCAAACTACATTGTTTTCTTGGTGTTCACCATTATCTCTTCAGCTCTTACCACAGTGAGAGAGCTCCAAATCTATTTTTTAATTAATTAATGGAATTCTCCTGTGATTTTCTTCATCTGTAGTCTGGGTATTTTCTTCCTATAGAAATTACATAAACTATAATTTCTTGCAATATACTCATGCAAGAAATTATAGTTTATGTATTTATTATTTAACTCATATGAATGAGAATACTTTCTACAAATTTCAATAAAAAGTTTTATTTCCTTAGGCAGTTATTAAACATCAGTTCTAAAGAACTCTGCTTTAGAAGCTACAAGGATGAACAAGAAAACATGGCCAATGCCTTCTGGGCATCTAACAATATCCAGGAACTGATTTAGGGTTTATTCTGTTTCTCTCCACATCAAAGCTTTCCACCAGCCGATGCAGTGCATGCATCCCAGCAAAGTTGGCAAATTCCTGCGGAACAAATCCCATTTTCCCATTGACTTCCGTTATGAAGTTGGAATTGCATTTCCTTTTGGTGAGGGGACCCACAGTATTCTATTGCTTAGTGCAGTGGCTTATTGGGAAGTCATATCCCTTTAAATGAGTCAAGAGAAAAGGAGGAGGAAGAGGCATGATTGGAATTGCTAGCATCCTATAAAGCTGCCGTGGTTAAAGAATAATGGTGGTTTAGGAGATCTTTTGGGCTTTTAGCTTTAGTATAATAAATTGTGAGACTCCGAGGGGAAAGTAAGCAGGACCCTTGCTATTGAACCCCAGTGTTTCTACAAAGACAATTGACTTCTTCGAGGTCCATATTTCTTAAATATGTAGAGAAGACAATATGGGAACTCTCATAGGTCTATTGAGAGGATTGAACAAACTGTATGTGTTTTGCTTAGCAAACTGTCTTGTATAAAGGAAGATGTCTTTCAAATATTTATCATTCTTATTAGCCAAAGAGTAGAGTGTGGAGTGTTAGTGGCTTCAAGATTTAAAGAACAATAATGGAGAGTTGAATGGGGTTAGGGAGGGAAATAAGGAAAAAAACTAGTCTTACATCTCAATGTATATTTCTTTATATTGTCATTTTTGGCACTAATGCCATTAGAATCAAAAATAATACGGGGAAATAGACACCCAGTCACAATCCCCATGGTACTCTGCACTCGGGTCATTTCAACATTTCAACATTGCTTCACTCAAGAAACGAGCATTGAACTTCTATGCACATTTACTAAATAGAGCAAAATCTGCTATCCGCCTGCAGTATCTCCTGAAAGAGATTTTTCTTAGGAAGTGTTGCTTCTCAGCTAAAATAATAATAATAATAATAATAATAATAAATAATAATAATAATAATAATTCTACGCCTGTCTTATCGCTGGAAACTTCTCTTCACACAGAAGTCAGAAAGGGGGGAGAAAATCCATTTGGAATCAAAAGGTCTTAACTCAAACTACAGCCTGATCACTTCCCAAGGAGGGTGCTGGGCTCACCTTCTACAGACAGAGGGCGCTCTCTCAGTCATTATGCTATAATACACCCGCATTTACAGGTCCTAGCTGTCTTGATTTCAGGATGATTCAGGTTACACCTGCTGCAGGAAACCATGGCACAGGAAGTTCCAGGGTGAAGCTGTGACTTATGGGGCCTTAATGTGTCTTAACTCCAGCAGGTACCCAAGTACCTCATCCTGTGAGGTATTGGTTGGTGCCCCATGAAACAGTTTCCCAGTGTTGACCACAGAAGCCAATGGTTACTTACATTTTCCTTTGCTGGGAGGAATGAGAATTAAATTAATTAATTATATTAATTAATATATATGTTGTTGTTGATTTCAGACAGGACGTGAGAGGGAGAGAGAGAGAGGAACATCAGTGATGAGAGAGAGAATCATTGATCGGCTGCCTCCTGCACACCCCCTAAAGGGGATAGAACCCACATCCTGGGCATGTGCCCTTGACCAGAATCGAATCTGAGACCCTTCAGTCTGCAGGCTGGTGCTCTGTGCACTGAGCCGAACTGGCTAGTTCAGGAATGAGAACTTTTAACATGCTGACCTAGTTTGCGTGTCTCCAAATTAGAGATAATCTATAAAGTCAACACAGCCGATGGTTTTTCCAACATGCGTTATATCACTTTGTACAGAAGATTATTTTTGAAAATGTTCACTCCTCCTTCAACTTCTCCCAAGGGAGGAACGTACACGTTTGTCCACTTTTTTGTCAATAATATTGAGAGGTGAAAGAGAACTTTAAAAATATACAGTACTGAACAGTTAGAACATATGCTTGTCTTCAGAGTATTCTTGAGAGGGCTTAACCATAGGCATAGTCAGCGCTGCACTGATCTCAGCCACTGGGAACCCCAATTATATTCTGGTTGCATACTGGGAATACATACTGAATAACGGGTGACTAGGGTGGAGAGAGATTGTACGAGATACTAAGTTTTAACTGTGTGCTAAATCTTTGGGGATGTTTCTCCCACTATCATGAATTTTTTAAAACCTAAAATGGTTTTATCAGGATCATCAGGGAAGCAAGAGATCAGAAATGTCCTGAAGGTGATTCTTATAGACAGGCTTTTGCCAATCTTTTAATACAGTTATTATCATCCTCCCATTTTACGTTAGTCTTTATAGTGTCTGCAAACATCTTCTCAGATCCTCCTCTAATTTGGTGTCATCAGGTCTAGTTTAGTTGGTAATTACCAACCGATTGATGTGCTTTCGATTATCTATGATGCTGCCATCATGAGCCTGGGGTCCTTAATGACTGGATCACCAGGATGGATGTGTGGTCACGGAAGATTGAATGGAGACTGATAACTACATGTGATCAGGAGCCCTGTGCTCTCAACTACATAGTTCACCTCTAAGTATAAATTCCATCAGCTGGACATGTCCTTGGATGATTTTTTATTTCTCTGTAGCATCTATTATTTCATAACAGAGACATAACAGCCTTGTAAATTGACCAACAGCAAGCCCATGTTGAAATTTAAGCACATTTGTAACACTGTTTGACATTTATTTTAATCATAGAGATAACTTACAGTTCTCTAGAGTCACGAGTAAAGCTTTTGCAGAGAATGAATGGAAGCAAATATGTAGAATGATAAAAAAAAACATACATTCATATATTCAGTCTGCAACGAGTGTGTTAGTTCATTTAGAGGAAAGGTATACACTTGCTCTCACATTTACACTTGAGTTCCATTTTGTTTTTATTTCCCATGGACTTGTCTATCCCAGGATGAGAGAATTCAGCCTAGAATAAGAATGCCTTGAAGACAGGGGTTGTATTTCCTCCATCGCCCCGTGTGTGACTTCTCTGGACAATAATAGAAGCCCAATAACTGTTTGTTTGATCTTGCTAACTCTCACGCAGTGGAATCTCTCTCTGAATGGTACCGTTACAAAAATATGTGCCTGGGGAATGATCAGCATTTTTCCATGAAACATTCAATACAATTTACATTCCAACCATTGAAGTATTAAAAATAGCACTTCAGAATCTTCCAGAGAAATCATACTTGCCCTATTTTCTTATAAACCAGGAAATAATAATCATACTCAAACCATATATAGTTCAATTTAGAAGTAATATCTACAGGAGTATTCATGTATAGAGAATCAATAACAGTTTGGAGTTGTTTTGATGCCGTGCGTGATACCGTTTATGAGCAGTCTTGAAATTCTCCACTTGGAGATGCAAAGAGCTGTTTCAAATCCCTCAGCTAGAGAATACTTGATAAACTAGCAGAAACATTCTGCTTCAACCTCAGTGGAATCTTCCGCCCAGTAAATAGGAGAGTTGAGCGCTTACCTGGAGAACAGGTAATCAGATGGGCTCAATCTCCGTCACCCTACAGTCTGATTGCAGATTTCACGTAAATCATCAATCACTTCTCTCTCACTTTTTCACACACATCTGTTCTGCACCAGCCAAGATAAGAAGTGTTGTGATTTGGTTTAGCAAATATTTCTTAAAAGGCCAAATTGTGGAGATTTAGAATTTGCGTATAGTTTTATAAGCTGGGCCTCCATGGACAAGTTACTTAGTGGCACTGAATAATTCTTGTTCCCCCTAAATTTTACCTGCCTTCAGGATCAAAAGGGCTAATGTGTGTGAGGGGAAAAGATGGAAGAAAACTACTACATATTATAGGCTAATTGTATGCCAATGAGTTTCAAACCTCAGTTTCCTAATCTATCAATGAGTATATTGATCCCAAGCTACCTCAGGGGAGACAATAGAAGCTTGAAAAAGCATCAGCTATTGAAACTTGAACTCAGCTACTGATGTACCTGATTCTGAAATTTATCTTTTTTTCTCCCTAAATTGCCTGTCTAGGAATACTACAAATAAAAATATTGAAAGCAGTGCTTTCTTTAGGATTCTACTAGGCACCATGAAGGGTACAATTTCCTATTCTAGTGTTTTCCACAATTTCTTGTAGTTACACTATTCTAGTGTTTTCCACAATTTTCACTTACCAAAGATTAAATAAAGAATTTCTAATCATGTTCAAACTTTTTGCGGGATCTTCAGCAGTTTATTTTTTGGATAGATGTTAGACCAGAAGAAGCAAAGGTATCACTAGAGTTGTTACCATGCTAACAGAGTCCATTTGCCTACAGCATCAAAGTCTAGACAGCCTAGCAGGTATTTTCTGTGAGTATCCTGGGCTGAGACCACTACAAGCATCTGACTGCCTCATGGCATCTGCTAATATACCGAATCCCTGGCATTACATATTGAAATATGTTCATTCATCCAACTATGTATTTACTGAATGTCTATTCTATTCCAAGCACTGTACAACACAGAAATGGATAAAAGAGACATAAATTGTAAAACAAAATAAAAAAAGACATGAACTTGAACTTGCAGCAAAGACAGTGTTAGAGG
Organism: Pipistrellus kuhlii; assembly: GCF_014108245.1. Lineage (NCBI taxonomy): Eukaryota > Metazoa > Chordata > Mammalia > Chiroptera > Vespertilionidae > Pipistrellus > Pipistrellus kuhlii. The sequence continues at coordinate 24,213,867 of NW_023425482.1, forward strand.
TTGAGGAAGTGGTCCCCTCCTGGAGACAGGTGAACTAATGCTCAAGGACCTGGCTCCTGATGGCTTCTAGGGGATGGGTTATGTAGGAGGAAAATCATTCGCCATGGTCAGGGTCAGGGTCGTGGTCTCTACTGACTGGCCAGTGCTGGGATAGGCGGTCATTGATTATTGAGTCTGGTCCTGATGTCAGCCAGGGGGTCGCTTCCTCTAGGATCACAAGGCCATCATAGGTGAGGCTGGTCTGGAGATGAAACCCAACTGAAGTCTGGATGTTATTTCTAGTTTGGCCAAAACTGTCTCTGTGCTCCTGAGAGCTGAGACCTGGTTCCTATGATTATTTGTTGCTGATCAGGACCTCATTGTTCTCAGGGATCAATGATTAAGAGCATGGTCATGCAAGGCGGGGAGAGAGGCAGGTGAGTCAGGATGCTGGATGAGGCCAGTTTGAAGAAAAAAAGGAAGAAGGAAAGGTCATGTGATGGCAAATAGATGAAGTTTCTGCTTGGTAACAGAGAGAACCTCTTGCCATGGTCCTCCATACAGTGGGGCAGCCATTTGTATGGGAGGAAAATTCGTCTTTCCCGGGCCCGCCCTGTAGGTGGTAGATGCTTTAAAGTAGGGAAATGGTCTCAAATTTGCAGATGCTTCTGACGGTAATTTTGAAGACGCTGAAATCCATTCCGCCTGTGATTTATTAAAATGAAGTGAAATCACAAGGCCTTCTTTGATTCAGACACAATTCTTTTCACATTTTACAGCCATTCACTCTGCAGCCTTCCAGAGAGTTTGGGAGACAAATCGGAGAAAGTAATGAAACAACAAAACAAAACAAAAGCATCCGCGGAGCCTGAGAAAGCTGCTGGGAAGCCGGCTCTCTGTAAACAGCTTGCCCCTCCACCTTTGAATAGCATCTTTCCCTTCCTTCCACGCCAGCTGGTTGTTGCTAATTTCTCCTCAGTGTCCCAGAATAGCTCTTTTCCCTGAAGCGTGTGTCTCTGCCTTCGCAGAGGACTTTAGGGTTTCCTAAAGAAGGGGCAAGCCGAAACCAGTTTGGCTCAGTGGATAGAGCGTCGGCCTGTGGACTGAAAGGTCCCCGGTTTGATTCCCATCAAGGGCATGTATCTTGGTTGCGGGCATATTCCCAGTAGGGAGTGTGAAAGAGGCAGTTGATCGATGATTCTCTCTTATTGATGTTTCTAACTCTCCCTCTCTCTTCCTCTCTGTAAAAAATTAATAAAATATATTATATATATTAAAAAAAAGAAGGTGTGAGGCCTCCTCAACTTCCTGCTTCTCTCTGGCCCTCTTCCAGTTAACTGATTTCTTTCTTTCTTATTTTTTCTTTGGTCAATCCTCACCTGAGGATATTTTTACCATTGACTTTCAGAGAGTGAGAGGGAGAGAGAAACAGTGATGTGTGAGAGAAACATTGATTGGTTCTCCCCCCTTCCCCGCATGTACCCTACCAGAGTTGTGGGTGGAGCCTGCAACCCAGGCACATGCCCTTGACCAAAGTCAAATCTGTGATCCTTCAGTCCACAAGCTGATGTTCTAACCAGTGAGCCAAACCAGCCAGGGCTTCAGTGCTCAACTCTTTTTTTATTTTTATTTTTATTTAATATATATTTTTATTGATTTTTTTACAGAGAGGAAGAGAGAGGGATAGAGTGTTAGAAACATCAATGAGCAAGAGAGTCATCAACAGCTGCCTCTTGCACACCCCTTACTGGGGATGTGCCTGCAACCAAGGTACATGCCCTTGACCGGAATTGAATCTGGGACCCTTCAGTCTGCAGGCAGAAGCTCTATCCACTGAACCAAACTGGTTTAGGCTCCAGTGATCAATTCTTCAACAAACAGACTTCACAGCTAACCTTTGAGAGGAGAGCTCCCCAAAGCCCGGCATTGCCGATGCCTTTAGGTGACCTTTGGGGGTAGACTGATAGCATGTCAGGGCGGATAAATGTGAATCCCTGACTTTTAGCATGCATCTAGGCACGCAATGAAACTGGCTTTTTGACAGGACCGAAGGAAGCCTGCGATCCCTGCCACCTGCTGCCTCTCTCCAAGCAAGGGCACATTTTAATGGAGAAATTGACTTGGTGACCACTTAGATGCAAATTTTATCAGCAGCCACAGAGCACATTTCTCATGTCCTCTTGCATTTCATCTCTACAAGGATCCTCCCAGCGGGGGTGTTCACATGCCTTCTTTAAAAACAATCTGAAAGAGGCTTAGCAAGCTTAAACAGTTGCTAATATCACACAGTGTACAGACGTAAAAACTCAATTCAAACCCAGATTGTCAGACTCAACGCCAAATTTCTTCCTAATATCTCATCATCCATTGTAATAAATCCAATGAAATTGTAGTTTCTTTGAATCTATTTTCTTAGATTTTGGACTGCATTTTCTTTCTCTTTTAAATATATTTTTATTGATTTCACAGAGGAAGGGAGAGAGATAGAGAAATAGAAACCTCAGTGATGAGAGAGAATCATTGATTGGCTACCTCCTGCAAGCCTCTCACTGGGGTCCAAGCCCATAACCTGGGCATGTGCCCTTGACCTGCATCGAACCTGGAACTCTTCAGTCTGCAGGCTGACGCTCTATACACTGAGCCAAACCAGATTGGGTGGACCACATTTTTTTTTTTGTCTTCCTTCATCGTGGGTAGGATTTTAATTCTACAATATATGTTATATACAATATATGTATATTTTTACTTTTCACTTTAGTATCTGTATTGGTGTTATTGACAGACTCCTTGAATCTGAGAAGTCTTGTTTAGGAGATGAGGAAATCAGAGCCACTGTGGCACATTGCTCCGATTTATTGTGCATTTGTAGCTAACAGTGTCTTTTAATAAGTTTTTCACACGCATTTAATTAATTTCATCCTCACAACACCTAATAAATTAATCACCGACATTACTCCTGTTTTAAAAGGAGGAGGGCAGACTTCAATAATTTGGAAAAGGTGACAGGACTAATAAGATGGTACTCAAGCTGCTGATTTGCATATCCATGGCCCCTCTTCCAACAGTGTTTCAGAAGGAATTGAGAACCCTAAGAGGAGAGGTGTTTTGTTTATTTAATATTTTAATGCAAAGCCAGCAAGAGTTACAGAGTCTATGCTCCTCCACAGTAAGCCTCTGTAACTCCTTTCTTGTTACTCTTTACCTTTCAGCTGAGTGCTGCAAGCATCTCCCGGGCACTCCGGTGCTGGGCTATGTGGCATTTCATGCTTTACACTTATTGTCTCCATGAGACCTCACAGGGCTTTTGTGAGCTGATGAGCGATGTTCTCAAAGCCTTCCTTGTTCTCCTCTGCAGAAGGAGATGGTGAGTTCCCAAAGACACACAGTTCATGCACAGTGACACAGGGATGCAAGCCCAGACTGCCTGATGTCAGAGCACCTGCTCCTTCCCGTGATGCTGTGCTGCTTATGTTGAGTGTCTCCTTTTGTCTATGAGTCTTCCTCCCCATGCTTTGATTGCTTAACGCACTTCTTTAGTTGGTACTGTCATCTATTCCATCTTTTGCGGTTCTCACCTAACTCTTCTGTTGCTTGGAGAATCAGATCAGGCATTTACTTCTGTAAAGGACACCTTCTCTGATGTTCAGCCAGGGGCTCCATAATACACCGCATGATATAATCTTACTTAAATAGTGTTATTTATGGTTCTACCATCTCCATTAGATAATGAGATAGGAGAAAAAGGGGGCTATGTCTTGATTATATTGATGTTTTTCCAAACTCAACACAGGACATAGAAAATAAAATAAGCAGCCTTTCAGGAAACATCTAATAAGTACCTTGTGTGTGTGTGAATAAATCCATTTTGGTGTTCATGTGAGCAACTAGTGTTGACTCAGAGTAGTCTGGATGTAGGACTTCTGAGAAAAGGGGCTGAAGGAGGACTTTAGGATTTTGCTTTGGACAGTTAGGTAAATGGTGTTACTACCTATTAAATGAGGAGCATGTTATAAGTAAGAGAGAGTTCCAAGGGACTGAGAGTTCTGCTTAGGTCATATCAGCAGTGAGGTTTCTCAGAAATATCCATGTGGGAGTGCTGAGCACAATGCTGGATATCTGAGTATTGGGTCTAGGAGAGGCCCATTCATTAAATACCTACTTTTTGGGTTATTGACATTGAAGGTAAGATGAGATGACATTTAAAAAGCAGTGTATATAGAAAAGACTAAGAATACTGATATGTAACTCTACCCTTTTGGATTCTAGAAAAGGAGGGCATGTCAGCAGAGCAGTTGAAGTGTAAGAGCCTGGAAAGTGAAATAGTCTGGGCATCAAGAAAAAGGAAGTGCCCGGCCAGTGTGGTTCAATGGTTGATCATCAACCATGAAACTAAAGGTCACTTGTTTAATTCCCAGTCAGGGCATGTGTCTGGGTTGAAGGCTCAATCCCCAGTAAGTGGGTATGCAGGAGGCAGCTGATAGATGTTGCTCTCTCATCAATGTTTCTATCTCTCTCTCCCTCTCCCTTTCTCTCTCTCTAAAAATTTTAAATTAAGTTTTAAAAAAGAAGAACAAGGAAGCGTTTCAAGGAGAATATGACTCTTTGTTTTCATTTCTCTTACTTTAATTAAAATCACTTTGAGTCAAAGCAGGAGCTATTTGAAGGCACTCTTTGAAGAAATATTAACTTTTTGAAAAAGAAAAAAAATAATAATAAAAGGCATGAGCCATATTTCTAGGTCACCTCTCTGAAAAGTCACCATACAACCAAAACAATCTTGTGCACATGAATAAAATGAGAAGCAAAGATGAATGCAGTCTGCCTCCATGGCTTATTTTTCTTGTAGGTTACGACATAACTACTTGAAAACAGTGTCCCATTACTGTAAAATTACTATATATTTTTCTTTGTCAAGGTCAGCGTGATTGAATTCTGTGCACCTGTAAAATGATATACTATTAATATACTTAGCTGTGATTCCCATATCTTCCAACATTTTTCTCATTATTCGTGTTGTTGCCGATAATATTTTTCTGATCACCATTTTGCATGTGTGGGTTTCGCTCGTCCTTAAGATCCGAGACTCCTGGAAGCTTGACTTTGTAATTCCTGAAAGCTAGGCACAGACAGGGCAGAAAGCCTCTCTGGGTGTGTTCCATGTGGCACCTTCTTGCCCAGAAGTTGATGTTGAACCCGCCGTGTTACATCAGCCCCGCGGAGATTGTAGGCATTCCAGCCCCAGCTCTGGGCCTGGTTTTAAAGGTAAAACAAGCCATTAGCACAGCTCACCCCAGCAAGGATATAAACTCTGGCCCCGGTGAGGAGCACGCCTATTCAGAAGCCAATTCAAGCCAGTAATGAGATCTTTCATGTGCAAATAAATATTAGATGGTGTAGGGAGAACAGTATGAGTGATCCTGCGGTGACTCATTTAAGCTGATGTGCACTGTTGGGCATGAGAAAGATGTAAAAGGAGAGATGAGTTAGGGGTCTTATTTTTAATATAGTCCTCATTTGAAAAACAAAACAAAAAACAAAACACCAACAATCTATGCATTCCCAGGAAATCAAACTTAGAGGCTGACTTGTGTTTTGTCTTTAATGCTTATTATTGTGATGTGGTAAAATTAGTGAATTAATAGGGGGCTATATGTCAAGCAAGGGAATAGGCCTCTTCTATTTCCTGTTGGAAGAGAAGATCTGTTTGAATCCCGATCTCATCACTTGAGTCTCTTGCTCTTGTCCAAGCTTTTCAAAGTCTTTTGCGCCTCAGCTTCTTATCTATGCATTGTAATAATTCATGTTTCTCGTGTGGATGTCCCTGGGAATGGCAAATATTTGGTGAGTGACAGGTATTTATGACGTGGTTTTACATTTTTCTCCAAATTGCTCAACCTCTAGCCTCTTTCTCTCACTTTCTATGTAGCAGGAGAGGCAATCTGTTTGCCTAGCCCATTATTTTCTGATTATGGTGGGGCTTGGTATTTAGCTTTTTGGTATTAAAGTCAATTACGAATGATTTATTCGCTACTAAGAAGGTGCTATATAAATAGTAAGCTTGAAGGTTATAGACAAATTATGTGTTTAATTGGAATGCTAATAAATTATAATGTCACATTATGAAATAAGTAGCTGGATTCTTCAAACATCCCCATAAAAATCACCTGATGAAAATGTACCCAATGGTGGCCTGAATTAAATTTAGCTGTCGGAATCATATCTGCAAAAATTCCCCATTTCCAAAGATAGTTTGTTTGAATTTAGAATGATGTCTACACTTCTATACCTTCATAAATCTAGAAGACTCAGAAATCTTTTTTTATAGAGGAGAGGGGAATGAGGTAACCATAAACTTTTCCCCCAAAAAAACACTTTTTCTCCTTGCGAGTGTGGCTCAGTGGTTGAGCATGGACCCATGTACCAAGAGGTCACCAGTTCCATTCCCGGTCAGGGCATATGTCCAGGTTTCAGAATCAATCCCCAGGGAGCGTGAAAGAGGCAGCCAATCGATGTTCTCTTTCATCAATATTTCTATCTCTCTCTTCCTCTCCCTTCTTCCCTTTCTAAAAAGTCAATAAAACATACTTTTAAAAATTAAAAAAACAACAACCCACCACCCAAAAATGCTTTTTCTCCTTGAGATGGGGAAGCCATATTTTGTTGGCTAACATTCCCTGAATTCACATTTGTGACTTAACTGTTATTAGAAACAAGTTAGATTGTCATGATGAATGGGAACATTTTTTTTTAACCCTTCAGCATTCAATACCAATACAACATCTTAAAGAAAGATTCCAAAGCTCACTTCCAGGAAGAGAGAAACCAGAATCTGAAGAGTCGATCAGTCTTCATCCTGCACGAGACCTTTGTTGACCCTGAACCCCTCCTCTTTCTTGGCTTCCTTTTTCCCGAGTGACGGAGGAAATGTTTATATGGTTACGCTGCACATAATACTCTAATGACTAACATTTACTCGCTGCTTACTTAGTAGCTGGCACAATGCTAAACATTCTACGCATATTATCTCATTCAGTCTTCACCAACAACCCCAAGGAGAACTGGACTAGCATTATCCTGTTTTCAGGTGAGCAAATGGCCTAAGGTCACACACATGATGGTACATAGACCTCAGAACCCAATACACAAACAACCTACTTCATGCTTCACCTTGATTCAGTAGTCCTGCCTCTTTTCTACAAAATCCCTTAAAAATGAAAACACTGTGGGGGACGAAAACCCCTTGGGGATGATGATCTTCAGACAAGTTGAAGGATTTTGTTCACCTGTGATTGTCAAAAAGAGAATACCAAGCAAATACATTTTATGATTTTACTAGAGGCCCGTTGCATGAAGATTTGCATTGTGCAATAGGCCATCTATCCTTCCCCTGGCTGCTGGTACCGGTTTTCCTCTGACACCGAGGACCCAGGCCTTTGCTCTGGCCACAATGGAGAAGCCAAGCCTCTTCAGTCTTCAGTCTTTGCTCCACTCCTGCATATGCAAATTAACCCATCATCTTTGTTGGGTTAATTTGCATGCTCACTCCTGATTGGCTGGTGGTTGTCAAAGAGGCACGGTAATTTGCATATTCCTCTTGTATTAGTGTAGATTCCAAGCTTAATGATGGATTGGCTATTACCTTATTTTTATTTATTTACTTGTTGACTTTAGAGAGGAAGGGAGAGAGAAAGAAACATCAATGATGAGAGAGAATCATCGATTGGCTGTCTCTTGCTCAGGGATCGAGCCTGCAACCCAGGCATGTGCCCTGACCCGGAATTGAACTGTGACCTCCTGGTTCATAAGTTGGTATTCAACCACTGAGCCAAGCTGGCTGACCACCTGGTATTTTAATATTATTCCGCATATGTATTGTCCACTAACACTGGCATGAGGAGACTTAGTTCTTAGAGAAGTGGCCAAGGCCTAGAGCCTCTGATTCTGTAAAGTAGAGCAGCACAGAACACAGGGATATATGCCTCCCTCCTTCAGTCAAAGAGATGCCAACAGAAGTGGGGGAGGCACCTCATTAATACCTCACTGCGCGAAGTAAATACTTGCAATTTTAAGGCATTCTTCTCCCCAAAAGAAATAACTACCTCAGCTCTGAAATGATTGGTAAGAACACGGAAATCATGCATATTGTAAAATAAGTGCCATTTGGGATAACAGCAATGAATTCATTCCTCATCACCTTGTCTACAGCTACTGATGTATATATGGAACTGTGCTTCAGTAGGCATCCGTGAGAAATACACTCAACAAAATTCTCTTATATGTGCTTGGAGAATTAAAAAAACAAAACAAAAAAAAACTCCATTACTTCATCTTAATAATGCAACGTGGGGCGTTGTGGTTTTCCAGGGCATCAATGAAATAGGGAATTGTACCATTTGTCTCTTTTAGACCAATTTAATTCCATTAAATTTAATAATATTTAGTATTTACAGGGTATCATCTCCTTTCAAATGGAAACATTAACTGCTGTAATGAATCCACCCTGTACTTCTCCAGGCTACAAATAAATAGAAATAAAGAAAGCAATTAGGAACAGGTGTATCCTTGATAAAAGGAAACACAATTAGATGTTCAGTCTCCTTCTCAGGACTCTTGGGTTCAATGTCCAAGGAAGAATTTTTACTTAGGGAGGTAAGCAGTTCACAGCATAGAAATTGCAACTGACACCCAATGCTTGATTAGTTGGGAGAGAATATCTAGGTCCCTGTATAGCAAGCATGTCAAACTCAAAGGCCAACATGGGCCAAATGAAGCATGCGGCCCGCGGGCTGCAAGTTTGACATGCTTGCCATACAGGTGTTGTGAAGAAAGCTCTATGTTTATGGAGGGTTTGAAAATAGATGATATTGTGGGCTCTGTTTCCACACTGAAATGCTGTGATTTTTTTACAAATTTTATTCTTGAAACATTTGACCATAAGGTGTTTGCTGGTCACTGTCTTCTGCAGCTTACTAGTAGATGGATTGTCCAGGGGCTGAGAAATGGTGTGTGCATTGAGGGCCATGGGGGTGGGGGAATCAGATACTGCAGCAGCAGACACTAAACCGAAAGATGGTTTTTGTTCGCTGATGTCCCACTTTGAGACATCTCATCTCTCAGTTGAACTGTCTATCAAATTGGCCAATTTGATTCTTTCTAAAACATGAACCTGAGCATGTCCTAGTGTCCTTCAAAAGTTTCCATTTGTCCTCAGGAACAAATCCAAGCTCTTTTCCACATACAAAACATGCCATGGTATATACCTTCTTCTTGTTCTTTAGCCCCAAGTCTTTGAGAACTGTAAGTCAAGAACTATGTTTTAAAGTTAAACCTGTGTCGTTCGGCTAGTGTGGCTAAGTGGTTGAGCATGGACCCATGAACCAATGGAGCTAATGGTTTGATTCCCCATCAGGGCACATATTCAGTTGTGGACTCCATCCCCAGTAGGAGACATGCAGGAGACAGCAGATCAGTGATCCTCGCTCATCATTGATGTTTCTATCTCTCTTTTCCTCTCTCTGAAATCCATTAAAAAATTTATGAAGTTATACCTGCATAAATATGCTAGCTAAAAATTCAAATTTCATGGAGACAAATCATTGAGTGTACTTGGAAAATCACCGCTCCACAGAAAAACAGCATAACAATGGTTTTATTTTGAGTAAACATTACAATTACCCAAAAGACTTTATAAACACCAGTTCCTGAGCCCCACCAACAACTTCTAATTCAGAATATAGGGAAATGGCACCTGGGCATTGGTAGATTATAGAATCTTCCAGAGAAGGTGACCCCAGTCTGCATCCAAATTTTAAACTCACTTTAAAATAATATCTATACTAATAAAAGGGTAATATGCTAATTAGATTGTATTGACTAGATGTCTTCAGATAAAACCAGGGCCTGGCGGGGGGGTGGGGGGGAGCCACCTGGAGGCAGGGAGGCCACCTGCAGTCCCAATCCGGGTGCCTGTGGCCCGGGCCAGAGGCAGAAAAATCTGGGTCCTGGTTACCTGCAACCAATCAGAGGGAGGAAAGCCTGGGTCCTTGGTGTAGTGATCAAGGCATAGGCAGTTAGGGGCATCAGGCAGGCAGGCAAGTGGTTAGGAGCCAGTGGTCCTGGATTGCAAGAGTGCAGGCCAGGCTGAGGGACCCCACCCCATGTATTTCATGCACAGGGCCTCTAGTAATGTAATAAAAAATAATAATAGTTAGTAGTTAAGAGCATGGGCAAGGGAATTAGACAACCCTGCAGTTCTTAATATGTTTCTACATGAATTTTTGTGGTGGTTGTTAATCCTCACCCAAGTATTTTTTTTTCATAGATTTTTAGAGAGAGTGGAAGAAAGGGTGGTGGTGGAGAGAAACATCTATGTGAGAGAGACACATCGATTGGCTGCCTCTTACATAGAGCTGGGGATTGACCCTAAAACCGAAGTACATGTCCTTGACTGGAATTGAACCCAAGACTCTTCAGTCTGCAGCCTGAGGCTCTAGCTCTATCCACTAATCCAACTGGCTAGGCCCTAAATGAATTTTTAATTCAATCTTTATTTAGAGACAGAGCAGGACATGGAAAATGATCAGCAAAGTAGGACCCCTGGTGGCAGTCCTCATTTGTCTTTTGCCCTGAGCAGGTGAGCTCTGGACTTCACACTAGCCCAGCCCACCAGCAAGACAATAGCCTTCTAATGAACTGTCCCATCTTCATTTAACACCAAGAGAGTGATGATCCATTCATACTTGAACATGCCTATTTGGAAGGCAGCCACCTTTCCCATTTTAAATGATTTCTCACATTCCTCTTGCCAACCACACAATCCTCTCCCTGACAGAATTGTGAGAAATGTAGTGTTTTCCCTCTTGTTAAAAAGTCAGTGGTATTTTGGCAAACCTTCTCTACTAGCCCTAGTTGTGAGAATTAAATAAAGCAGCGGAACACAGCATGGCGTGTAACAGCGTTAAATGTTCAATACGTGCTGGCAGTTATTGTTTTCATTTCCAGCACTAAATAACTGTTTACCTGAAAACCTTATAACTCCATGGTTCTCTCATTGCTTATAATTCAGAAGTTCTATTTTCTTCTCTTATCAGGGAAATTGACAAAATCAGAGCTAACCTATTTTAAATATTTATAAAGCAATGGACACTGCTTTAAGTCACTCATATATATATAATTTCTTTAAATCATATACCTCTGAGGTAAGTTTTACTATTGCCCTCATTTTAGAGATGAAGGCACTGAGTCACTAGGAGGATTTGTACTTTTGGGAGGATGCAGCGATTAGGTCTAGGATTTGAACCCAAGAAGTATGATTCCAGAGCTTGTGCCAAGAACCATCACAACACCTACTGTCTCACCCCTCAAAAGAACAATAATCTATTTTCTCCACTGTCTCCTATACAGAGTAACATGTATCTATGATGCTGTATTTTATACATTCATCCACATAGTCCACTGGCGGAGTAAAGACATGTCTTGCTTACTTATGTGGCTTTAGTCCACAGTGACTAATAGATGTTAACAATAGAATCAAAAAGAAAAAGAAAGAGTTGAACTCATAGGAAATTGATCTAGAAAGAAAATTATGTCTGTGTTTAAGAAAAATTAGTGTCTTTCTTTCCTCTCTGATCAAAGGTATCCAACTATGAATTCTCTGATCTGGGAAAACATGAAGGTGAGGACATTTAAATGTCTATTTCCAGTCTTGATGCTACATTGCTAAAATCCAGAAACAGCTTTTAAAGTATATATGGAAGCCCAAACAGTGTGTTTCAGTGGTTGAGCATCTATCTATGAACCTATGAAATAGGAGGTCCTGGTTTAATTGCCAGTCAAGGCACACATCCAGGTTGCAGGCTCAATCCCCAGTAGGGGGTGCACAAGAGGAAGCCTATCAATGATTCTCATCATTGATGTTTTATCTCTTTGTCCCTTGCCCTTCCTCTTTGAAATAATAAAAAATATATATTTTAAAAATAAATAAAAATAAGATAGATATGGAAGAATAAAATTATCAATCTGAATATTTGTTTACCGTGGTATAGCCTATCTGACTATTAGTATATACTTGTATCCGCAGATCTTCTATTATACAGGGTGGGGCAAAAGTAGGTTTACAGTTATGAGTATGTAAAAACACAGGATTTATTCTTGTATTATTATTTATAAATCATTTTATTATTTTCCATATGAACAACTGTAAGCCTACTTTTGCGCCACCCTGTGTATTTTCAGTGACATGCCACAGCCATTCATCACTACTAAACTTCCCCGCTCAGAACTCATCTACATAAAGCTGTACTTGGGTTTAACGGAAATTTAATGAAAATGTGCAGGTTCATTTATTTCATATGAAAGCATATGATGACTGTACTTTTCTAGTTCAGTGTCACACATAAACATCTTAAAGCTTGCTCGTGCATTCCAAATAGCAGAACTATATCCTGCTTTCCCATTTGTCATGGTTGTTCAAGGCGCAATGGCTCTGCTTTTGATTCTTCCCAAGTTAGCCTGCAGAATATTGGAGTATCCTCATCAATAATGTCATCTCATGCCCCATCCACCCATAATTATCCCCTCCCCCATGGCCGTGGGGTTTAATGCAAAAGATGGCTGGATGGTGAATATTAATGTTAAGAAATTAAAAATATTTTCAGAAGGCATCCTTTCTTCACTGTTCCCTCTCTGGACCACTCTCTCTGGGCTGGGTGTGGGATTTAACTTTGGAGCTGTGTCCCTTCATTACGGTTTTTGCACTAGAAGCTGAAAGCTCACATTATATCTCTGAAAAGCATCGGGTGACAATGAGGCTTAAATTCTGTGATTTTAGTGCATGCGATCATCTGATAATTCTACGAGCACGTCTTGAATACCAATAATAAGCTAAGTCTTGTGTTCGGTTCCAAGGAATACAAAGATGGTCAGGAGTTCAGATCCCATAAGGGAGGGCAAGAAACGTGCGACTCAGAATAAAATAATAATAACTGCAGGCCGGCCTGGGTGGCTTAGTAGTGGAGCATTGACCTAGGAACCAGGAGGTCACGGTTTGATTCCCCATCAGGGCACATGCCTGGGTTGCAGGCTTGATTCCCAGTGTGGGGTGTGCAGGAGACAGCCGATCAATGATTCCCTCTCATTATTGATGTTTCTGTATCTCTCTCTACCTTTCCCCTTTTCTCTGAAATCAATATATATATATTTCAACCTTTTTTTTTTTAAATTTTAAGTGAGACATTACTAATCTATATATCTTTCCATTCCTAATTGGTATGATCAAATACACACACATACAAAACATGCTTCATTAAATGATGTCTTTGATGTGGCAGGGTTACTCAAGCTTTGTTATGGTTAACCAAATAACTTGCATATATACATTCATAACCCATGGATACAGACAGTGCAGTGAAGGCATGCATTGGGGTAGAAGGTGAGAGGGTTAAAGAGGAGAAGGGGGAGGGGACAGTTGTAATACTTTCAATGACAAAATAATTTTTTTTTTAAAGAATAACATCAGAAATTTCAATGAGAGAGACATTTAGCGTTTTGTTTTGTTTCCTTGCCTTTCAATACCTAGAGACCACTTTTCTTAACTAGACAAAATTGTAGCCAGAAAACTCTTAATGGTCCGTGGAGAAAGGAATGATATAGTACCAACTCTTACTTTAGTTGCTATTTTAAATGTGGACACTATTTTACCGGGACCAAGAAAGGGCTTATGGTTTATTGTTATGGAATAAAAGGTTCACCCGGTTCTCAATACACATTCGAAGCCCAAAGCAAGTGTCTCTGAAGGTTTGTGAGTGATGAATCCGGAATTCCAAAGGTCAAGGCAGGGCTCTCAGCTCACATTCCTTTCGGCATAAGAGAAATAAGCTAGCTTCAAACACTTTTCCAGAGAGCATTGACAAATAGGTGACAGAGTTGCGGTGTTTGCAAAGGTCAGTGATGGAATGTGCCAATTACAAAGAATTTTAATCCTGTTCTCAAATTGACCGTGTGCCTTTGTAATAGTTGGTTAACTTGCGTCTAAAGATTATATGCATTTGAATGTGATAAATTGTATTTCTCATTTGAAAATACACACACACACACACACACACACACACACACATAAATATAAATATATGTGGTTGTGTGCATTTTCCTCCCTCTGATTTTAGCTAATTTATACAGGAATCACCTGGACAAATACTCCTTGCTAATACAATTTTTACTTTTACTATTCACACTTCTTTTTCTTAAACATCCCTCTTTACTCGTGGTTCTGCATAATCCAAATTTAACTAAGCATTGTTTTTAAGCAGTCTTTTGTAATCACCACTGTGAATTGCAAAATGATTCCTTACCGCCCTTTGGTGTAGTTCCTAGCCCTTGTGTACAGTAGTCCTGCTTTTTGATGGTTTCATTTTCCAAGGTTACGGCTACCTGCAGTCAAGCGTGGTCCCGAAATATTAAATGGAAAGTTCCAGAAATAAACCGCTTTCAGTCCTAAATGGCACAATTTTGTGTAGTGTAAGGAAGTCCTGTGCTACTGAGTCCCTTTCAGGACATGAACCGTCCCTTTGTCCAGCGTATCTGCTCTCTGTATATGCAGCCGGTCCTTAATCAGTAAGTAGTCATATCGGTTATCAGAACGACTGTTGCAGTATCACAGCACTTATGTTCAAGTCATCCTTACTGGGCTTAATAGAGCCCCCAAGTGCAAGGATGGTGATGCTGGTCATTTGGATATGCCAAAGAGAAGCCATAAGGTACTTCTTTTACATGAAAAGTTTCAAGTTATTAACACATTGTGGGCTGCAGATCACGAGAATTTTCGTGTTTTCTGTTATTACACAGTGTTTTGCAAAGTATCATAGTTTAAAAAGATATTAGCTTGTGATATTAGAAGATATTAGAAGTGATGCAATACATCACTTCAAAATGCAATTTTAAAACTTGCCTTTCACATTGATGTAAAAAGTTTTTTGTATTCATTTAATAGAAACTTATCTGGCCATTGAGTAAAGCTAGCAATAAAACTACTGGTCCGAAATGTGTTACTAAGAAAGGGAAGAAAAAAATATATATGATGAATAGGACCAATGGTAAGAACAAATATTCTATCTGAGAAAGTGCCTACCTTTATAAGTTACTCTTTGTCATAGGGATGCAGGTATAAGAAAAAGCATAGTACCTGTAGGGTTTGCTACTATTCATTGTTTTATGCCTCCATTGAAAGTGTTAGAACAGATTCCTTGCAAAAAGAGGGAGCTACTGCCGAATCTGGTTTGGCTCAGTGGATAGAGCGTCGGCCTGCGGACTGAAAGGTCCTAAGTTCGATTCCGGTCAAGGGCATGTACCTTGGTTGTGGGCACATCCCCAGTGGGGGGTGTGCAAGAGGCAGCTGATCAATGATTCTCTCTCATTGATGTTTCTAACTCTCTATCCCTCTCTCTTCCTTTCTGTAAAAAGTCAAATATATATATATATATATATATATATATATATATATATATATATATATGTATAGAGGGAGCTACTATGTATTTGTTATGGAACAGATTCATAGAAGCGTTTTGTAGATGTTAAAATGACCAATGATTCTCCTTATTGCCATTTTGGCTTTTGCCTTAGTTAGTCGTGTAATTGGCATATACGTTTTGAATTAATTCATTCATTAATTGATTCCCTTCTCATTAAAAAATAAAGCATGTTTTTGTTTAGATATTTCCATTAGTGGACTTATTGGAAATCCTTGCTGGCAAGCTCAGCATAATAGATTTTTTCCCCAAGCATCTCTGATTCACAAGGATGAACAGCCAGTCTGGGTGAGATAGATGAAAATGAAAACACCCAGCTCAGAAATGGTGGTTGTAGTACATGGTTAAGAGCAGGATTTTTGGACTCAGATTGGCCTGTCTGATCTCAGGCAGCTGGGTATGTAACCATAGCGCCACTGCAGACATGGAAAACAAGGGCTCAAGGGGTTTAATGAGTTTATACATAGAAGGTATATAGTACATACCTGATACCAGGTAGTCATGCATGCAGAAGGCAACCAATTGATGTTCCTCTCCATCTCCCCTCTTCCCTCTCTCCTCTTCTCTGTACCTCTGCTTCTTCACACATATCCCTTTTCTAAATCTATCAGGTGCCACCTTGGTACCAAATATATTGGCCTCTTAGAGTTTAGGCACAGAAAGGATATTTTGACAACGTGGCTTATACAATAGTATCTGTACCTTGTACATCTTCAAAAATGTCCTCCCATCACTCACTTTCACAGGATCTGTAAGATACACTGCTATTCCCACTTGTTCATTTGAAAGGAGGCTAACCTCTTCCGTTGTGGTTAGTAGGTTAATTAATATAGGGCCCCCTGTTGGAACTAGAGATTGAGGCCAACCAGTGGTTGGGTCTCAGCCTTTGTCTCCATTGGACTTGGAGGAGAGGTAGCAAGAAGAAATAGAGGGGAAGTAGAGTGCGGGCACACAATGCATGCAATTACCCAGGGCAGTCAAGAGTGGTAGTAAGCACAAGCTTTCTTATCACTTTTAGAGCTGACCAGGTTCCTTGATGAAAGAGGTAGAATTATAAATAAAACATTTGCAGTGTGCAATTACCATATACATATGGTGGGCATGCGTTTGCATATCTCCGAAGCAAGATTCCCATATTTACATCAGCATGTTGAAGCTTGCCACAGATGAAAATACATATTTTTTTTAAAAAAAGTAAATGAAAACATAACATGGAGACAATGACGGGACTCCATAAATGAGGAGTAGTCTGGCACAAAGTTGTGAAAATGGAAAACCAATAAGAGCCGGTCCTTTAGCTAAATACCAGTCGCACAGTAGAATTCCTGTATATTTGTAATTATAGAATTCCCATGAGTTTATTTTGCTTTTTTATTTCTTTATTAATTAAGGCATCACATATTTGTCCTCATTCCCCCATTCCCATTCCAAACCCTTCCCCATGGATGCCCCCACCCCCCTGTTGTCCTTAACCACTGGTGAGTCTTATATGCATGCACACAAGTTCTTTGGTTGATCTCTCTCCTTTGCCCCCACCTTCCCCTTCCTTCCCATGAGTTTAAATGCCTACAGTATGACCCTCAGCTTGTGAAGTTTAAAAGCTGATTAATGGTACACATCGGGTATCCATCAGATAAGATAAACTAACTCATCGTGAGGAACTTGGCTGCTGCCTTTGTGTGGGGAGCGTTTTCACCTTGGCATCCTCTCTCTGCAGTGCATCAGGCAGTGCTGTGAGCAGCATCCTGGACTTAGCCGTGGGATATCACAGCAAGGCCTTCCATAGGGCTTTTTAGCTCCTGACATTCCTTAATGTAGGTCACAGAAGTGCAACTATTGAGTGTAAAGTTTCAGTGAAACTAACTCTACCAAACTCTCCGGAAGGCAAGGACTCGATTTATAAATGACATGGCACGTGGGGCTCAGGTATTCCTGTGCGGCTCACACCTGCATATTGAGGGTATGCAGAACAATGAGTTTCAAATATTTTAAAATAGCCTAGCCCTCCTGTCAAGCAGTGTCTTAGGTACAAACAGTTCAAGTTGATAACTGTGAAGCTTCGGCATTGTGCTGCGGGCCATGCAGGTCCACGTGGCCCCATGTGCTCCATCTCCGGAGGCATGTCCCGAGGCAGCCTCACATACCCTGCTCCTGGCATAGACAGAGCCGTGCCATGTATTTATGTAGAGGTAGTGCCTGTGACTTAACGTGTGCCTGTGTGTGATTCCTAAGAACTCAGTGCATGTAGAAATAAAATGATGTTCATTGAACCAAGACCTACATCGACTCGACCTAGACTTATACCTGCGCCTTGCATACCTACTATTGTCAGTTAACAGACGGACTTCTAGGACTTCTAGTTAATGTACTTCTCACACTGACTCCATGAAATAGTCTTATTTCTGTGGTGATGTAGAAATGGAAGCTAAGAGAAGTAAAGTTATTTGCCTAATGGCGCATGATGTTTAAACCTTAAAACCGGTGTTGAGATTGAGAACTAAGTGACTTAGAAATCCGTGTTCTGTCTACGGTACCTTAATGTTGAATGGCCTGGCAAGGCTAACACGGGGAGCCTGCTGACCATGAGCAAAAGCTCATGCAATGCCTTCTGACCTAATGCATCTGTTGTTTCTCCCTCTTTATCCTTGAAATTGTCATAGAAGGTATTAATGGCAGAGTTCAATGGCAGTAATTAGCCTTTAAAATGAAAAGTACATAATACCTTTGTAGCATCTTCCCATTCCAAACCACAGCATTTTCTTGGCACCCCCTAGCTTCCAATCTCCAGTGTGTGTCTACACATAATAGCCATTACTATTAATGAGGCTTATGTGGGCTCACAAAAGAAATAATGAATCTGATTGAATCCAAATTATGAATCCTTGAATAGTTCTTCTTTGTGAATGAGTGCACTGCATCCTGGAGGTTCCTGTTGCAGAGCCAACAATTGTTTAAACGCTGGGTCACCTGTGGGCATATGCTCCATCTGTCAGGTGTCATGGAAACCTAGGGATATAAAAATGTCCTTGTACCACCCAATGGTGTTCATCTGTTTGGCAAATTCACGAGTTGACTCTTTAGAAGGAATAACTCACAAGGACACAGATCAGGGTGTTAACTTGGAAGGTGTTATGAAGACAGGAAGCAAAGCTGTCTATAAATAGACCAGGGACTTTGGAAAGGAATGTGAGGTATTGGAAATGAATGGGCTGCTGTCAGGCATCCTTGCGTCCAAGTACCTGTTTGTCTGTTGTCCCGTGATGTCAGGAAGCTGCCAACGGATTGGTTCTCAACAGGGTTCCTTCTGTTTCCTTTTCCGCATACTTAGAGCATAGATCCCCCCCCCCCCACTTCCAAGGAGTCACCAACAAAATTCAGGAGAAAAACAGAAAAATTATTTATTTGAAATGGAGAAAAAAAATAATTATAAAGAAATGTACACACACACACACACACACACACACACACACAAACACACACACACACAGTGTTTTGGAGTCCAGGACCAAAACTACATGGTTCTGATTTTATTAACTTATGTGTCCTGAACAAGTTACTGTATGCCCCACATTTCTCAATGATAACATGAAAATAAGGACCTAAAACCTATATGATCACATTGACCAATCTCACCCCCAGTAAATTTAGTTTTAAAAAATTTAAAGATAGGATAAGGAAAACGGTCTTGGGAGTGTGAGGATGAAGAAGTGCATTTAATTAACTAAACCAGCACATAGGATGGTTCTATAGGTTTCCAGCTTTCTTTCTCCTCCATCTCTTTCTCTGACTCTTTCAACTTTTCCAGCAAACTTCTGACCTGAACTCACACAAGTCATCATTGAAAGACAAATGTTAGAGTGTTTTTTTTCTCTGGGTTTACCACCTTTCCCAACTAAAATGAATACTTTGAAAGTCATATCATTTATACGGTGAACACTTATTTACTGTGAGTCTTGATTTTAACATGTCAGGACATGCATTTCCTCTAAGAAATGGCATGCTATGTATGCTTTAGCAGACAAAGGACCCTCATTTAAATGCCCCTTGAAATTCATGTTACACGATGCTTAGAAATAGCGTGATTCCTTTATATTTACACACGATGCAGGAATTATTTCCTAACACACACAAATGGAGAAAAATAAAAAAAACAAAAGTAACCTAACATCACATCATTATCTTTCTCTAAATCCACCTAAAAGCACATCTTAAACAAGCAGAAATAACTTTCCCCCCAGTGGTCACTTGGCTTTGGTAAAAAGTGGCCTTGTGCTTTTGAGCTCTTCAACATTGCCTACAGTAATGCATTATTCCTTTGGCTGGGATAAGGAAAACCAGTGAGTGTCCTGATTTCCACTAGCTGCTTGAAGTTCTATCCAAAGAGCAACAAAAGCATTTTTTTGCCTTGGTATTTAATCATCCTGGCCATGTTTGATAGGCATTTGACCATGTTGCCAACCCATGGTCTCACCTGCCCGAGTTGGACAGTAGCACTTCTCAATGAGAATGAGCATGGCTCCCTCGATGGCCCCGGCAATTTCTCTCATGCTCATGTTATGATTATGTGTGTACCTCAATGTGTGAGACTATAAACATATGCTATATGTTTGAACAAGAGTGCTGTCAACACTTTATTTTCGAAGTGTGTTCATTATGACTGAATAATAATGTGGATGCTAAGCAGAGCGGTAGTCCATGCCTGGGTGATGTTTACACTACCCGGTGCCTCTCATTCTCAGAATGAGTTTTCAAGTGAAGAACAATTAGCAACTCTATGGAAATTGTATATTCAGAGTGGCTTCCAAATCAACCCCAGCAAGACAGCTAATAGCTCTTTATGTTCAACGCTTTCTTTGCCAAAACAGGCAAAGATGTCAAAAATAGAAGGCTGGATTTTAGTTGAAGTTATAGCAACTAAAATAACGACATGCTAAGAATATTTTTAAGTGTTGATAGGCCTTTTAAAAAACATAGAGGCTAATAATCATTTATCCTGATTATATTTTTGTATCAATCACCGAGATCCTGTATATGTATGAATGCCATTTTTGACTCTGATTCTCTTTAACCTTCACGTGAGCACACAATGTTGGTGCCTGGGGCAGATAAGTATTTTCAGCAACTTTCAGTAGCGAGAGTAGAAGTTAGGGGTGGGGAAGGGTCTTTGTCATCGAATATCCCAGGGACCTGGGATCTAGATGAGCAGGTAACTGTGGCTTGATGTTTAACTCTGTAAGAACAGCCTTTCTGCTTGTGTTGAAATCTGCTCTGTCCCTTACAAGAGCATGGGATGAGAGACTGTGTGCTGGGCTCATAGTGGAAACAGTCTAAACAGTTGTTGACTAGATTGCACAATGATCTATGTAGACAAACATGAATGACTCCATTTCAACATAAATTTTTTTAAAGATAAGAATTTTCTTTTTTAAAAAATATTTTTATTGACTTCAGAAAGGAAGGGGGGAGAGAGAGAGTAGAGAGAGGGAGAAAAAGGGAGAGGGAAAGAGAGAGAGAGGGAGGGAGGGAGAGAGAGAGAGAGAGAGAGAGAGAGAGAGAGAGAGAGAGAGAGAGAGAGAAGAGGAGAGGAGAGAGAGAACACATCAGTGATGAGAGAGAATCATCACTGTCTCCTGCACACACCACACTGGGAATCGAGCCCACAACCTGGGCATGTGCCCTGACTGGGCATTCAACTGTGACCTCCTAGTTCATAGTTTGACGCTCAACCACTGAGCAACACCAGCTGGACTTTACATAAATTAAATGCCTTAGTATTTGGATATGAATGCTTGAAAGTCCCTATAAAATCTCGGGAGCCTCAAATTGATTATTCCTAACATACACTATTTTAACCATTTTCTGTTATCAAGTAAAACATTTCCATGAAGAATAATTTACCATTTAAAAAATTCCATATATATATATATATATATATATATATATATATATATATTTTTTTTTTTTTTTTTAAGTGAATGATTCTAAAACATGGTGGCTGAGCCAAAAATATGAGCATCAACGTGGGGACTTTTTGACATGCAGTTGCTTGGATTCCACCCCCAAATAGCTACTTGGGCCCAGAAATCTGTGCTTTTACACATGATTCTGCTGGTCATTAAGTTTACACGCTGCTAAGCATACATATGAATGTGTGTGCGTGCCTTTTCCCTCCAGTCATCTTGCACGATTTCCAGGGCTTTATAATAACCTGAGATAATATTTACCTGCGATGTGAGGTGAATGCTCAGCATCTCAGAAGAATGGCTTTCATGTGCAAATGATTAAGTTGGCTTCAAAGAAGGACTTTGGGGGAAGACAACTTGAATGTGCTAGCTTTGTGCTCCTATTTGGCATACGGTATTGCATTTAATATTTACGAAGTTTCCGAAGAAAAGGAATGCGTTTCCCCATTTGGAAAAACAGCCTCAAATAGAAACCAGATGCATTTGACTTGATCCTGTTTATACATAGAAACGCCCGAACCTGGGTTTTGTGATATGAATCTTATAATTTTTTTTTTTTTTTTACCAGACCAGCAGCTAAAGTGTACAGTATTTGAAATTGCATTTGTTTTAAAAAATAAACTTTATTATGATATGAATTGTATTAAATATAGATAAGTGGTTCTGTCATAGGAAACCTTTTACTCTTTAAAGTTTATTAAGAGGTAAAACTTCCAGTTATAAAGTAACAGTGCATTGCACATCCATAACTTATTTTATAGACAAACCAATGTGAGCACAGAAGAGAAGGGACATGACTATGACCTTCTGGTGCCCTTGAAGGTGCTCAGAGGTTGCCAGAGGTCTGTGGACCCAGACTTGCAGAACTGCTGCTCAAAACCTGTTTCTCCAGAGTCCCAGTCCTGACTAAGGTGGTTCCTATAAACCAGGGGTGGGAAACCTTTTTGCTGCCAAGGGCCACTTGGAAATTTATAGCATCATTTTCGGGCCATGCAAAATTAGCAACTTGAAAATTAGCCTGTTATGTTAGGTCAAACAATGAACTCACCCTAGTGCCTTGGCAAGCACCAGACCAAATGATTTTGTGGCTCTTATATGGCCCGAGGGCCAGACATTCCCTACCCTGCTATAAACAGAAGGACAGATCCATAGCTTTGCTTGTAACTTTGCTTCTTGCCAGAATTTTCCCCATACCTGATAACCAAGACTGGCCATTTAAAAAAAAAATATAACGATAGGTGATTCAAGTTAACCACCACAACTCCATCAGTACCCCATCTATTGTCCCCAGTGGCCCCCCCCACCCCAACTCCCAGATGATTCATATTCCCTCTCTCTTTCTCTCTCTCTTTCTCTTTCTCTCTCTCTTTCTCTCTCTCAGTAGATGGTCACTTTCAAAGAACCCTAGATCTCACAACCAAAGACAATTGAAAAGCAATTTACTTCTTTTAATGTAATCACTCCATAATATGAGGAAGTGAAATCGATATTTTTATTGTTCACTGAAACCTTTGAGAAACCTGGTTTCCCTCTTGAATCTCTGAAATTCTTTCATGTTAGTGATCAATTTCACTAAGTTTTGTCTCTGTCCTCAAACATGCTGCCATTGAGAGGAAACAAATAGTATACAGAAAAAGCAAATCTTCTCCCCTAACTCCCACCCATGCAAACACTTATTTCATCTCTTCTCCTTCCCACTTCTATTATATTTCTGTAGTAATGACTCTTAAATATGACTGTGCACATAAAGGTGGGATATTCTGATTGACAGGAAGAAGATTAAAGAGATCATTCAATCTATTTTTGAGTGGCCTAAGAATCCACAGGGCCACATAAAACTTTCTCTACCATCTGAGTGGGTGAAGTTATGAATGTACTTGTCCACAAAGGTTTTTTCTTTTCTTTCTTTCTTTTTTTTTTTTTTTTTTAATCACAATGCATGGGAGGAAGAAATTATGCAGAGTTGACCTCTGTCCTACATTCCAAACTACATAAGGAGCATCCATTATGCACCCAATCATTGCTGTCATATTACTACTTATGTTGAGTGTGCAGAAGTGTGTATTAGTTGTTTTTTTGTGTGTGTGAGTGTGTGTGTGTGTTTTTTGTTTGTGTGGGTTTTTTTTGTTTGTTTTTTAGGGAAGGTATTGGATGCATGGTCATTTGAGTGGCCATTTCCCATACATAGAGCCTAATTTGCAAAGTGCATTGAATAATTCTCTAGCTTGACATTGTTTTCTGTAACTTCCCCACCGAGATCACCTCCCAACCTCTGCCTCCTAGCCTTGCTAGATTCCCCCAAAGCTTTTTCTACTGTCAAGGGCAAGTTCTCCCCTTCCTCCTTCCCTTCTCCCCAGGGAGGTGTCTATCATTAGGCTCCTCCCCACGGGGGGGGGGGAGGGGGAGGGGGGCACCTGGAACCCCCTAGAGGTGTTAATTGGGTGTTAGATTTCCAGAGCTCATTAGATGTGGGACTCTGCTTCCTGCTCTGTGCCAGTGAGATGACAACTTTGACCTTGACTTTGATTCTCAAGAGATTCCTGTTAACCAAACAGGTAATATGAGAAATGTATGCTTTTCAAAACTGTATTTATTTATTGCCAATATTTCCTTAATGTAAGCATAGATGGCATACAACATCTTATCAGTTTCAGGAGTACAATATAATGATTCTGCATTTATAACTTACAATGGAATCACCACGGTAAATCTAGTAATCACTTGTCATTGTACAAACTTAAACAATATTATAGACTATATTCCCCTTCTCCCTTTTCACCCCCCACCCTGCCGTAGCAACCATCAGTTTGATCTCTGTTTCTTTGTGTCTGCTTTTTCTTTGCTTTTTAGATTCCATATATTAGTAAAACGATATGGCATTTGCCTTTCTGCCTGGCATGGGTGGGCCTAGAGGGTATTATGCTAAGTGAAATGCATAGTTAAGAAAACCACTAAACAGGTTATAGCTTGGTGAACAATGACATCTTTGCTCTCAGATGCTTTTATTATTATTTTTCTCTTGTGTTTGGTTCTGGACACAATAAAACACGAGCTTGAGAAGCAGGGAGACTTGGATTTGAATTCTTTCTCCATTGCTTGCTACGTGCGCTGTTGAGCAATTGCTTATATTCTAATAATCAGTTTCTTTATATGTAAAATGAGTAGTTTAGTGTGTGCCTCATAGAATTGTTGTGATATTTAAATGAAATAGAAGATGAATGTGTCTAGTGTAAGGAAACTCAGTTCTTAAAATATATTTTGTCTCATAGTCATTGAGTCTAGAAGTCCATGGTCAAGGTGTCTGCAGGATTGGTTTCTTGTGAGGCCCCTCACCTTGGCTTGTGGATGGCTGTCTTCTCTCTGTGTCCTCACTGTGCCCTTGTGTCCCTGGTGTCCCTCTGAGTGTCCAAACTTCCTCTTTTTTAATAGAATTTATTTCAGAGAAAGGAGACAAACATCAATGAGATAAAAGCATTGATTGGCTGCCTCCTGCATGTCCCCGATTGGGGATTGAGCCCACAACCCAGGCATGTGCCTTGACTGGAAATTGAACCCTGACCTCCTGCTTCATAGGTTAATGGTCAACCACTGAACCACACTGGCTGGGCTACACGTCTCTCCTTGAAAGGACACCTGTCAGATGGGATTAAGGCCCATTTTAGCTTCATTTTAACATAATCATCTGTCTCTGAATATGGTCACCTTCTGGTTGACAGTGGTATGGGCTTCAATTTATGAATTTTAAAGGGGAAAGAATTCAGCTCATTACAGAGGACCTGGGAGGATTATCTTTTTTTTCAGTTTATAAATGAAATAAAATATCTTCATATTTTCATGGAGTGTTGATATTAGTACTAAAGCAGTGGGCGTTCAGATGCCCAGCAAATCTATAGGTCTGGTCTGTTCATGGTATGAATTCAGGGCAGCTCCAGATTTCACATTTCCCTTGAGGTTGTGTTGTCATGGTTGCTCCTGCTGTTCTTTGGTATTTTCTTCCAGGTTTTGTTGGCAGAAGGGAATTGAAGTAGAGAAATACACATAAACACACACACACACACACACACACACACACACACACACACTTAAACACACACATGCACATTTACAGCCTTGTGAGCTATGTTACCAGCAGGTAATTCTGATAAATTGATGATATATTAGGTTTTATTTCCAAATATTAACTGTAGGGATAATGATATCTGGGATAGTAGGAGTTCAAAACAAAACAAAACAAAAATGACTTCCACGCCTATGGTGTCCTTACAATAGTCTGAGATAATCTATAATAATAAAAGCACAATATGCTAATTAGATGGGACAACCTTCCAGATTGCCTATAAGGGAAGCCAGTCCCGGGTGCCAGTGGGAAGCCCAGGTCTCTAGTGCCAGAGGGTAGCTGGTGCCAGCGGGAAGCTGGTGCCAGCAGCCGAGGGAAGGAAGGCCTATTCTTGTATGAATTTCGTGCATTGGGCCTCTAGTATTTTGTATAATGCTGCTGATGGCCTTATCAGTATCATTTAACAAGTGGAAACTAAAATAGGGAGAATTTAAGTAACTTGTTTAAGATTATATAAAATCGTTGCAATGCAGATTGAGATTCTGATTCTCATTTACCTAAAAGGAAGGAGGCTTGTGATTCTGGTTAATTAGCCATTCATCTCATCCACTCTTAAAGTGTACCCATGCATTCTCAAATAAAACAATTTGCCTCCCATTCCTCTTTTTAATTCTCTTATCAGCACATCCAACCACCCATGTATCTACCTGTCCATCCATCCATCCACCCACCCACTCACCCATTCATACATCTACCTTATTGAGTATTTATGGTTATTTCTGATAAACCCAAACTTTATTCATTTTTCTTACAAGACTGGGAATGAAACAGTTTATAGTGCTCAAGGGATAGGAGCAGGTAGCACCCCTAAATTATTATTATTAAGCCTTTATTTGATCACAGAAGAAGGATAATTTGCCAAAGTCACAACCCATTCCATGGGCCAAATTAAACATCAGGTTTATGTATTTCACTTCAGTTACAATATCCGTCCAAGTTCATGGCATTTTTTGCTATCCCACAGTCTCTTCATAAATATAGAATTTCAGAGAGAGTACATGCCTGACATTTGCTTATCCACTGTGGTCTTTCCCACTGTGCCCTTGTCAGTTATTTGGATAACAAGATGCATCCTGTTTAGCAAGTAATTGTGGGTACCAAGTCAGAAATCTCTCTCTTATTTTTAACTCCTACCAGTCCTCTGATGAAAGTTCTTTAGAAACCTGAAGAACCCTGGCAAAGCATTGTCTTGACATTTTCCCCCCTTTTCCACAGTACAACTAAATTTTTCACTGTTTATTGACCTTCAGAAAAGATCCCCAATATGTTTTAAATACCCATATTTGTTTAAAATCCACTTCTTTTGTTTGTATAATAATTCTGGGTGTTTTTCTTCAGTCCTATTTACCTTGCTTACATTCTGTGTTACCACATTGTGGATTCATTTGGCACAAAATATCCCCCACTCCTATATATCTTATTTTTTTGTCTATCTACCTATCTACATACGAAGAGAGATAGAGCCCTAGATGGTTTGGCTCAATGGATAGAGCCTGTGGAATAAGGGGTCCCAGGTTCAATGCCAGTCAAGGGCATATGCCTGGGTTGCAGGTTCGATCCCCAGTAGGGTCTTGCCGGAGGTAGCCGATTAATGATTCTCTCTCATCACTGATGTTTCTCTCTCTCTCTTCTCCCTTCCTCTCTCTGAACTCAATAAAAATATTTTTAAAAAGAGAGATGGAGAGGAGACCCCACCCCAGGAAATTTGTGGAGAGATTGTTTTGCTGAAAATTAAACATGCTCCAAAATCTTCATATAATAATCTCTTATAATTTACTGTTGAACTCCCAAGGACTATGTCTGCTGTAGTGGAAGGCAGAGAATAGTGCTCTGAGACAGAATAATTTGTTTTTCCAAAATGAATCTTTCAGTGAGACACTCTGTGGCCTTTCCAGCCCACCCACTCACCACATGCCCATCTGTTCATTCGTCCATTGATTCATAGTATTTAATATGCGTTGGAACCTAAATGGAAGGATGGCTGAGAAATCTTATTTAGTCAGAAATCTTATTTAATCCCTTTATGTATTATTTTCCTTCTACTTTATCATCCTCCTCCATCCACTCCTTGATCTATTTACCTAAGTCACTTTTTAGTAATTGCTTTTACTATTCACCCCCACTCTTGCCCCACAAGCATTTATTCAATGACCCATGGCCTCCCCTGTACTTCTAGACTTATAAAAACAATGTGACTTTACATATCTTACAATTTAATCTTAATAAAGCTGAATAAAGAGAAATAAAAACTTCTCGCTATATCTGCTATCATTATTCATTGAATTGGTGAATAAGTACCAAATAAGTGATTAGTAACATGCCCAGTGTAAGAGTTTAAAGCCTGCATTGTACCCAGATCATTTACTCAAGAAGTGACCTTCCTATTTTTACTACAAATCCCTGTTGTATGTTATTTTTTTTTATTTTGTTGTTGTTTGATCTTATTTTCCCCCATCATTCTGTATCTCCCTTATTCTCTCTTCCACATCTACCCATCCCCACCTCCTCCAATCAATACACCATGTGGAAGTCTCAGCCAGAATATGCTGTTAGGTATATATTTTTTGGAAAGCATTTCCAGGTTTGGCAGAAACTTTCATTATAAAATTCATTCGCCACAAGAAGCCACACATTTTTATTTGAATATCTTAGTTCCTGGAGATATTGGGTCTTTATTATCTATTGTCACATTTTAACTATATATTACAAAAACCAAACAGGTAAGGCTATTGAAATTTTTTACAAATAAGGAAACCGGGTTTTGGAGGGGTGAAGTATATTCCTTGGTATATTACAGTTTGTTCATGTCTAACTATGTCTAACTCTATTTCTTTATTGATTTGAGACAGAGGATGAAAAAAAGGGAGAGACAGAGAGAAACAGAGAGAGAGAGAGAGAGAGAGAGAGAGAGAGAGAGAGAGAGAGAGAGGGAAAGGAGGAAACATTGATTTGTTATTCCACTTATTTGTGTATTGATTGGTTGATCTTGTATGTGTCTGACTGGGGATCAAACCTGCAACCTTGGTGTATCAGGACAATGCTCTAACCAACTGAGCTACTTGGCCAGGGCTAGTTCTATTTCCTATACTTTTATTCTAGATCCCAGAATCTGAACTACTACTACTGGGTGAAATTTTGGTTGTCTTAGGGAATCATATTGACTTCCAAGCCTGTAAAATTTCACATACTGGGCTGGCAGCAGCACAAATAAGAAAAGCTGTAGAAATCCATTGCCTTTCTTACTATTATTTTAACTAGTGGCCCGATTCATGAAGATTTGTGCAAGAATGGGTCTTCCTCTCCCTGGCTGTCAGCACTGACTTTACTTTGGCCCGGAGCTACCTTTCCACCTTCCCACACTCTCCAGAGACCCAGAGCAGCTGGGGTGGGGTGAGATTTGGCGCCTGTATATGCAAATTAACCCACCATCTTTGTTGGGTTAATTTGCATACTCACTCCTGAATGGCTGTGGGTGTCGTGGAGGTACAGTCAATTTGTATCTTTCTATTTTATTAGTGTAGATGATTGCTTGGTTAAATAAGGGGGGCTCCATCTTAGTACATAAAGGGAAAGAGAAAATCAGAGAATATGTAATGAATGCATTTTTTTTTTTTTAAAGACCATTTTTTTTGTAAGATGGGCAGACTTAAACTATTTTTTCTATGGCATCATTATAAAATTAACCCATTTAGTTCTCCTTTCTCTGATTCCTATCGACTAGGATGGCTTGAAACACTTGATGGTAGATCTTTACAGAAGGAAAAATTGTGCTCCGTCTGCTAACTTAAATATTTGAAACGCTATTTACCATCAATATATCATCTTACAAAAATTAGACAAGTAACTTCCTTTCTTGCAGTCTGGCTGAGAAAGATGGCTTTGCTATGGGGCTGATACATCACGTTTCCCAACCTGTGAAGCTGTCATTGGCACAGATAGTAGGGAGTTTGCCAAAATCATGAATGTCAGCCAGGGAAGTGTCTTGGGAAACATCCTGCCAGCCTCTTCCTGACAATATTTCTCTCTTTGCATTCCTGTTGGCTGGCCATTATGCATTTTTATTCCTACGTTGATTCCATTTCAGACTTCCATCAGATGATAGAAGCATCTGTCCTGTATGGCTTTGTACACATGGTCTCTAAAATATATATAAAATCTCTGTTGCTATTTAGGGACAAACTAGAGTCTTCCCCATTCTGTGGTCCTCATCTAGGGAAACAGGAGGCCCCCAGACTAACTAGTTGGATGGTCTTTATAGAATTATGCTAATATGTGTAGGCTCTCTGCCCTGCTGATGTTGCTCAGTGGTTGAATGTCAACCTATGAACCAGGAGGTCAGGGTTTGATTCCCAGTCAGGGCACATACCAGATTGCAGGCTTGATCCCCAGTGTGGGTATGCAGGAGGCAGCTGGTCAATGATTCTCTGTCATCATTGATGTTTCTATCTCTCCTTCTCCTTTTCTCTCTAAAATAAAAATATACTTGAAACAACAACAACTTCCTTGAATCCCCTGAGGAATTGTGTTATCCTCTCTTCAATTTCAGGGTTTTGTTTTGTTTTGTTTTTCAAAAAATGTAGGCTCTGGAATCTGATTTACTAGGTTGTATCTGGATCCATCATCTGTTCATTGTATGATCTTGAGAAAGTCAAGTACAGTATTTACTGAACCTGAACCCCTCAGCCATGTGAAATCTTGGACAAAATGTAGAGCAATAAGAGATCCTGTGCAGATAGTATGCATGTGGGGTATATTTGAACTTAAATGAGCATTTACTATGAGCCAGGCCCGATGCTTATTGGAGATAGTGTTGAATAATGGACGTCGAAGTTCTGCTTTTGTGGAACTTAGCATTTAGAAAACGAAGCAGAAGCAGTAACTCTGTTTTCAAGTCCCTGCATCCCAAAGCAGTATTTCACTTGGACTGGCTTCCAATCTTTTGTTTGCCTGGACCCTTGGGCCTGTGGCCAGATCAATTGGTTCAGTACTTACACCAGCAGCAGACACTGAATGCCAAGAACACAGGTCTGAGATTTCCTGCTGGAAAATATCAGAAAGTGTGTGTGTGTGTGTGTGTGTGTGTGTGTGTGTGTGTAAGAAACAGAGGTAATTTTCAATTTGTGGTGGTGTTTTTTATTCTTTTAATCAGAGGTCATTGTTTTTGTTAGCCTTTCACCTCTTACAATGTATTTGAGGGCAACGTGGTTTATATACCAATTACTTTGATAACTGTTATTATTTCAAAGAGTTATTATTTTTTATAATGTGTGATGACAAGAGTAACTGCACATTCCCAAGATGACCTCACTAACATGGTGGAGTGCTATGATGCCTACTACCTAGCGTTAGTATTATGATATGATTTGTCTCTGTAACTTACTAAGAACAGGGTGTCTGCGTGAAAGATAACTGTCTTTGAATTACTCAGTTTTTCTGTAGTAGTATCACACTGCGGTGTATAAAGCCACCTTCCTGGTTACATAGCCCATCAGGACACCCTCATCCACCCTGCCCATCTACCGCCATTGTACCCAATTGTAGATGTGATCATGGGAGCAGGCAGAAGCCGATTTAATGTCAAGGCAGCTTTGTGAATTGATGTCTTACATTTTCCTTCCGAGCTCCTTCTCCCCTCTGATTCTGAGACCATTGCCTTTATGCCCGCCCACCATGGTTGATGTTATGAAAACAAAATGATTATATCAGGGTCCTTACTGAAACCTCGTGTTCATGGATTCATGTTGCTTTTTTATAGTCAGAGCCGAACTCCGTGTCTTGGTTTCAAAACTCTACCTCCTGTGTCCCCTGCCTTGTGTTCTATCCTTTCTCTCCACCTCTCTTCTCCTTAGCACAGTGCCCTGGGTATAGGAAATTGTCTTTAGTTTCTCCAATTCAGCATGCTCTCCCCCATCTCCGGATCCTCACCCACATTGTTACCTGTGCCTGGCATGCATTTCCTCCCACTCTGAGACCTGATGATTTAATCATTGCTTCTCTGGGGAGGCTGTTTCTGCCCCTCCACAGGACACTTTCTGGGTGAAGGGAAATTTCTATACACTCTCACATCCCTCCGTTCTTTCCATATCATCACCTCCAGGGCGTGCATCCATGACTGGGAAATTTACTCTAAAGCATGTACTACTTAGATAGCCACCTGCTGATAGTGCATTCAGCAGAAAAGTTTCCTAAAAATCTCTGAATCTCAATCATTTCATTGGCAAATGGAGAAATGGTCTCCGGTGTGCTGTGAGGATACCATGATATGTGCACATATAAAATGTTTATCAGACAATAAGTATCCTATCTAATAAAAGAGTAATATGCAAATTGACCATCACTCTAACACACAATATGGCTGCCCCCATGTGGTCAAAGATCCTGCCTCCCTGTGGATACAAGATGGCCACCACAAGATAGTCAGCAGGGAAGGGCAGTTGGGAGGCACCAGGCCTGTAAGGGAGAGCAGTTGAAGGCTAACAAGCCTGCAGGGGAGGGCAGTTAAGGGTGACAAGGCTGGCAGAGGAGGGATGTAGGGGGCGACTGGGCCTGCAGGGAAGGGCAGTTGGGGGGGACCAGGCCTGTATGGGAGAACAGTTGGGGTGACAGGCCTGCAAGAGAGGGCAGTTAGGAGCAAACAGGCTGGCAGGAGAGCAGTTAGACATCAATCAGGCTGGCAGGAGAGTGGTTAGGGGGTGATCAGGCTGGCAGGAAGAAGTAGTTATGGGCAATCAGAAAGGCAGGCAGGCGAGCAGTTGGGAGTCAGCAGTCCTGGATTGTGAGAGGGATATCTGCCTGGGATAGGGCCTAAACAGGCAGTCAGACATCCCTCGAAGAGTCCAAAATTGGAGAGGGTGCAGGCTTGGCTGAGGGACGCCCCCCACCCCCACCCCCCCGCCCCACCGGCGCCTCTGTGGCCTCTAGTGTTTAATAAATGAATGGAAGAGGTCTTTTTGTATCACAGCCAGACCAAGCAGACTTACCACCCCAGACCAATTTGCAGGTGGCCTTTATCCTGCTCTAATTAACAGGAGCAGCCCTTGGGAGAGGTGTTCCTCACACCTGTGCAGGATGTATGATGTGTGAACATTTGGTGAGTTGGGATGCCTTTGGCCCCTTCGTCTCAGAGTGGGTTTTGAGGTGGATGCATTGGTAGGAGCAGGGCGGTTGCATTGCAGTGAGCAGATGCTCCCAGACTTCTGTGAGGAAAACAGATGTAGCCGCTTGTCACCACGTACCCCAAATCCTTCTGAGGTCCAGACCCGGGCTCTCACAAGCATTTGACGCCTGTAAATGGCTGTTCTTACACACCCACAACTCTTTTATTTGTAATGCCAAACTGGTTCCTTGAACAAGCAACATGCAAAAGTGCATGTATGATACAAATATCGATAACAACATAAAACTAATGACTAGAGACATGCAGCATCCTGTGTTTCAAGATTTCCATTAGCCCATGGATCTGGATTTTACTGAAACTTGCTAAAACTGAATTTTTAGAAGTAAGAAAAATCCTATCGTCCTATTGTGTTTCCTGTGTTGTTGTTGGTTTTTTTTGTTTGTTTTGTTTGTTTGTTTGTTTTTGTCTTTTCTCTGCTTTTCCAGCATGAAGTCTTGGGAACTTGCTTTCCCTGAGGTTGAGCAGAGTGTTTCCAGATAGTTGTTTATGGTGGAATATGGTATGAAGTAGAACGATTTTAGTTATTGCACATTTACCACGGCTGCTTCCCTTTTCCCCTATTTTCCAAATAGCTTAGATCAGATTCTAAAATCAATTGTTTGGGGTAGATGTCTCATCCCCATGCTACAGGCAGAGCCACAGAATCACAAACAAGTGTATTAATTTTTCCAGTTCATGTAGTTAGAGAGACCGGAATCTTAACTTTGTGTTTTTCTCTTTCCAACACTGTTTTTCTCTTCTTCTCCCTCAGTTATTTCTAAAGACAAGGTGCCATTAAAACCTTAGTTAAGGTTGTATTATAATACTAATTTACTAATTGATAAATGTAAGAAAAATATGGCACAGATAAATTCCAACATAATAATGATAATACCATTAAGGGCTTAACTTAAAAAAAAATATTTTAAATCCTAACCCAAGGATATATTTTTATTGATTTCTTTTTAGAGAGGAGAAGAGAGGGAGAGAAACATAGATGTGAGAAAGAAACATCAAACAAATATATATATATATATATATATATATATATAAATACATGGTGGCTAAATGCAAATTATACCAATACCTTCTGTGTCTGAGGAATGCTTTGTATGTGAATGGAAACCTCCAAGAATGATATATTATTCAAATGTTCTTTTTTTTTTTTTAATAAAAATGCTAATTGGAATGTTAAAATGCACATAAATTAAAGCGATCATAAATTAGGATTAATATCACATTAATGAATTATAATCCCACATTCATTAAGACAAAGTGGCATTTCAATATTTGCTCTTGTTAATAAATTTAATACAATAAATGAAAGGGATACATTTGGAGATTCAATAAATATTTGATGTAATCATAGGCTTTAACTTTTTAAAATATTCAAAAGCAAAGTAGGAGATCTAGATGCATTTGAACTCTTTGTTACTGCTTTATGTTTTTTAAGCAAATCTTTTCATTTATTGAAGTGCTAAACACAATTTAAATTGGCAAAGAAAGTGACGGAGATTGTTCTGAAGAAAAGTGATCCCAAGAGAACACAATCTTTTGAGTTCCTAAGAGTTTCTTTGAAGAAGTTTTGTTTGTGCGCGTGTGCGCGCGCGCATGTGTGTGTGTGTGTGTGTGTGTGTGTGTGTGTGTGTGTGTGTTTATGTGTGTGTGTGTATGTGTTTAATATTTTTAGGAACTACATTGGTATTTAAATAACTACATTAAACTGAAAACATGTACTTGAGTGGTATTTTCCAACTATAATTCAATGCGCCCTCCCTTTTTTTGAAGCAAATCAAAAATATAAATTCTTATTTTATTTTAGTTTTTTTTTTAAAGCAGGAGTCAACATAATATTAAAAGAAGCACCAGGTGTCAGAACACACCTGTCTCCCCCTTGACAGTAAACTTAACAGTTGAAAGCCAGGGATCCTGTACTTTTCATCACATTTGAGGTGGGACAGGTGTTCAGTATGTGTTGCCATGACCTGAGATGGAGCTGGATCCCTGATGCAAAGTCGTTATTTTTCAACATTCCAATTTTTAGAAAATGTGCTCCCTGTTCTGGTTCTGGCCTCAGTGTTCTTCATAAAATGGGAATGATTTTTCCTAGAAGAATTGTATGGAACAAAGTAAAAAACATCCTAGACAACCATACGATTTTTTAAAATATATTTTTATTGATGTCAGAAAAGAAGTGAGAGGGAGAGAGAAAAAAAAATATGAATGATGAGAGAGAACCATTGATCAGCTGCCTCCTGCACACCTCACACTGGGGATTGAGCCCACTACCTAGACATGTGCCATGACTGGGAATCTAACACCTGTTGGTTCATAGTTCATGCTCAACCATTGAGCCATGCTGGCCAACCACAAACATAAGATTATAATTTGCATCAGATTATTAGAATTATTTTTGTTTTTGTAAATACTGCAGGCAAAACTGAGTTGGATTCTGGGTCTACTACACTTCATTCAAAAATATAAACCTCAGGGAGGTTATTGTGTGCCTTGTCAATCCTCATTTTTCTGATGTTTTATATGAAACTAGAGGCTCAGTGCATGGAATTTGTACATTGATAGGGTCCTTAGGCTTGGCCGATGATCAGGGCTGATTTGGGGTCTGGGGGGCTACCAGTGGGCCAATCCAGGGGCTCCCGCTGGCACCTGCTTTGGCTGGCCTGGGGCCTATGGGCTGGGGGCAGCTCCTGCATTAATCATCTACCCCCTGGTGGTCAATGCTCATTATAGGGACTGGTCATTCTGCTGGTGGTTTCATTGTTTGGTCAATTAGCATATTAGGCTTTTATTTTATAGGGCATTTTATTTCATTTAGTTTTGGATAAAAATTATGGGAATTATGTGAGAAGTGATTGGCATGGTTCTTGGCATATACTAGAGAACCCTAAAAGGTAGCTAGTAATAAAAACTTTAAATTCATGTATTAATAAACTGAAAAGAATCCATACATGTTTTTTGTTATATTCTCCTTGATCTTTTTATCATTCTATATTATACTAAACTGGTGAAAATCTTTTTAAATTGAGTTTATTGGGGTGGCACTGACTAACAAAATTACACAGGTTTAAGGTACACAGTTCTACAACACCTCCTCTGTACACTGTATTGTATGTTCACTACCCCAAGTGAAGTCTCCTTCCATCACCATTTATCCCCACCATACCCTCCTCTACCTCCCTCCAGCCTTCACTCTCCAGGCCCCCAGCCCCACCCTGGCCCTGCTTGGCAATCACCACACTGCTGCCCATGTCCATGAATGAGGTTTTCTCTTTTGCTCAATCGCTTGACATACCCCCTGTCCCCCCTTACCTCCACCCTACCCCAGCCAACAGCTGTCATCTTCCTCTCTGTCTATGAGTCTGTCACTATTTTACTTACCATTCCAACTTATCTGTTTGAATTTCATTATGTTTTATTTTGATTTATAAGAATACATTTGTGAACCTGTATGCATATACACTCAGTGGCCAGATTATTATGATTTCTGAATACATAATAATCTTCTTTCTCTCTCTCTCTCTCTCTCTCTCTCTCTCTCTCTCTCTCTCTCTCTCGTGCATGAATTTGTGCATGGGTGGAATACAGCTACTGCCAGCCTGGCCAGGGGGAGAGGACATGGGCAGTTGGCAGTCCTGCCTGCTGGTCAACTCCTGGTTGAGGGGACAATTTGCATATTAGCCTTTTATTATATAGGATATACACCGAGTGGCCAGATTATTATGCATTCAGAAATCATCATAGTCTAGCCACTCAGTGTATGCATAATCCATGGACATAGACCATAGTGCAGTGAATGCCTGTGGGTGATACTAGCAGTGTAGAGAGGGACAATGGGGAAAAAAGGGGGACATGGGTAATACTTTCAACAATAAAGATAACATTTTTAAAAAGGATACAGCCACACAGACTCTGTGTGCAGCTTCTGATTGCAGAGATTAGTAAAGTTCCAATAAATGCAAAAAGAACCAGCATGGTATTGAAGCAGGAGGGAGTTAAAGAGAAAACAATGGTGCATCGCTAACCAATGTCCCCTTTTGATTTAGCTGCACACAGACCTGGATCCTGGGAGCAAAAAAATCAAGTATATCCTATCAGGCGATGGAGCTGGGACCATCTTCCAAATAAATGACATAACGGGAGATATCCACGCCATAAAGAGACTGGACCGGGAGGAAAAGGCGGAGTACACCCTCACAGCCCAGGCAGTGGATTTTGAGACCAACAAGCCCCTGGAACCTCCTTCCGAATTCATTATTAAAGTTCAGGACATCAACGACAACGCGCCGGAGTTTCTTAATGGACCCTATCATGCGACTGTGCCGGAGATGTCCATTTTGGGTACGTACACAGAACTATTAAGAGTCACTTTTATCATAGCTCCTGGCCTCAGAGATAGTGCGTGGCTGAAGAAAAGGCATCGGTGACTGTCTTGGCTCTCATTTGTATTTCCAAATCTCCCCCCCCCCCCTTTATTTTGGCCTCGGTGCCACAGCTCAGTAGCTTTAGTCCCTTAGTAATAGGAACCGACGAAGCGGTTTTATTAAAATATCTCTCCTTCCATGACAGTACTTCAATAGGCTGAATTTGCATTCTTCTCTTGCACTTGTACTTGGAGTATTTGTGACTGAGGCGGATTTATCAAGATTTGTTCCAACATGCCAGACTAATCCGGCGGATATTTGCTTGATGGTTAATTATTTGTGCACATTCGCATGCAATTGCAGTGCGTCGAGAAATAGGGAGCCGTTGAGGTCTGTAGGCCGCCAGATACTGAATAGAGCTGGTAGGCTGAACCCAGAGTGGATTAGGAATCACAGTTACTGGAGACTTCTATGCAGTGGTGTCTGACCTTAACTGAACTTAAAAAAAAAAAACCACCAAAAAACAAAAACAAAAACAAAACAAAACAAAAAACCCACACACAGCTAGAGGCCCAATGCATGAAATTCATGTAAGGGGCTCGGCCCTTGCAGCCTCGGCTGCCTCATGGCCCCGCCCACTGGTTGTTCTGGAAGGTCATTCCTCTGTCCAGTCTAATTAGCATATTAGCTCTTTATTATCTAGGATATATATATTTTTTTCTTTCAGAGAGAAAGGGAGAGGGGAAAAGAGAGATAAACATCAATGATGTGAGAGAATCATTGATTGGATGCCTTCTACCCTCTTTCTACTGGGGATGGAGCCTGTAACCTGGGCAGGTACCCTGGATGGGAATCAAAC
Source organism: Pipistrellus kuhlii (assembly GCF_014108245.1). Taxonomy (NCBI): domain Eukaryota; kingdom Metazoa; phylum Chordata; class Mammalia; order Chiroptera; family Vespertilionidae; genus Pipistrellus; species Pipistrellus kuhlii. The sequence continues at coordinate 24,251,844 of NW_023425482.1, forward strand.
CCTGACCTCCTGGTTCATAGCTTGATGCTCAGCCACTGAGCCCTGCCAGCCAGGCTGAACTTTGTTTTAGAAGCACAGCCATCACCAAAAACCCCACCCCCAATTTTTCTGAGCCATTGAAGTACTCATTACATTTTTCAGAGCAGCATATATGTCAAAACATGATTTTCTATTTTTTTTTCTTTTTTGAGGGGGATCTTCTTGTCTCTCCCCAAACCCTGGCCTTGATCCTGGAAATTGCCCTGGTCCCAGACTTTATAATATAGAGCTCTTTCTTATCTGACAAAATTAATAGGCAAGATCCAAAAATGAGAGTGTGAAATATCAAAAATCTTTCTTTAAAAAAATTATTGATTTTAGAGAGGAAAGGAGAGGGAGAGAGATAGAAACATCAATGATGAGAGAGAATCATTGATTGGCTGCCTCCTGTACATCCCACATTGGTGATCAAGCCCGCAACCTGGGCATGTGCCCTGACCAGGAATCTGTGATCTCTGGTTCATAGATTGGTACTTAACTACTGAGACACACTGGCCAGGCCCAAAAGTCATTCTTATGTATGGAATATAGGCACTACTTAGTTTAAAATTACATATAAGAATACATACATCAAAATACAACAAAATCACATACATTCCATGTAGGTAGACATGATGACACAAATTAAACACACACACACACACGCACACACACACACACACACACACAGACATAAATGGAAGGCCAGAATGAGGTGAGCAGCCTAGCTTTAGCTGATATCTCCTGTCTTACCCTATAATGTTGTCAGAAGCGCCCACTGCAGCAGCAACTCAGAATGGATGGCAGGTCTTCACCACTCCCCCAAGTATGACTCCTACCAACACTCTACTTGGTCCATTTTTTGTGCAAGAAAGTCTACCTTTATTTTGTTTTGTTTTGTTTTGATTTTCATCTTTTCAGAATCACATCGCTCCTCTTGGATTGGCTGAAATGACACTTTTTCTAGGGAAACTTGTATGGCTTTCCAGTAGGAAATTCTCTCTCTCCCATTACTATTCCCACAAAAACAAACACACCCTTAAGCAAAATATCTCCATGTGCCTACTTCTTTTAAATCATGACATGGAAACAGAATTTGAGAAACACTTTTTCTTTCTTATTTTCTTGTTTGGGGAAGAGACTTGTTTCTTTCGTTCACCTTCTCATCCAGGTGAGAGTACCGTATTTTTCGGACCATAAGACGCACTTTTTTCCCCCCAGAAGTGGGGGGGAAAAGTCCCTGCGTTTTATGGTCCAAATATAGCCTACACATATACTTAAAAAAAAAAGTTTTTTTACTTGCCTGGCTCTGTGTGGTCTCTGTGTGCTTGCCCGGCTTTAAAATGGTTCTAAATGCTGCTGTTTACTTTACAGGGTTGATTACATGTGTTTATGACTGTGATGTTGGGTTTTAATGCACATAAAATATTTTAGGACACTATTTGTTTCAGAATCTTTTTTTTTTTTTCATTTCCCTTCTCTAAAAACTGGTGCGTCTTATGGTCCGGAGCGTCTTATGGTCCGAAAAATACGGTAATTTGGTTTTAAGGGCAGATGGTCACCTTCAATACGCAGAGACCCCTTTCCTTAACTTGCTAACCAATGATGAAGAGGGAAGTGGTTATTTTTGCCTCACCGTGACGATTTTTACATCTTAATGGCCAAGCCTCTATTTATTGTAAATGTGTCAGAGGCTTCCATTTCTGTGTATATGAGTCATGTGCCTGATAAATATTTTGAGAAAGAAGTTGCCTCCTCCAAGGTCAATTTCAGCTAAGAAAGGGGTTGTGGAGATATTATTAGCTACATTATGCAACGTGCGTGTGCACCTGTAAATATACAGTACATGCTGTTTCTCTATCGAAAAGATTTTTCTTTGTGTGACAGTGTAGACTAAGAAAAATTAATGTTCGTTAACAGGCACAGTTGTTGTTTTTCTTTAAAAAATGCCTTCTCTCTCACATCTTTTTCAAAAACTACATGAAGCGTGCTGCCGTAGTTCCACATGTGGGTCTGACGTTAGATAGAATTCTTAATCCTGGTACCATCCCAGATGATCTGGTTGACCTTGAAGTTCAGGGAGGTTCCATGATCACTCATTTCCCTTAGCTACAATGCAAAGATCGACATTTCCATCTTGCTTTCATTGTATGAGAATTGTGATTGCGTACAAGATTAAGGTGTACCTTAAAGTAAACAGGCACCCAATAATTGATTGTTGTGGTGGTTTCCAAAAATTGCTTTTATTGCCCAGTTGGTGTGGCTCAGTGGTTGAGGGTCGACTTTTGAACCAAGAGGTCACAGTTCGATTCAAGGTCAGGGCACAAGCCTGGGTTGCAGGCTCGATCCCCAGTATGGGGCGTGCAGGAGGCAGCCAGTCAATGATTCTCTCTCATCATGGATGTTTCTATCTCTCCCTCCCTCCCTTTCCTTCCTCTGTGACATAAAAAGAAACATATTTTTAAAAAACTTACTTTTATTCATCTATTTCCCACTTTACGTTGGAACCTTTCCCCATGGATCGATCCCATGTAATCGCGTGTCTGGTTACTGTTTGACTCCAGCCTCTCTGGGTACAGGAGGCAGAGGCAGCCGCACTATTTTATTGTCAGGTGTGAGTTATTCCCTTCATTTCTCACGAAGGTGAATATCAGGAGGAAGGTCACTACCATCTCCTCTCTCTCCCCATTACCACCCTCCTCCCTCAGCCGGCCTCTCCCGTCCCCTCCCCTCCTTCCTCCTTTCATTTTTCTTCCTTTGGTACCACAGAAAGGCCAGCACCTGCACCTGTGAGTCCCCAAGAATGCCAGCGAGGGCTAGGGAGGGGGATCTCGTTGGGCAGAAAGTGAAAAATAAAATTCTAATTGAGAAATTGGCCATGATGAAATGGAAATGAATCGGATGTTCAGGGACCGTCTGCCAGTCGACAAGCTGTCAAGACAAAACGCACATATATATTTGCCCAAATGGCAGCCGCATTATTTTAGAAAGATCTTATTTGGGAGCCAGGAATACAGCTCTTTTCTATTTGCCTGTGAATCGCAGAACTTGATGACAATTCGCTTTTATAGCAAATACAGCAGAAAGGGCGATGTGTGAGCGAGTCTGGGTCTTACTCTGGATACCAAACTAGCTTTGTTGAAGTTGGTGTTTCCATGCAAATGCACCCGTGTTTATGGATTTCCAAATACTTTACGTAGGTATTTTTCATGCTGTTGTGTAGGGGGCGGGGAGTGGTGTTTAACCCTGATTTTATGTCGACACCTGGATTTGGGTAAAATCAGCTTTTTTAACCTAGAGTTGCAGGTTGTTCGGCTGCACATCTGCCTTCTGCCTGCATAAGAAAGTAATCTCACTTTCTGTCTTGTGGGCAATGCTCTCTACCTACAAACCCATGTTTGGGAAAATTCAGCGATTATTTTGAAAGCATTTGGCACGACTTAGAGTTGGTCTCCAACAGATACTAGTTTCTTTACAGTTATCCACTTGTGAGTTTCATCAGCATAATTTTAAAAATCGCCTCTATGACATGAATCTCAACAGCCTTAACTTTGTGTTTCACAGATATGCATATTGGAATGAACTCTGTTTTGTTCAAAAGAGCATATTAGTGAAGATCAAATCAAGGGATGAGAAGGCCAAGTACAGTAGTCCCTCCTTATCTAAAGGGGATACATTTCAAGATGCCCACTGAATACCAAAAATAGACCCTATGTATGCTATTTTCCATATTTATATATATATATATGCATCTAGGATAAAGTTTAACTTATAAATTTGGCATAATGAGAGATTCACCTCAATAACTAACAATAAAATGGAATAATTATAACAAAATATTTTAATAAAAGTCATGTAAATATGGACTCTCTCTCTCAAAGTAGCTGAAATGTTCTCTTTAATATTATCAGACCGCAGTTGACTGCAGGTCATTGGAACCAACTGCCTTGCCCACCACACCCCATGGCTTTTGGAATGAACAGTCGAGGAGGCAGGCAGATAGGCAGGTACGGAGGCAGGTATGGAGATAGGAAACTACATAATGCTCTCTGCTTTTCTTGTCTTATCTATCTAGTCATTTCTTAATATGTAATAGCCTTATGGCAACTGCTTCCAATCTGTACTCAAAATAGGTTTATTGAAAAAAACAAAGTCAAATTTAATTGATAAACACTGAATTAAAGAAAGAAAAGTACCCTACTTTTTATACTGGTCTTTGAAGTATCCACTGAGTGGACAGATTATTATGATCTCTGAACACAAAATAATCTGGCCACTCAGTGTCTATCCTATATAATAAAAGGCTAATATGAAAATTTCCCCCTTGACCATTTGTTGGACCAGCAGGCAGGCCTGCCAACCACCCATGTTCCCATCCCCCTGGCCAGGCTTGCCACACCCCACCCATGCACAAATTCATGCACTGAGCCTCTAAAACACACACACACACACACACACACACACACACACACACACACACACTTAGTAGCCAGATTATTATGCGTTCAGAGATCATAATAATCTGGACACTCGGTGTATACTGATATGTATCCTAATTTAACAAAAATTAGGTTTTTGCATCCAGTTGTGGTTTGTGGGTGTGTATATGTGGGAGGAGGTGCTTCCCTCACACCACTAAGCAATTCTTGAACACCATCAGGGTGTCTTGTAATTCAACTCAACTCTGACTCTATCCTTCAGGGAAGTAGCATCGCTTTCCACAGGTTGACATGGTCCTACCAGTGCCCACCACCCCCACTCCAGAGGCCAGTCATAAGTCCTGTTGTCACCTGTGCTTCTGACCAACAGGCTATATCAGAGGTCCCCATGGCCCCTCTTCTTGGGTTCCATTCATTTGCTAGAATGGCTCACAGACTAGAGTGCCCATGTATTGTAAAAGGATATAATTTAGGAACAGCCAGATGGAAGCGATGCAAGGACAAGGTACATGGGAACGGGCACAGAGCTTCCGTGCCCCCTTCAGGGCACCGATCTCCCCAAACCTCCCAGTGTTCACCTCTCCAGTGCTCTCTGAAGCTGTTTTTTGGGAAGACTTCATTCCCTAGTTATGAGTGAATAAATTATTGGCCATTGGCAGTTGATTCAACCTGCAGTCCTTCTCCCCTCCCTGGAACCTGTCTCTATGCCAGGCCACGTGCTAATTCAGCAAGCAGTTAAATAGTGAGATTTCCCATTTCTAAGGAGTGAATTGAAAATCACAATGGCTATAGCTTACATGGCTTAGCTTTGTATTCTTGTCTCTGACCAATCTTCTATAAAAAAAAAAAAAAAGATTCCCAAAGTAATAATTAAAGAGATTCATTTTTTAGCCCTGACCAGTATGGCTCAGTGGATAGAGTGGCGGCCTGCAGACTGAAGGGTCCCAGGTTCGATTCTGGTCAAGGGAATGTACCTTGTCTGCTGACAAATCCCCAGAAAAGGGTGTGCAGGAGGCAGCTGATCAATGTTTCTCTCTCCTTGAAGTTTCTGACTCTCTATCCCTCTTACTTCCTCTCTCTGTAAACAATCAATCAAATATATTTTTAAAAATAGATTCATTTTTATATTCTTTTTTATTATTCAAGAGACAGTGTTTGTCACATACACTTAAAAGATTAAAGAAATTGTATGTGGATCTTAAACCTAGCATACTTCTTTCTGATAATGTTGAGATTGTGGCTTGCTTTCTCTCTCAGCTAGATATTAAGGCAATTCAGCAGCATTTCCCTGTTTTATAGAAGAGATGCATAGTAAAAAAGAAAGAAACATATTGATGGGTTTGATTATATTTTTTGCCTTATTCGATTCAGAGTGATGAACAAAATTGAAATTCTTTAGGAAAACATGGGAAGGAAATCACGAAGATTGAAATAAACACCCTCATAAGAAACCCAGCTGTTCGACCTGATATGAATGCCTATAACAGCTGAGGTTTCAAAACTAAGATGGGGAGAGGATGGTGAAGTTTCTGTTCTGCATTAAGAAGCTAAACCTTCGTAGGGATGCATAGACAGTTGGCTTGATAGCTTATTTCTTTTTATACAGAGTGATATCCCTTTGTCTGCATTTACCACATTTTGTCTGTTCACCTTCTGAGGAACATCTTGGTTGCTTTTCCATTTTGGCAATTATGAATAATGCCTCAATAAACAAATGAATACAAACAGAAATGTCTAGAGTATTCCAATGTGAAAGTTATTGGCAATGAACTGTGAGAGGTACCTAAAATGCATTAGTCTTCTAAGAGGCATTGTGTGGTGTCTACATTATGACTAAGAACAAGTTTGGTGTATAATGATGGAAATAACCATGCAAGGTTCATTTGAGGGCCTTTGGTGATGAGAAAACTCCTTCCACCAAATTTTGCTTTGACGCTTACTCTCATGTTCTCCCTAAATGATAAGAGGCTATTTCATAAGTCTATGACTGATAGCACAGTAATATAATTAATTAATTGTATTTTCCCTAGTGAACTCTATTTTTAGTTCCTTATCATTGTCAACTCATATCCCTGGTTTCTTCAAATATAAGGGTTGTGTTGTTGTTGTTGTTGTTGTTTTTTAATCCAAATATCAACTCATAAAAAATATGCTAACAAATGTAGACTAGCTTAGAAAATTTTATTAGAAATTGTACCTATGCTCCTGTTTCTATGCAGATAAAATTTTATCGAAAGTCAGCTTTCAGAGTTTTTGAAAAGAGTTAAAATTCTAGAGCTATTCAGTGTAGGGTGGGCATAGGAGCCTCAGATCTGCTTCTGCTTCGGGATTCCATTAGCAAGATTAAAAACCTAAGTATTTTCAATGGCCTCCTGTTATACATTTGTCTATGAATTTAGGAATTCCAAGTAAGTAGTTGAAATCTTTGAATTCTTTTCAGATGATGAATTCTCAATCACTATCCAGTAAAAATTCTTTAGAATGGATAAATCACCAGAAAATGTAGTGAAATATTGCATTTGATTTTTCAAGTTGTAATATAGGGAATCGCTTTTAATCAGTATAACAGAATATTATGTAAAACTGAATTTCAGTAAGTTACTTGTAGGAAACTTGAACCCACTGAAAACAAATTTTATAATCTCTGCCCCCTAACTTTACCCCCTGAACAGTCGCTCCTTGTGGAATGGGGACTGTTGTCACAGATTAATTCAGATACCTCTAGGTCCCATTTGTAGGTATCTCATCATTTCAATCAATGTTAGCCCCATTCATGGATATCTCATAATTTAAATTGATGTTTCCAATTAGAACATTGACTGAGCGTTAATAATATCTAAGTAAAAAGGCAACCTTGACTCTATATCTCTATGTGTGCTTTTAAACCAGGTCAGCCAATCAATATACCAATTAAACAATGGTTTAGGGGCCTATTCATAGCAAGAACAACCGCTGAAGTTCTGTGTGTTTCCATTTTAATTTTTCTTCCACTGTGTCCTTGTGCTTGCTCATTAGAATGAAACTCAATTTAATTGAATAACAATTTGATCATCAATTTGGTTATCCTGGTGCTAGCTCTTATAAAGTTTTTCAGAAATCTATCTTTTATTCATTTGTTTGTTGGCTCTTCCTGTTTCTGTGTATATTGGTTAGCCTCTCTGAAAAGTAGACCTCACTTCCATGTAACTCAGAGAAATGCTCTATGGCCAACACTTCATCTGGGCCTATCCTGAGCCCTTCTGAGGAAAGTCAGATCTACTGATTCCTACTCAAACAATTTTGTGGTACTTCAAATGCTGAGAGGTGTTCTCATAGCAGAAAATCTGCGCTCATCATAAGGAAACCCCACGAGATACCTCAGGATCATGGGATCATCTGGGTAGACTCCTATGAGAATTGATATTTTCAGATTCAACATATTTATTGATTCTACAGACAGAGTGCAAATTGTTCTTAAATTATTCGAGCCATGTCTGTGTGTAGCACTCTGTGAATTAGCTAGCATCAACACTCATGGTGTTATAAGTTCTTTCTTACCCAGTCTCCTTAGGAAACCATGTATTAGAAGGGGCTGCAGAGTAATGCCCATGGAGGTCAGCTTTTGCCCACAGTCGCCTGTCAGAGAAATGAGCCCACAGCATGTCAGAACACATCCAACACGCGCATTTGTGAAATTCTGAAGTCTTGGCCGAAAATGAATGTGGGACACCTTTGTCAGTACATTTTTAGAGTGTGGCAGTGATCTTCAACCCTGTTCATCTCATGGCACATATAAACTAAATACTGAAATTCTGTGGCACTCCAAGAAGTACATTTTTTGCTGATTGGGCAAAAAAAATAGGTATACTTAAAAAATATATTTTATTGTTTTTTTTGCAGAGAGGAAGGGAGAGGGATCGGGAGTTAGAAACATTGATGAGAGAGAAATATCGATCAGTTGCCTCCTGCACACCCCATACTGAGGATGTGCCCGCAACCAAGGTACATGTCCTTGACTGGAATTGAACTTGGGACCCTTCAGTCTGTAGGCCAACACTCTATCTACTGAGCCAAACTGGTTAGAGCTAGGTATACTTTTTATTTATTGTTGTGTTGGCTATTGTTATGTTTTTATTTGACAATCTAAGGGAAAAGAGATCATTGTCCCTGACTGAATAGTCATGTATTGCATGTTGTAAAAATTCCTATAGCACATTAGTTGACAATCACTGGTGTATGGCATGCTCTTCTCAGATGCTTGCCCCTCAGAGCTGGTAGAGGGGTTCCTAGAGACTCTATGCATGTATTAATACTATTTTTTAACTTCAATATTTGTGTATCATGAGCTTAATTATTGGGCTTCCTGGATTCACTGAACTTTAAAAGTATGATGAAATCTATATATCAAGGCAGCTACATGCATAGATAAGAATATAGACCAATATGTAGAAAATGGTAGGGAAAATATGCAAACTGTTAAAAGAGCGAAAGGATAAAGGTATGAATAAAAACTTATGTAGAAAAAGAAGATGTAAATTGTGTGTGAGTGTGTCTTTGGTATTAGTTAGATATCCTAAAAAAAAAATAGTTACACTGTGAGTCTGTAGCTGAGACCATGCGGATCGTCTCAGATATATTTTTCATTCTAAGGGAATGAGGTTTCATTCCGTGTGACCGTGCTCAACGAGTTTAAAGTCAGAAAAATCACATTTGTGGCACTTTAAAGATGATTTCATTCATTTCTTTTTGTCAGAGAGCATGCCACCAAGGAATCTTCTCTTTACAACCATGTTATACTTTTCAGATCTCATCATTATCTTCCAATTACGAATCTTTGCAAACCACAACAGTGGTTTGAGTTCAAAAAATGCTGGAGGAGGAGAGAGGAGGGAGCTAATCAAATAAAAGTTTTTTAATAGGTGTTGAAGTGGCCATATGTATGCCTTCTGAAATCCAATGTTAATCACTTAAGGCTAGCATAATGAATAATTACTTTATTCCTACATAGAATGCAATATTTCATAAGTGTTTATGCCCAACACTGTTCATGTAAATTCATTTAATCTGAACAGCCTTATCGTTACTCTCATTTTATTTTTGTTTTAAATACATTTTTATTGATTTTAGAAAGAAAAAGGGAGAGGAAGAGAGAGAGGGGCATCCATTGGCTGTCACCCTCATACCCCCCGACTGGGAATCCAAACAGCAACCTCTTGTTTCATGGGACAGTGCTCAACCAACTGAGCCACACTGGCGAGGGCCGTTACTCTCATTTTTAAAAAGAGGAAACTGAGGCACACAGTTACAACATAGCTTACTCCAGGTCATATGGTTGGTGAACATGGGAGCTCCTCATCAGATGAGGAGAAGGGAGTTATTGCAGGGGCCAGAGCATTTGCCACTGTGGAGCTGATAGAGACATCTCTGCAGAGCTCTTGTCATTGCTTCTGGTGATGGGCAAGAGAGCTGAACGTGAAATGGGAGAGACCAGGCACAAGAAGACAACGGAAGCCTGCACCTGCCTCTCCTCCTCCGTTTTCCATGTGGTGGGAAACCTGCAGAAGAAGACGATGCCCTTTCTCACATGCCTGTGCATGTATCCCTCCCAGGATTTGGAGAATTGAAGGAGCAGATCTGATAGTTGTTGAAGGAGCTGTGGACTTGAATTGTGCTCTATGCCAACATCGTGCATTTGAAAATCTGAAATCCCCGAGTGCTGCCCCCATGCATGATGCTCCATGCCAACTTCCTACCTACCTTCTCCACACCTTTGAAATCTCAGGCAAAACCTAACCAGGACAATAAAGTCATCCCTTGGGATCCAGGGTTTGGTTCCAGGACCCGCCAAGGATATAAAAATCCATGGATGCTCACATCCCTTAGTTGGGCCTCTGTGTTCATGGGCCCTTCATTTATGGATTCAACAAACAGCAGATCCTCAGATGCATAACCCAAGGATACAGAGGGCCAATGGAATAAGGAAGGGAATTCTGGAAATGCAGTCCCAAGCTATCTAACCGGAGAACAGAGCCAGGACAGAACCTGTTTATTTAGCTTGTACTATAGGCTAGGTATTATGTCAAACACCATACAGATTTTTATAAGGATGCATTATACATGTTGAGTATATAATGTCAAGTGTAATTGTTGCACATTATATATGACATGAAAATTATATAGCACATAGGTCAAGTGTTATCAAATATTTACTGTAAAAATATAAATCCTAGAATGGATGTGTGTTATGGATTGACTTGTGGTCCCCAAAATTCATATATTGAAGCTCTCGCCCACCATGACCTCAGAATGAGACTCTATTTGAAGGTAATGCTTTTCAAGAGGTAACTACAGTTAAGTGAGGACATATGGGAAAGCCCTGATTCAATCTGACTTGTTTCCTTACAAGAAGAGGGGATTTGGAAGCACAGAAGGACACCAGGGACACATATGAACACAGGGATGACAACGTGAAGCAGCAGCAAGAGAACAGCCATCTGCAAAGTCAAGGAAAGAGACCTCAGGAGAAATCAACTCTGCTGTCACTTGGCTCTTGGACTTCCAGCCTCCAGACTGTGAGAAAACACATTTCTGTTTTATGAATCACCCAATCTGTGGTAGTTTGTTATGGCCACCGCAGCAAACCGATACAGTTTGTGGGGCCAAATTTACTTAATTAGGATGCTTCAGAGTCAAAATCCAAAAACCAGAGATTTATGAAATCAGTAACTGCTGGGTCCCTCTAACAGCCATGAGGGAGGGTCATAGCTCCACAAACAGATTGAGTAAACATCTGTTCCTGGCTATGGGATTTTTTAAAAGGAAACTGTATGTTCAAGTATGTGGAACCTCTATATTTTTAAATAAATATTTTATGTTAGTAACGTTTAACATGAAAAGTTATAAAATTGCAGAGTTCCCATGTACTTTGCCACCATTACTAGCATTTTACATTGGCATGGTACATTTGTCAAGATGAATGAACCAGTTTTAACATAGGCCATTTAAGTCTTCATGAGTACTGGTTAGCTATTTCTTGTAGGGTTTCCCTCATTTTGGATTTGTGTAATGTTTTGTTCCTATTGATATTGGGGCGATGTGTTGGGGGAGGAAGACCATACAGTGGGAAGTGCCATTTAATTACCTTTTCTCACGTGCATATTATGAATAGGTTTATACATGTTGACATTAACCTTGACCACCTGGCTGAGGTGCTGTTTGCCAGATTTCTCTAGTATGAAGTCACTCTTTTTCTCCCCTTTCCAACTGTACCCTTTGGAAGGAAGGAATTCACTATGTACATTCCTTCTTTTCTTCCTTCCTTCTCTTACTCCCTCTTTCCTTTCCTCCCTCCCTCCCTTCATCCTTTCCTTCCTTCCTTCCTTCCTTCCTTCCTTCCTTCCTTCCTTCCTTCCTTCCTTCCTTCCTTTCATTTAATCATTCTGTACTCAGAGTGATTTTACATTTCAGGTTATAATCCAATACAACTTTATTTTTCTCAATTTCCCCCCCACCCCCAGCTTTGATCATTGGGAGATTTTTAGTTGTCTTCTGTGTTCCTTTAACATTTTTTTTTAGTTTGTTGTTTAGAGCTTACTTTATTAGTGACTTTCACTGCATGATACTCTGCATTCTTCTTGCATATTTATCACCCCAATTCTAGAATTAGATATTTCTCCAAGGAGTCCTCATACTTTTATTGGGGTGTTGGAAACTAAGATCTAAGTGTTAAGTGTACTTGCTGCTATAGGACTTTTGCTTCTAGCCCTTCCAGTTGACAGAGAGAAAACAAATATATGCGGGAATACTTGCATATATACATAAACATGTGTACGTGCGTGTGTGTATGTATTGTAGGTGTAATCCTTTTACTCCTTTCTGTAAATTTTAAAAGTATATTTTAATATGGTTATATTATTTTGTCACAGCTTGCATTCCATCCTAGGAAATCCCAACATCCTAATTTTTAAAAAATTTGCGTATATATCACTCATTATTCTTTGCAGTTCTAATGGTTCTGACAGGTAAATTGTGCCATGTATCCATTATCCCAGTATTGTCGTTTTAATATCTTAAAAACAATCCTATAAAATGTCCTTATTAAGCTTACTAGAAACCTACTGAGTCTCAGAGAATCCCCATCTCTGGCTCCTATGATACTTCCATCTGTCCATATATGACAACTCAAAAAGGGGAGGAGCATACTGCTTCTTTTAAGCAAAAAATTTCTATTGAATGCTGAAGGTACCAGTGAAAAGGAGTCATTCAAAGGAATTTTTATGAGAAAGGGACTATAACAATATATTAGAAAGGGACTATAACAATATATTTCTCCTTCGCTATGTAAATGATATGTAAAGATGATACCTATTCCTACTCAAATTCTGTGCAGTTTCTCCTTATATGGACCTAGAGAATAGATGATTCTTCCTCTGTCTTTCTTATGAAAGATATCGGCTCCCCACGGCAAGGCATGGGTGTGAATTTAGTAAGATGTAGTGCATCCTATATAATAAAGATGGAATATGCAAATTGAACATAACTCTGTGACAAAGATGGCCGCACCCACAGCCAATAAGGAAGGAATATGCAAATTGATGTGACAAGGCCAGAGGCAGAAAAGCGGCTCCAGGCTGGAGCGAAGGCAGAAAGGTGCCCCCCTGGGCCAGAGCGAAGGCAGTGCCGGCAGCCAGGGGAAGGAATGCCGATTCTTGCACAAATCTTCCTGCATCGGGCCTCTAGTATCTTCATAATGTAATAAGATTAGGTGAGGAAGTCATTTTCCCTTTTATCTGCCATCGACTACTGCCCATATAAAATCAATGAACTGAAATGTCAGATTCCTAGGAAAGTTAGAACCCGAATGGGGGCTGGAATACCCCTTCCTCGGGGCTTATAAAAGGATCACGCATCTCTTTGAACTGGGAAAGAGAAAAGGAATATTCTCCGTTCAGTCTGAAACACAGCCTCTTCACGCTGAGTGCAGTGTCCCTCCTCTATCCATTTAGATACCCAGATGTATACATGGATGTGAGGTAACCTACAGTCCTCTGTGCTTTGTCCTTTTTAAACTTACTATTAGAGGTGGTGGTGGTGGTGGGGACACAGTTGATCAAGATTAAAAACATACGGCAAAATTCATACCTGAGCATGCCTTCATTGTCCTTTTCCTCACCTTGACAGAGTCAGCTGAGTAATGATGCTCACCCCTGCATCTTTTGCTGTTGCTGCTGTATTGCTCTTCCTAAGTGTTTATCAGGGCTGCTGCTACCATCATGTGGCAATGAAATAACACCAAACAATCCCCACACACTCTTATGTATATGTAACAAGTTCCGACGTCAACATTAAAGGGGAGGTGAAGTGCCGGTATCCATCTTAAGAGCTACTCTTGTGGTGTCTCCCAGCTCCGATAAACACTGCGTGAGTGCACAGTCAGGGCCTATTAAGAGGACTGCACACAAGGAAAGCCAGACCACATGATGCAAATCCGGCATTGTCTCCACTGCTTGATTTTGCACGAAGGACATTGGTGCGGCAGATTTTTCATAAGTATAGGCAGCAATGCCTGGCCCTGCTCAGGTTTGACTATATTTTCACCTTTTCTTGCCTACCCCCCACCAACGTACTTTTTAGATTATGCATTTAAGTCTAACACCTGAACAGTAAGATGCGTATGAGAGCACCAGCCCCCATGTCAAACAGACTAGTGTAATCAGCACCCAGATAGAAAATCTGTATTGTGCCAACCTGCACAATTCATTCCTGTGCCTGCCTCCTGTCACTGTTCCCGTACTGTAACCAGCATCCTCACTTCTGAGAGCATCGACTGATCTGCTGTTTTTGCTTCTGTGTCTGGTCACTTTCTCCCAATATCTCCAATAAGCTTGAAACCAGGTCTACCAGATAGATGGATTAGGTCTGTGAATGAATCAGCGAATAGATTGATCATTCTATTCATTCGTTCTGTTTCTCTCTTTGCTTCCATCTTCCCTGTTTTCATCCTGGCTCTGGAAGGTGACTTGGATACTAAAAATGGGATTTGGAGTTTCCTTTCATTAGGTGAGCAGGCTGGCAGGCAGAGTGGATAGGGGTAATCAGGCAGGCAGGCAGGTGAGTGGTTAGGATCCAGGTCCCTGGATTGTGAGAGGGATGTCTGACTGCCGGTTTAGGCCCTGATCCCACAGGGATTGGGGGCTAAATTGGCAGTCAGACATCTCTTGATGGGTCCCAGATTGGAAAGGGTGCAGGCTGGACTGAGGGACACCTTCCCCCCTTCCCCCCATGCATGAATTTCATGCACTGGACCATTAGTTTTTAAATATATTTTTATTGATTTCAGAGAGGAAGGGAGAGGGAGAGATAGAGACATCCATGCTGAGAGAGAATCATCAATCAGCTGCCTCCTGCACACCCCCAACTTGGGATCAAGCCCACCACCCAGGCATGTGCTCTGACCGAAAATTGAACCTTGATCTCCTGGTTCATAGAGCAATGCTCAACCACTGAGCCACACCAACCGGGCTGCAGGCTAATTTTCAAGTCTGTTAAAGATTTCATCTCCTTCTGCCTTTTTCTGCATACACATTATAATGGATTAATCTGTGCTTGACTGTAAACTCCCTGAGAATGGAGCCTGTGCTGCTTTTGTCCCTTATTGTCTTCAAGTGCCTGTAACGGATCCAAAGGCATAGCTGGTAGCTCAGAAAATGTGTATGAAACAAACAGACTAAGGAAGGGAGGTCTAAGGTAATGAGCAATGTTCTCACTCAAGATTCCAGTTGCAGTTTGGGAAGCAGACAGAAAGCCTCTCTGCAGAGGGCTTTGGAGTTATCCTCAATGCAGGGTAACTTTTGCTCACAGTATATGGTCCTCACCCAGGCTGAGGAAGAGACTGAGAGACTATAGCGATGACTGGGGCACAGAGCTATTTGCAAGGATGCTAACAAGGAGCTGGTGCAGTGATAGCATCGGAGAAATCCAACGGCCAAGGAAACTTCTCTGTCTGATGGAAGCGGGAGGCGTGTTGGTGTTGAAAAGTTATCGAGATCTGCATTGCCTCTCAGAGTGACAAGGCCGCCGATCCTGAAAAGTGACACAGAGGGGATTTCTCTTAGCGGAGGCCGTGTCTTCAGTCATCCTGCATGCATTAGGCTGATGGGGGAATGAGGAAAGCGCTCCCCGTCCAAGTGAGAACATTTGTTTTTCTTTGGATATTCAGATTTCTCCCTCTTGTTGAAAAGAAATCCACCTTATGCCTTAATATTCTTTTTCTTGAGACTCAATATACATGAAGTTGATTATTATTATCTTTTAATTTGTGGTCACCAGAGGTAAGATAACCATTTCTCAGCCTGTGTTGGAAGAAACTCATTTGTGTCGGATTAGGGCAATGGAATAGGAGACTCACTCTCTGGTCTTTTATTTTCCAGTGGCTTTAGAAATGTGGGCAGGACATGGGGATGAATACATTATTCTTATTCAGATGTAAGGGATCAGGCAGTAATTTAGACAGCACGGGATAAAGTGGGATTTAATGCCTAACGGGAGATGCTAAATGGGTACTCCTCCGGAGCAGCAGAGGGATGTGGACTCCGGGCAGTGACTTATGGATCATAGAGCCTCTCGTTAAATGTGCAAACTTGGATAGGCCATTTCTCTTCTCTGTGCATCCAATTTAATTTGTAAAGGCATGGTATTCTTTCATTGTTATTTCTGGAACTAATGAGCATGCATGAGTGACACTTAGGAGATATTCAGTAACTAGTAAGTAAGAAGTAATAGCACATGAGATACCTGGGTTAGTGTCTTACGGTCTGTGCTTAGTAAATCCTCACCATGAATGTCATCATTATCAACATCATTAATATTACTGTGAACCATCACTGCACTGGGCAGTTCCCTCTGATCTGATGTCCACGATTCTGTCTGACTGGTTTTTCTTTTCCCTCCCCCTCCTCCTTTCCTCCCTCCTTCCCTCCCTCCCTCCCTCCTTCCCTCCTTCCCTCCATCCCTCCCTTCCTCTTTGCCTCCCTTTCTTTCTTCCTCCCTTCCTCCCTCCCTCCCTCTCTCCCTTCCTTCCCCCCTTTCTTCCTCCCTTCCTTCCTTCCTTTCTTCCTTCCTTCCTACCTTTTTGTATTAAGAAATTGCAATTCAGAAATGGACTCAAACTCTTACAGCAAAGTATGCAGTGGACCTGGGATTTAACTCTCTCCATCTTATCACAAAGTCTTTGTGTAACTAAAGTATAGTTCTATCCCTCCAAATAGAGTACACCATTGCATAGTTAATATGTGCATCTTGTTATCATAAAAAATCACCACTGCTTTAAAGGTAAATATGGCATCAGTCACTTTTCATTCCATTATCCCCACACTAAAGCCTTTGTAGTTATGTTGAAACTAGAGGCCCGGTGCATGAAATTTGTGCATAGGTTGGGTCCCAAGGCCTGGCTAGGCAATGAGGGCTGATCAGTGGGGTGACCTGTGGGGCAATCAGGGGGTCCCCACTGGCACCTGCCTTGGCTGGCCTGGGGCCTGTGGGTTGGGGGCAGCTTCTGCATTGAGCATCTGCCCCCTGGTGGTCGTTCCACTGGTCATTCTGCCATTCAGTTGATTTGCATATCAGGCTTTTCTTATATAGGATTCCTAAAGCCAGATGAATTTCAAGGTCCTTCCATTTGGATGTAACTTTCTCAAGGTGCTCCTTGAACCATGGTCTTTCCCTAGGGAAAGAAAATGGAATTCATACTCAATTTACCACCCTTCACTAAGAAACATATAATAATGTTCAAAGACAACTTCAAGTTCACCTGACATCTGACTAGATGGTCAGCTCTGAGGAGGCAGGACCATTGCTTCCATGTCTGTGGCACACAGTGTGTTTGTATTCCTATATATTTTTTTAACTGTGACAAGGAAAAACATGGAAGAGCTTCTTTAGAGTCCCCTTTCCTCTTAGTTTTAAATGTTATTTATGAACCATAAGTTGAAGCATCCATCTTATATAAAAATCGCTGTTTGAAATTTTAACTCTTCTATTTTGGCTTCTGTAAATGCTTGCTTGCTTAAATAATAAGGAAAATAAGACTACTCCCACTTTAGAGAGACCATTAAACCTTCCCTGGATGAAGTTATCAGTGCTGGCTTTGTTATCAGGCCAGCCTTTGGTTGAGTTTTCAAAGCCCCAGCACTTAGGGCTCTTTAAGAACTTACAAAGGGGATCAGAAACATCACATATTTGGGAAACAAAGAAGGTAAAAACATATAAATAGGAAAAGTTCCTCCATGTTGGGTCCAGTTTCTCTCAGCCAGCACATCATAATAAAGTGTAACTTCATCTCTCTAAACATTGCTCAGTTCTTCTCCGGTCTTTTGTAACAAGGTTAACGCAGTTTCCCAAAGTATTTATCTTTGTTCTTGAAGGAAGCAAAATTCTCTAATATTGTTTTTTTTTTTTTCTTAGACACATCTTCCCCTCCCCTTCCCTCTCTTTGTCTTCCTTCTCCTCGTCTCTCTCTCTCTCTCTCTCTCTCTCTCTCTCTCTCTCTCTCTCACACACACACACACACACACACACACACACACACATGTTCACTCCCTCCATTCTCTCTTATTTCTACACATTGCAGTGGTATGTGAATTTGTGTGATATACACTGTACAAGTTGGACAGGAAATGATGCCCTCTTTCCAAATCAAAGAGAAAAATGTGTGGAGTCTAACAAAAAATATCTGGCTTGCCTCACATTCTCTCTGCTCTGAAATATAAATTCTGTCCCAGAGGGAATTCTCTTTTCTGGCAAATATAGTCTTCTCTCCACACATAGCACATGGGGAAAGATGTGTAAATTCTAAAGTCTTCATAGAAACACGAGCGAACATTAATTTTGTATTATTTTGGCAAAAAATTCAGATGAAAAATTTTTTATATTGCAGGATCTCATTCAGGGCCATGCGAGTTCCAAAGGATTGAGTTTCAGCAAATGCCCATGAGGCCTCCGTTTTAATAATTCCATGTTATGCCATTGACTTTTTCTTTATAAGTTTGTCCATTCCAACCATAATATACAGCATCGGGTTGTTTTGTTCTAAGATAATGAAATTATCTCTTTATGGTGGTGCTTAAAGTGATTGTGTTTGACTTCAACAGGTTTTAGAAATGTAGTAAAAATATATCTAAAAAGGGACATGACAGGCCTACCCAGTTTTCCCAGTGGCTAGAGCATCGGCCTGTGGACCTAAGGGTCACCTGTTGGGTTCCGGTCAAGGGCATGTACCTCGGTTGCAGGTCCCTCCTCGGCCTGGGCCCTGGTCAGGGCGCATGCAGGAGGCAACCAATCTCTCATATTGATGTTTCTCTTTGTCTTCCCTTCTCTCTTCCACTCTCTCTGAAAATCAATGGAAAAATATCCTTGGGTGAGGTTTAAAAAAAATTTTTTAAAGGGGCATTATACAGTATTGGTAACAGAGACAGAGGTTTAGTTGGAAAGGACCTGTATAAATATAATTATTACAATGATCTGTGTGGATTTCTTTATGTTCACACGAGATTTGCATGTCGTGAAACCACGTTGTGTATTATCCCATTGGTTCTTCATGATGTTGCGGTCCAGTGGGCAAAGTAAATAAGGAAGACTCAGAGCTTTAGTGAGTTGCTCTAAGTCTGTCTGTTCCAGCTCTTAGTTCCTCTAAGCCCCACATATACTGATCCCTGTGCCAAACGTACTTTCCACCATCTAGGATAATGCTTGGGTTCGAAATAAGGGGATAGAGACAAGCAGACACAATGGAGAGTTAAGATTGACTTGTTCTTGGTGATGGATCCATAGATATTCATTGAGTGGAGAGAAGGAGACCATCTTTATGTGTCAATGTACTTCCAAGGGGATTCTTTTATGATTAACCTCTCATGGTCTTGCTGCTGCTTCTGTCCCCTGCACAGCATTTAGAAGGAAATGAGCTAAGCCCATGCAAGTAGAGGCCACCTCCTTGGTGACAGATTAAAATATGCTAAGCCCTAATTTTGAAGATTATTTGAAAATTGTCATGCAGCCCTGACCGTTTTTTTTCAGTGGATATAGCATGTACATTGGTTTCGGGCTCGATCCCCAGTAGAGGGGCGTGCAGGAGGTAGCTGGATCAATGTTTCTCTCTCATTCATGTTTTTAACTCTCTATCCCTCTCCCTTCCTCTCTTAAAAAATCAATAAAATATATATATTTTTAAAAACTGTCATATAAGCAAAATGTCCTGTGTTTTGGTTTTAGTGATTCTGAAGCCCTAAAGTATGTAGTGCCTTGTAAAATAAATAGGGAACCAGGACATTGACATATATAAACAAACCTGAGGCCATAGTCAGTTTGGCTCAGTGACTGTAGGGTCCGAGGTTCGATTCCAGTCAAGGGCAAGTATCTCAGTTGCAAGCTTGATCCCTGGCCCTGGTAAGGGCATGTGCAGGAGGTAATCAATCGATGCATCTCTCACACATTGACATTTTTCTCTGTGTCTCTCCCCTTCCCTTCTATTCTCTCTAAAAATCAATGGGAAAATATCCCTGAGTGAGGGCTAACCAAACAAAAACAACATGAAAGCCACCTGAGGCTTTCCAATCTAATGTGGGAGCTAGGGAAACAGCAATTGTCAACTGTTAAGGAGTTTGTGAAATCCTGTGTCTGCAAATTTATGCTTATTTAAGTTCTTCTACAAAAGATCTTTGTTTTCAAAAGATCTTTGATCTCCATCAGAATGAACTTACGTTTCTATGAAAATGGAAACTTTTGTGCATGTATTTTATGGTCCATACAAACTTAACCTTGTTTATTTGGCCCATGTTAGCCTCTGAGTCTGACATGCTTGTGCTTCGTGGTCCATGGCATATAGCAAGGCACAGGCCTGCATCGCATGCTGCTGTTTGTCAGAACCAGCCTCTGGCTGCACACACCACATCTGTTGGTTGTGGGAACCCAGGCTCGTGACCCAAACATTTTAGTTTTGTCATTGTTATTTTTACAGTTAATATGTTCTCTCTCTCTCTCTCTCTCTCTCTCTCTCTCTCTCTCTCTCTCTCTCTTCATTTTGTGCATTATATTTTATCTCCAGCTTTTTTTAACCATTTAAATATTTATCATTATGATAAATATTACTAATGATATGCTAAATGATTTTAATATTTATTTATTCTGTCAGAACACAGCAGAAAAAAAATAGTTTGTTCATTCTTTGAATGCTTTCTTTAGGATAACTTCCCAATGATGAAATGACTAAATCTAATATCATCTATCTATCTATCTATCTATTTATCTATCATCTACCTACCTACCTATTTATCTACCTATCTGGTTTTTTTTTTTTTTGGTTTTTTTTCTGGCAGTACTATCAGTGTGCTTGCTATATAATCAGGCTATAGATATCCACATGGAAAACACATCTGTTATTGAGTTGGTGAACAGATTAAGCAAATATATATATAACACACAGACTCAGACAACAGTGTATCGCTAGCCAGAGGGAAAGGGGAGGGGAGGGGGAAGAGATGGGCAAAGGGGGGTAAGTAGGGGTGAAAAGAGATTTTCCTTGGGATGCTGCAGAGTGCAGATGATGTTTTAATGAGGTGAAACCTGTATGGTTTTGTTAACCAATAAAAAAGTAATCTCAGTAAACTCGATAAAAAGATAAAAAGTAAAATATAAAAACATGTACTGAAAACCTGTTTATTGTGATCACTTTTGGGGAATCTGAAAACGATATCAATCTAATTTGGGGGGTTTGTGTGAGATCTCAATGAGATAGTTATAGCAAGTAAGTACTTGGGCCAGAAACATCCTGGCTTTCCTGTATTTGATGGTGAAGATCGGTATCCAATAAAAAAGGCAAGACTGATATTTGAACGTAAAACCAAAAATTAACAACAGATTGAAAACTTGGAAGTTGGGATGCCCTGGAACTCTAGACATGTGTGGCTCTTTCCCTTTTGTTTTTCCTGTGAAGTTTGCATGCAATGTTCATCCTGACCCCTGATTATTTTCTTAGGAAACCTGAAGAGCTAGTAAAAGTGTCTTCCCTTCCCGCAGGAAGTGCTGTTTTGGAAACATTTCTCTGGGGAATTAAAAAAAAGAAAAGAAAGAAAAGCCTGAATCCCACTGTTTTTTGAGGATACATCCCGGTTGCTCCTCATTTCACACATTTATACTCAACCGTGTACAAAATCCTTGCTGCCACTTTTTCTTTCTGCCTGGAGAACAGCTGCGAAGATATTAATTGTGCTTCAGTTATAAATGGATTGCCGAAAGGGACTGAGCGGGCTGTGCATCTCATCAGCAGGCCCTGTCTGGGATAAATAATGAGACAGGAACTTGGTAAATTGGAAATTTGTGATAAAAACGAGATGTGATATGATGCAGTCCAGCCAGCTCCTTCCTTTGGATGCGCTGATCTGAAGGCATTCTGAGAGACCGCTAGGTCAGTGGCCGCCGGTTACAAATGTTGGCTAAAAGGTCTCCATTACTGGGGCCAACTACACATTAGCACAAAGGGTAAACACAAAGGTAGTGAGAGTGTTAAAAGGGAAAATCTCACAGATGTTATAAAATATAGCTGGGAGCGCACCATTGTTGGAAAACGTATGGAATCTTTTATCCTATTTCAACTATGATTCTATTAGAAATTGGAGCCATAACTGAAATGATTGAGGTACTTTATTTGATCGTTTCATGTATTTTTATTTTTATTTTTAATTATTTTTGGGAGGTTTTAAGATTTCCTTTATTTATTTTTAACATCTTCTCATATTAAAGATAAATTTCATGTATGAAGTCTTTCCAATTAAATTTCCCCTCTCTCTCTAAAAAGAAAAAGTAGCCGAGGCCGGTTTGGCTCAATGGATAGAGCGTCGGCTTGGGGACTGAAGGGTCCCGGGTTCGATTCCGGTCAAGGCATGTACCTTGGTTGCGGGCATATCCCCAGTGGGGGGTGTGCAAGAGGCAGCTGATCGATGACTCTTTCATCGATGTTTCTAACTCTCTATCTCTCTCCCTTCCTCTCTGTAAAAAATCAATAAAAAAAAAACATTAAAAAAATAAAAAAAGAAAAAGTAATAAATAAATGAAAACATATATTTTTAAAATATCAATGGAACAACTTGCCATATTAATTTCTGAATGTGTCTTCCTAGAGCAAATAACTGTGTCCATTTATATATTTATTCACTTACTTAACAAATACTCACATGCACGGCACTCTCTGGGTGAGATGCTGGAGAGAAATAGAAAAACACTGGGCCATGTTCTCTGCGCTTGAAGATGTGAAGTTCAGATTCAGTGTAGTGTTTGTACGGTGGTTCCACAGACCAGGGTGGGACCTCGGTAACTGGCTTTGATGCAGGCTCTATTCCTTCCTGTTCCACTAGACATCATCACAGCCGATGCCTAGAGGCTTGGTGCAAAGATTAAGTGAGCAAATATTTCATAGCTGGCATTGTTCTTAGCATTTGTGCAAAGCGGGGACGGGGGGGGGGGGGAGGATGGCGGAATGTAGAGCGATGCTTATGATGTGCAAAAAAAGGGGGTGGGCCACACTGGGGAGGAATGGGTTAATTCTGGAGAGGAGGATTCCATGGCAAAGTCAAGAGACTAAGGAAGGATAATGTTTTCAAAAAACCTTCCCTCTGCAAGGGAAAAATCTCCATGCACTGCAATTTATATAGGGAGCAAAAGGGGCCCTGGAGACAGTCAAACAAAGTATTTTTAGAGTTCAGAAGACAGAGCTATTTAGGTTAGGAATGATTACATCTTAATCCGGGTCCCAACAAGATCCGGGCATGGGGTGGGCAAGCCTGGGAATGCACTTGCTTGAGCCAGTTTGTGGGGAAGAGAAATGGCGGGAAGATGAGGGGCCCCTGGGGCTTGGTGCGGAAGAGCTGTTGACAGCAGGGCTCACTTCAACTTCAAGCACAGTCAGGGCACAGACTCCGCTGCTCAGTCTGGTACCCTCCACGTCTAAGCTGAGCCCAGCGCTCGCTAGTTCGGTGCAGATAGCCTCCCCATGCCTGAAGGAGCGAGTTCCTGCAGTCAGATAGGATGAATGGAGCTTGCACCTACTGCCATCCTGACACCTTTGGAAGGCACCGGCGGAGCCAGGGACAGCGTGATTGTGTGGGTTCAGGATGGAACAGCCGCCTGTCTAGAGACAAAATGATGCTACTTTACTTCTTGAGCACTTATAGGATTTCATTCCTGAGGTAACAAATTGGCAAAGCCTTGATGATTGGGAAGAGCTTCCCTAAGAGAAAGGAAATACAACATTTTCCTTTTGTGTTCTAAAGGAGTCATTCCAGCCCTAGCCCGTTTGGCTCAGTGGATAGAGCGTCGATCTGCAGACTGAAGGGTGGTTTCGATTCCAGTCAAAGGCACATGTCCAGGATGCGGTCTCAATCCCAGTAGGGGGCAGGCAGCCGATCAGTGGTTCTCTCTCATCATTGATGTTTCCATCTCTCTCTCCCTCTCCCTTCCTTTCTGAAATCAATAAAAAAAAAAAATTTTTTTAAAGTAAAAGAGCCATTCCGATGGTGAAGGGTTTATTTATACACAGGGAGTGTAAAGCAGACAGCTTATTCATTTTCTCAGCCTCATTATCTGTTTGCAAAGACCATGGGGAGGCCACCATCCCAGTGCTGTTAGCGAAGGACGTGGAGGGTCCTTTCTCCTGTGCCCGGTAAGCCTGGCTGACACGTCACTGTTACATGTTTTCCTACAATATTTTTCATTTCTCTCACAGGGTGCATATTCCAGATGTCTGAGGCAATGATGCTCGGGTGAGGAGAAGGCACTTGTGTGCTCACACGCATTTGCTGAAGTGTCTTAATTGTTCCAGAAAGTTTCAGACTCCTCAAAAAACAGCATGTTAAGGGTGCATGGATGTTCCACTAAGTGACAAAATAGAATATGGAAATGGAATTTAAAAAAAACAACAACACTTTTATTAATGTCAGAAAGGAAGGAAGAGAGAGTTAGAAACATGAGTGATGACAGGGAATCATTGATCGGCTGCCTCCTGCACGTCCCCTACTGGGGATCAAGCCCACAACCCAGGCATATGTCCTTGATCATTATCGAACCTGAAACCCTTCATTCTACAGGCTGATGCTCTATCCACTGAGCCAAACAGGCTAGAGCAGAAATGGAGTGTTATTTCCCTAGTTTATGTCCCAAATCACAGAGCCAGAGAAGCCAGAGGATGTGTCCCAGCTCTGTCTGTTCACCTGAGTGCCTTTAAGAACCTGTCCTCGTTTCTGTAATAAATTCATGTGACACCTGTAGAAGCTGGCAGCAGCATTTCACTGCATGCTGAGTGTTGGCGCATGAAGAGAGCGTCCAGGAACCATGGGGAGGCATTTGCAAATGGTGAAGGAAGGGGACACGGTGTAGGATTTCCCTGTGTGACATGTGTCTGACAAGAGAGGTTTCTTCGATCAATGGCAGGCACTTGCTACCTCCGCCTCCTGCTCAGGTGGCTTTTATAAATCACAAAACTGCTCTCCAACAAAAGGGGAGGATTTGATCTCCTATAACCCCCCTGGCCTAAGTTTCCTAGTTAGCCCACAGCCATTTAAAGGAGAGGTTCCTAGACGGAAGGGGGTCCTTGTCTCGCTGCCCACAGGGGAAGGTGCAGACTGCTGTTGTTTTGCCAGCCTGGCTGGAGAGGAATTCTCCATGCACAGGGTTAAAGAGACAAGCCTTGATTTGTACGGATCCATGTCGAAACCCCCCTCATCTCTCACAGATCCCCTAAGGTGGCCCTGGGAGGGTTGGATATGTGTCATCTGTGTTCTATAATTAAATAGCCAGAAAAATAAAATAAAAACTAAACTGATGATTTAGGCCATCTTTCCCCTGGGGGTGTCTGCATGAGGCCCTGAGGGACACATGGAGATTGAAGATGATGGTATCCGTTAGGGAGACGTGAAGAAAAACGCATTGGCCGCTCGGATTTATTTCTGACTTTCAGATGTATATTCTTACTGGGGATAGGGGTGCTGGAGGGAACCCCAATAAACACATAAAGCTCTAGAAGTACACGCCAGTCAGGGGCACAGGCATCTCAGAGCATTGTTACATAAAATTAAAAAATCATGCCTTTGTCCTGACACATTTAGGAAAAACAAACAAACAAACAAAAAAAAACCCAAAAAACAAAAGCAAAAAAAAACACAACAAAAACCTCGGGGCCAGAGGCCTCCATCCGCTATAGTAAGGGATAATTTAGTAAATGTCAACAAGTTCTGCAGGTCCCGGGAAATGATTGCCCTGGTATCCAACAACAACCCAACGGGTTTCCATGGCGATGCCTGTGACTCCTTACCTCTTGCATCGCCTAATCCTTGGGAACATTAAGCAGGCGGACAGGGGTTAAGTTTTAGTGAAATAATGAAGGCAGTTGCGCTGTGGCTGTGACCTGTGGTCTTTGGTACATGTGGCTGCTTAAGTGAGCAGCTCCAGATGGTAGTGCCAGATAAGCCTGTCTGGCCCTAGATCGTACATGCTGAGCCTGGCTCAGGGCAGCTAGAAGGTCACATAAAAGTATGAAGATCTCCTGGCCGGTGTGGCTCAGTTGGTTAAGCTGGGTCCCATGCACCAAGAGGTCTCCAGTTCGATTCCCGGTCAGGGCACATGCCTGGGTTTCGGACTAGATCCCCAGTAGCGAGTATGTAGGAGACAGCCGATTGATGTTTTGCTCTCATTGATGTTTCCATCTTTCCCTCCCTCTAAAAAAATAAATAAATCGTAAGCCCTAACTGGTTTGGCTCAGTGGATAAAGCATTGGCCTGTGGACTGAAGGGTCCCAGGTTCGATTCGGGTCAAGGGCATGTTTCTTGTGGGCACATCCCTGTAGAAGGTGTGCAGGAGGCAGCTGATAGATGTTTCTCTCTCATTGATCTTTCCAACTCTCTCTCCCTCTCTCTTCCTCTCTGTAAAATATCAATAAAATATATATTATTGATTTTTTACAGAGAGAAGGAGAGAGGAATAGAGAGCTAGAAATGTCGAGGGATAGAGAGCTAGAAACTTCTAGAGTTTTCTGTGTTTCTAAAGGTTCTCTCCAGCACCCCTACCCTCCCAGTAAGAACATACATCTGAAAGTCTGAAATAAATCCAAGCGGTCAATGCGTTTTTCTTCACGTCCCTCTAACGGATATCTTAGTCTTCAACATCCATGTGTCCTGAGAAACATCGATCAGCTGCCTCCTGCACCCCCCACACTGGAAATGTGCCCGCAACCAACGTACATGCCCTTGACTGGAATCGAACCGGGGACCTTTCAGTCCGCAGACCGACGCTCTACCACTGAGCCAAACCGGTTTCGGCTAAAATATATATATATTTTAAAAATCAACAAAAACATATTATTTAAAAAAGTTTACAGATGCCAGTAAGAGCCCAGGGAACTGCAGCTACTGGCGAAGGCTCTGCTGCTCCGAGTCCCTGCCTGCCACCGGATTGCTTATTCTCCCAATGAACACGGATCGGAGGGCTGGAGCCTTAGCTTCTCCAATGCGCGAGTTTTCACGCCGTGCCCAGCCTTTGTTTCCCCGCTCAGGGGGTCCACAGCAGCATCTTTCTTTCTGAATGATGTGCAGAATCAGTGTGCTGACGTGCCCATACAGAAAGGAGGGCCTCGCTGGCGGAGCGGTGCTCCCCCAAACCCAGTGTCTTATTTTCTCCCAGACCCTTTGCCTTAGTGTGTCAGCCGACGGGAATGTCTAACCTGACACTGTCAAAATATTGGTGGTTAATGTGGCTTGTAGCCTTGGCTTTCATTTTTAGGTGGGGGGGGGGAGTGGGGGAGAGGATGGGAGGGTCCCACTGTTAAAGGGAACAAACTTGAAGGTGTTGCAAGAAGCAGCTGATGCCATAAGCCCTGTGTTCATTGCAGTTTGAGCAGTACGCTGGCTGATCTCATTTAACCAAGAAACGAAACGCAGCCCAAACTGGGTTAGCTCAGTGGATAGAACGTTGGCCTGTGGACTGGAGGGTCCCGGGTTCAATTCCCAGTCAAGAGCATGTACCTTGGTTGAGGGCACATCCCCGGTGGGGAGCATGGAGGAGGCAGCTGGTCGGTGTTTCTCTCTCATCAATGTTTCTAGCTCTCTATCCTTCTCCCTTCCTCTCTCTAAGGGATAAATAAAATATATTTTTTTTAAGAAAAGAAACTAAATGCAGAAAAATCGGGTCTATGAAAAGCAGAATCCACCTTGGCATTGACCCGTTCCTACTTGACTTGTTGCTGGCAGGATGAATGGCGGTGACGGGGATCATTTTGGTTGACAGCAGCTGGAAACACAACAGCGAGATTATTATAATAGGATCAGCATCGAGTCGGATTATAATAGGGGCTTTCTCGGAGCAATGGCACGGTGTCAAATTCATCGTCGGCCGCTAAATGAACCTCTTGTATCCCCAACAAAGGGACAGAAACAGTTCCCAATGAAAACACAAACAGAGAATCCTGTTCTGTGTGGTGGGCCTTACCCAGGGTCCCATTTATCACGCACCAACACTCGCCGCTTTGAAGACACACGATCTTGCAAGGTTTCCACTTTTCAATTTGCCTCTGTGGTGTGCATTCTGCATGCATTTCCCAGGGAGAAGCCTATACTGCTGCTTGAATCGTTTCGGCCACAAGATTAACCTCAAAGCATGCATTCTTCCCAACTCCGGGTAATCCCTTGACAAATGCATCCACAAAACCTCCACACGCATCGACTCTGCCCGCGTGCAGGTGCGTGGACAGTCCTGAGCCCCTATTAGAAGGAATATTATCCTGGAAGGGAAGTCACGCTGCCTTTTCAGATGTCTACCGTTGAAAGATACGGGTTTCCTGAGAAGCCGGGCATCAGGCAGGAACATCCTGGGTGAGGATGCGGGAAGAAGCGTACCTGCCTTCTGTTGCGGTCCCCAGCCCAGTGGTTCATCTCGGCACCTGTGTGTGGGATTTGCATGGGCCAAGAGATGGCCACGGCCTCCATCCAGATAACTTGGAGAAACTGACGTTGACCTTGTGCCTGGTGCCTGACTTTGTGCTCAGCACGTCAAAACGCATTTGACTTTGGAGCCCAAAGCCCTTTTACGGCAGAGGAAGCTGACAGGAGCTGGGAGGGATGGGACAGTGTGTGAGATTGTGTTTGTGTGTGTGTCTTCTTTTTCAAAAGGACAGGAACGTATCGTTACCTTTGGGAATGTCTTTTTGTGTTTCCACCCCAAAATGTAAGAAAATATCCTACTATGAAAATAATTAAGCAGGACTACACTTAGTTATAAATGACATCACCACCAATTAAGATTGGTTTGTTCTTAAAAAGATATCTTTGGTGATTTCAGAGAATAAGGGAGAGGGAGAGAGAAATAGAAACATTAATGACGAGAGCCAATCATTGATTGGCTGCCTCCTGCACTCCCCCACGGGGAATCGAGCTTGAAACCCAGTGTTGTGCCCTGACTGCGAACTGAACTGTGAATGCTCAATGAGCCACACCACCCTGGAATAAAATTAGTTTATTATTTAATCTCCCACATATAATGTACTTATAATAATAGTGATAGGAAGATCTCAGTAATATCCTATTGATAACTCTTCTTTATCTTTTGCATAAATCATTTCATTTTAGGCTGTGACTACCACCTTCCTTTTTTAGAAACAAAGGCCCTGAAGCTCAGACATGTTTTGTGACCTGGCCAAGGATGCAGGGCGAATGAGAGTGGGGAGTGGAATATAAAGCAAATGATCTGGTTCAAGACAGTTTGCCTCCCAATGATCTCCTCAGCCACTTTCTTACACTTAATATTATCTCATTTGATCCCCGCACAACTCTTTTGAGACTTGCAAATAAAAATTACCATCTTCACGCATGAAAAAGACTGACTCACCCATCATGCAAATGACAGAGATTTATCTCCTTCCTCCCACCTCAGCGTTTGCTGATGTAACCAGGGCATGCCTCTCACTAGCATCCCATTACAATAATCAGCGAAAACAGACATGCTGATGACCAGTCTCGCGGTTGTCAACTCCCAAGGGACTTTCTCCAACTCTCACTTAACAAGAAATCATCTCCATGCTTCTTTATTATGTGTGAATAGTCCACACACATACACACACACACACACACACACACACACACACACACACACACACTTCATTTTACTAACACATCTGAGTAAGAGTTCCTCCAAGTAATCACCGTAGAAAGTAACACTTATATGGTGAAGAGTGAAGACTGGTGCCCAGATGGTGGGGGCACATATGGGAGGCAATCTATATATGCATCTCTCTCACATTGACATTTCTCTCTCTGTCTCTCCTGCTCCCTTCCTCTCTCTCTAAAATTCAGTGGGAAAATATCCTCAGGTGATGATTAACAGCAACAAAAAATGCCCCCTGCATCTTATTCCCAGTGTGCGTCTCCAAATTTAGCTTTGATGGCTGACTCTTCCAGTCATATCTGCTCTTAAAAAAGTATTTTGGGACTTTTATCTCACTATCCTCCTCTCACCTGGAAAGTTTTTCCTCTAATTCTTCTCCATCCCACACAGTATTCAAATAAGTACAGTCTACCCATTGTACTTTCACGTGCTTACTTTAACTAGCTAGTTGATGAGTTGCTTTTGAACATGAGTCTTAAGTTTGCTTTTCTATATGGTTCCCAGTGTCAGGCAGAAAAACATTCAGTGCATTTTTTTTTTCTAATGTAGATTTTGTAGAACTTCCGAATCATCCTTCTGAGTAGAAATTCCAATTTGACAGGCCTATCAACTGCTCAACAAATATTATTGTTACATTTTCCTGGGTAGCATCCGTCATCAGAAATGCTACCAAAAAGGTTTTGACTTGACACGATCTTGGAAAAGCTCTGCCTCATTTCAGTAAACACAGACGGATGCTGCTGAGATCTACCTATGACTTCTGTCTGGCTGGAAACACTCTTGCCCTCACAGCTGGGATTATTCATATTGATAGCTCAGGGCTGATTCTCCAGGGGCATTGCCGCAGCCAACAGCTGGTCAGTCCCGGGGTCCAAAAGCTTGGCCCCATTTCCTCAATGACATCCTAGCTCTAGAGTCCCCAGGGAAGTCCACAGAGACCTTTGATGGCATCACAGCCCAAGTGACGGAATGACGGTCAGCTCAATATCACCCTTTTGCCTCCCCAAGATACTGATCAAAGAGGGTTCCCCAACACAAATTCTGCAAGAGATCTCTTCCATCTCAGACTCTCCATTCTTCTGTGACGCTTCCCTCATGAAATCGGCACATGACTTATTCATCCATCCACTCATACCATGAGCCAGTATACGTTTGCTAATGACTATCTGTCCTGCACTTCCTGGATCAGGAAGACCCCGACCCTGCCCTTGTAGAACATGATGCTGTGATCTCACCAGACATCTCCAGTTTCTCCCCAGTTTCAGCCATTGGCAGAATCACCCACCATCTGTCTCTCTTCAGTCTTTTGCCTTCACTTGTATTTGACGGATTGCTCAGAATGTCTCCCAAGTCCCTCTACTTCTGGTTAAACTTGGCCTGTCTTGAATAATTTAACTCAAAGGCTATGTCCTTAGCCACTCCTTCTTCTGGACTAAGTGTGGGGTCGAAACCTGGTGCTATTGTTTTCAGCTGAATTCCTCTGGATAGCTGTCTGCCCCTACTTTTTCCTCCCCCACCAAACTATTAGCTTCTTGCCTGTCGATTTTATATATATATATATATATGTGCAGGGGACCTGCCCCAGGTTCCTATATGATTCCTGGGCCTCCATCCAGGCTTGTGTGGCATTCTCATGACTTTGTGACTGACTGGTGTCTTCCCATGTGAACTGTAGCCTGGCCAGAGACACCTAATATATGCTTTATATCAGGCAGGCCATATGTGCTTACCTGCTGAATGAATGACAAGAATAAAAGATAACGTATCCTGAAAAAATTAAAAGGTGTGCTTCTGTTATCTAGAAGGCCTCATTCCCTAAGCGCTCTGATGAATTGGTGGTCCCGATCTAATTTTATATTCTGAGGGATGGGATAAGATGGGTAAACTCTCCCTTTGATATCTCTCTACAGCTTTTCCCAGCAGCCATTGTAAAAATATTTTCAGTTGTGCTTTTTGCAAAACTTCAATGCCGCATGCGCTATTGTATTATTAAGCTTATGTCTCCTATTTCTTTGGTATGCTTCCTTTTCAATAGTCTCCATGCCTACATGAGTCAGATGGGTAGCTTTCAAATGAACACTACAAAGACATCTTCAAGAATATGGATTTAAAAGGGCTATCTTTATATAGTACTTCAACCCCACAGTGCTTTTTTTTCTTTTGAAAAACTTGGATACTGTTGAAGTTATGATGGAGTAGTTATCTCCTTATCCTAAAAAAGATTTCTTTTCTTCCTTAGTCCCACACATGGATTTCTGTAGGGTATGCTTAGCAAATTTTAGCTCTTGACAAGAACCATGTGTTAATTATTATCTTTTTCACTTTCTCTCTCTCTCTTTCTTTTTTAGGTACATCTGTCACTAATGTAACAGCCACCGATGCTGATGACCCAGTTTATGGCAACAGTGCCAAGTTGGTGTACAGTATCTTGGAGGGACAGCCTTATTTTTCCATTGAGCCCGAAACAGGTTTGTGAACTACATTTTGAATTCTCTTCACCATGTTATTGCTTCAGGGGAACACTTTTCTTGGGATTTGGAGTATGAAATGTTACTGTTAAGTACTTTACTGCCTGTATCAATAATATTTGAATGTGTTCTTTCTGTGCCGTGCGAGGTACATGGCAAGCACGGCTGTGATGTTGATGTTGATTAAAACAAATTGCAGCCCCTTTGTACAGCATCACCTTTTTAACAGCTGGCCTGCCACCTGCCTTTTTTTTTTTTTTTAATGTATTTTTATTGATTTCAGAGAGGAAGGGAGAGGGAAAAAGAGAGGGGAACATCAATGATGAGAGAGAATCATTGATTGGCTGGCTCCTGCACGCCCCCTACTGGGGATGGAGCCCGCAACCTGCATATGTACCCTTGACTGGAATTGAAGCTGGGACCATTTAGTCTGCAGGTGGACACTCTTATCTACAGAGTCAAACTAGCCAGGGTCTGCTTCCTGCTTTTATCCTGGGGTTGGGGTGATGAGTGCCTATGCATTCAGCCAATTGCAATATCAAATTTAAGAAAAAATTTAGCTACTATGTATTCACTGTAGTGAATTCATAGTAGCTAAATGATTCTTGGTTTATCCATCCGTCTAAATTTCAACTTGCACATCTATAAAATGGGTACAGAATCTACCTCCTAGGGTTAAAATCCGCTGAAGCAATAAATACCAGCCATGCAGTGTATGACACATGGTAAGAATTTAATGGATAGATATTATTATAGTTGCTATTAGATTCCTCATTTTTAAAACAGATACTGACATTTACCCACTAGAGTTCATTACAAAGATATTATTATGTATTTTAATATAATACATTGTCATATTATATGTAATACGACTTCTTATTATTACCACTAATAACTCTGGGTCTGGTAGTATGGATTTTTGAACCATAATTTCATTAAATAATAGTTTTTGCAAATGAAGATAAATCTTTTTTGTTTTTTAATTTTAATAATGTCCTTATAGAGTAAAGCCATTTTGTTAGTTACATTTTATAATCCACAGGCTAGTTGGATAGCACACTTGAAAATTACCACACATAAAAATCAATATCATTTGTGTGTATGTTGCTGTACCTGGTGGTTTTAGCCTGCAAATTTCCAGGTAGAAAAATTTTAATATGCAGCTACATGCACATATAGTATCTTGATTCATGAGTTTTCAGCACTATTGAGATAAATGTCCATGCCGTGCCATTAAGTCAATTATTAATTAAATTAAACATTTAAAGCCCCTCTTTGCTTTCTTGGGATCCAAAGAGTAAAATCCTCACACATTTAAAAGTGAGGAAAGTCATGTATTTACACATAAATAGGTCATGGGCTTGAAATTAAATTTAGACTTGGAAATAAGAAAGAACGCTTCTAAGATGCACTAATTAGGGCATCATTGCATATTCTTCCCCAGTGAGGAAGGGAGCCTGCCATAACCTTCATCTCCTCTGGTCTCCTGATGACCCTGGAGAAATGGCAGAATGCTGGCCTTTTAAGGAAAAAAGAAAGAAAAAATAAGATGTCCTATTACTTGGCCAAAGTCACAGTCACAGGGTCAGAATTGGACCTCAATCTCAAAGCCATTGTCAGATACAGTGAATCTTTACTTTGTTCAATGGCAATAATTATGGCACAAGGGCTTCCATAAAACAGAAACGTGTTGACTGTTTAGAATGAGCTGAATCACGTTCTCTTTTGTTCCTTGACTGACTCTTCACTGGGATCTTTAGTCCACCAGTCCCAATGTCATAGAGACATTGGTTGAGCCAACATCCACTCTGCAGTCACTCTGTGCCAGGCACTGAGCTACATACAAGGAGAAAAAGTCACAGAGGCTAATCCCAGCATGAAAGTATTTCACAATTCATTTTAGAAGACAGATTTTTTATTTTCAACCTAATTAAAAGGAAGCATGGGGATGTCATGTCAGTAATTCCTATCTTAAGAATAAATTATCGTGAGATCTGGGTAACACAGGCCCCCTGCTAAGTCAGGGGTTTTCGGTATGTTTAAGTCTCATTGACATAGATGGCCATTTGCTTAATGAAGTGTTCTCAGCAATGCTTAATATTGACATTTTACCCAGCATCTGAATGTCTGCCTCTACATGCATTCATTTTAGTTCTATCATTTCCAAGTCGACAGATACAAATTTATCTGATTTGTATTTTAGAAAGTATATTCTGGGACTGTTGTAAAAAAAGAAATGGAATGGAGAGAAATGCATATAGTAATTGAAGCATGTATACAGTAGTTGCTCAAGAAATACCAGTTTAGTGGAGTTGAGTTTTTAAAAACTAAAGCTGTCACAATACAGAAAGAAATAGAGTCTCAATTAGATAATCAATAAAGGGCCAACCTGGGTTCTTTTGCTGAAACATAAATGGGTAGGAGTGAAATGGAGATATTTTTGTATAAATGCTGGCGCAGTTACACTTGTGTGTGCTCTAATGAAAGCAGAATGTTAGCTGTTTCTTCCTCTCTTTCAATAGTATACTGGTTATTCTGGGTCTTTTTCCTCTCCATTTACATTTTTTAATTTGTTTGTTGATAAAAAATAATTTGCTAAGATTTTGATTTCAGTCTATAGGGAAAATGAATATCTTAACAATGTTGAGATTTGCTGTCCATGAATATGGGATATCTCTCCATTTATTTACTCTTTGATTTCATTGATTAAAGGTTTATAGCTTTGTCATATAGCTTTTGTATATGTTTTGATAGATTTATGCCTAAGTATTTCATTTTGGGTGCTAATGTAAAAGACGTTGCGCTGTAATTTTAAATTAGTTGTCATTATGTAGAAAAACAATTGACCTTATATTCTGAGGATATGTTTTGTGTGTGTGTGTGTGTGTGTGTGTGTGTGTGTGTTGCTTTTGGACTTTCTACATAGACAACTCTGTCATCTGCCAAAAAGAATACAGTAAAAGGTTTTATGTCTCCCTTCCCAATCTGCATATCTTTTATTTCCTTTTCTTGTCTTATTGCAATAGTAAGAGCTTCTAGTACAGTGTTGAAAATTAGTGATGTTAGGGTAAGGCTGGCCCCATAGAATGATTTTGGAAATGTTTCCTCTGTTTCTATCCTCTAAAAGCGATTGCACAGACTTAGTATAATTTCTTCATTAAATATTTGGTAGAATTTCCCAGTGAACCTATCTGAGCCTGACCACATTTCCTTATCTTTTTCTTTCTTGAACACACACACACAACACACACACACACACATTTTGTGAGAGAGGGGAAGGGAGAGGGATATAGAAAATGAAACATGGATGAGAGGGAAACATCAATTGGCAGCTTCCTACACGCCCCTGACTGGGGATCGAGCCTGCAACCTTGGCATGTGCCCTGACAGGTAATTGATCTGGTGACCTCTTGGTTCATGGGTCACTGCTCAACCACTGAGCCATACCAGCCGGACCCATTTCCATTGCATATCAGGATTCTGGTCTTACCCATGAGGATCAGACTTCTAGTTTTAATGATAAATGTTATGACAGAGATCATTCACTTAACAGACTATGGGACATGAACACAGTCAAGATATTTATATAAAAAAAGAAGATTGCCCATGGAGCACAGTCATCAAGTCCTTGATGCCAGAACATTTTCAATAAGAAAAAGACAGAGCATAGGAGATAAGAACCCTTTCTACTTCTTGTTTTATCCTCACAGGAATGCTAGAACAGAACTCTGGACTTCAGAACAGACAAGTTTTGCTGTCCTCTTGT
The DNA here is from genome assembly GCF_014108245.1 of Pipistrellus kuhlii. Classification (NCBI taxonomy): domain Eukaryota; kingdom Metazoa; phylum Chordata; class Mammalia; order Chiroptera; family Vespertilionidae; genus Pipistrellus; species Pipistrellus kuhlii. Next base: position 24,287,705 of record NW_023425482.1, read on the forward strand.
TTGCTATAATTCAAATTTATAGAATTATTTTTCTGTTGCTATGAGCTATCAATCTCTCTACCACACAGAATCCTTCTCTGTTTCAGGTATCAACTTAAGACAGTAGAAAGATTTGCCATTTGTCCTAAGAATTGGCTTCTTTGAGTTCATGATCAGCGATGAACTCGCCAAATGACTTATTTATATGTTTAAGTCACTTCCCAAGCTAGAATATACAGTCTATGAAAGAATGGGGGTTTGTCTTATTTGTTCATTTTATATCCCTATGCCTCACCGAGTGTTTGGCACCAAGAAGCCCTTTCACGTGTGCTTCAGAAAGGAAAGCAGGATGAAAAAGAGATGCAAAGGGAGGAGAGGAAAGGGGAGGAAGGGGAGCATGGATTAATATAGACAAAAGTTTGCCCCAACAAAGACAGAAGATGTATCGTGAACCCACTAGGGAATGCAACTTGGTTTCTAGCTTATATCCCTTTGTTTTTTCCTCTGGTGGGAAGAACATCCTTTTAACCTCAGATGCCATTTCTATTGTTGTTGAGATTCACTTAGAACTAAAATGTCTGCCATTTCTTTTCTTTTTTAAATATTTTATTGATTTTTCACAGACAGGAAAGGTGAGGGATAGAGAGTTAAAAACACTGATGAAAGAGAAACATCAATCAGCTGCCTCCTGCACACCTCCTACTGGGGATGTGCCCTCAACCAAGGTGCCTGCTCTTGACCAGAATCGAATCCCGGACCTTTCAGCCCGCAGGCTGATGCGCTATCCACTGAGCCAAATCAGTTTTGGCATGTCTGCCATTTCTAAGTCTCAAACTATGTCTTATGTGTCTAGCCTAGTGGTTGGCAAACTCATTAGTCAAAAGAGCCAAATATCAACAGTACAACGATTGACATTTCTTTGGAGAGCCAAATATTTTAAACATAAACTTCTTCTAACACCACTTCTTCAAAATAGACTAGCTCAGACCGTGGTATTTTGTGGAAGAGTCACACTCAAGGGGCCAAAGAGCCGCGTGTGGCTCGCGAGCCACAGTTTGCCAATCACTGGTCTAGCCAACACGATGCTATTCTTGTACTTGCAAAAATGAGCCTTTAGATTGTGATAAGCTCTGGCCTAGATTTAGTTCTGGATCACACGTTGAGATAAAAAGGCCACTACACAGGGAAGGAATGGTTATTCACATATCTCCTTATTTCAGAGGTCACTGTGATCGTAATAATAATAACTATGACAAACACCAGGAATATATCATTGTGTTCCTATAGTCCTCTAGGTTTAACAGAACACTAAACCATACTGTGGAGAGAAGAAATATTGTCTCTAAGTTGCAAATGACAAAACTGTGTTTCGGAAAGAGTAAGGCAAAATGCCTTACTTTAAATCAAACTCCCTGGCAAATTATAGCAACAAGAAGAAGAATAAAAACAAGCATATAAACAACTACCATCTCATTTATTGGACACATTATGCTCCTGGCATTGTGCTAATGGGTTTGCATGCATTATCAAATACACTGTAATTTATTCCGCATGATATTTTAAGATAGATATTAATATCATCTTAGTTTTACTGATGAGAGTATAAGACGGTCTGAATTGATACACTTCTTGCCCAACATGTTTGAGGCAAGATGCAGATAAGTCTGTGTGATTTCAAACTCGCATTTTTCACCATGCTTCTGTGACCCGGTGTGACTGCCAGGTGCTGAGGCTGTCATTTGTTTATACCAGGACTTGTAGAACTTGGCAGCAGGTCCAGGTCTCTGTTCTGCAGAGACTGAGGGGGCATTTTGGTGACGGAGAAGGTGTTAGGAGATAGTAATTGTAAAATAAATGGTCTTTTTTTTCTTTTTTCTTTTTTTTGTGAATAGCTTCAAAAGGCTAACAATAGCTCATTTGTATTCTATAAACGTATCCTTTTATGTTGTTGTTTTCCTTTCCTTACCATATGTTTGCCTGTGACATTTTGGGCATTTGGATAGGGAGAGATGTGGCATTTATTTGAAAAGCACTAATTTGAGGACAGTCATGGACAAAACAGTTGCAGTCCATTGTAAGTGATTGAAGATGGCAAGAGGAAATGAAATGCAAGGCAAGTGAATAATAAATGCTTAATTATCTAGAGGAACCGCAGTGAAGTTGCAGGACAGTCTAAACTTTGCCCCAGGAAAGCAAGAGTATGAAAAATGACTTGCTAAAAAATAAACTAACTTAATTATTGACCTTTTTTTTGTGTGAAACTCAGACCATCTTTCTTCATTGGATACAAATAACATTTGTCTCCGTGGGAACCTGTGAAAGTAAGCTACATAAAAAGATACTCAATGGAAAAAAAAATTTATGTAATGAATGGTTTCCTTTTAGAAAAATTAAGTTAATACATGGGGTCTTCATGGAATGTCTACATGGAATTAAGTCAAAATGATAAATTGCATACACACAATGTCTTTATTTTTTATAAATATATTTTATTGATTTTTTTACAGAGATGAAGAAAGAGTGATAGAGAGTTAGAAACATCGATGAGACAAAAAAATCTATCAGCTGCCTCCTGCACACCTCCTCCACTGGGAACATGCCCATAACCAAAGTACATTTAATCCCATTTCCTGCACAGTAGCTGTTTTTAAAGATCTTATTAAAGATAAGGATTATAAGGATCCTTAAGGTATCCTGATATGGCCAAAGTCAGACAGCTGACAAATGTTCAGTACATAGAGCTCACAATAAATATTGGTTGAACTAATGAATGAGTGAATGAATTAATGAGTGAATAATGAGAATCTAATTCCACCTGGACCCATATTCACACCTCACTGTGCTGTTTAGTCTAAACTAGATAATGAAGGTGATGATGATGATGACAAACTTAATTTTTAATGTCTAATACAGCAATATTCTAATCTGTTCTGCATTTATACATAGTGTTCCCCACACATGCTATCCCTCCCCAGTTCTGCTGATGGTTGGATCCTCCTATCTCAGTGAGCATAACAGCTGGCTGCTTGCACGCACTGACTTAGCCATCATTTATTTCCCTGCTTGGAATCTCCTGTGGGAGGTAAAGTGGGGATGAGTAAGCGTTGTGTTCACATTAATTGTTTGATGATTACTAAAAATAATGCCCCACCCCACGCACATAGAATAATTAAATATACTTGGGTAAGCTGAATGTAGTGTGACTGTCATCTTACTTACACCTTGGGACACATAATTTCTTAAACCCAGAGGAAGCTAGCAATGCTGGTCGTAGCTGGAGTCTAAAATATATATGAGTGGCCAGATTATTATGATCTCTGAATGCCTAATAATCTGGCCACTCATATATATATATATATATATATATATATATATATATATATATATATATATATATTAGAGGCCCAGTTCATGAATTCATACATGGGTGGGGTCCAGCCAGCTGGGCCGGGGGGAGGGGAAATAGGCAGTTGGCTGTCCTGCTTGCTGGTTGAACTCCTGATCCAGGGGACAATTTGCATATTAGCCTTTTATTATATAGAATATACACTGAATGGCCATATTATTATGTGTTCAGAGACCATAATAATCTGGCCACTCAGTATATTTTTAGAGAAACCAAAGGTCTTTGGATGTTCATGATGAATTGAAAGACTGTGAAACACACAGACTTCTCAGCATGGAAGACCTGCTGTCACACCGGGGTGCTTGGGGATGGGTTCATGTGGAAGAAAAATCAAATGCTTGATCCTCAATCAAATGCCACCCCTCCAACCTGAGCAGACCAGCTAGGGTCAGGAACTTTTCCCCACCTACCATGTATCACGCTTATGCAGAATTTACTTGTCATTTCTATGCTGATATTTCTTCTCTCCTTGGAAATATAGCTTCGGTTTCCATCTGCATGAGTTCACAATGACTTGGTGAAGAAGGACAAAGATGTGTTCTCATTGATTTTATAGAGAAGGGTGTTTTTTCTAAGAATATCAAAGATTAACCAGCAAACAAGAGAAATATATATATATATAGATATATATATATATATATATATATACATCTCATTGATGTTTCTAACTCTCTATCCCTCTATCTTCCTCTCTGTAATAATATATATATTATTGATTTTTTACAGAGAGGAAGATAGAGGGATAGAGAGTTAGAAACATCAATGAGAGAGAATCATTGATCAGCTGCCTCTTGCACACCTTCTACTGGGTATGTGCCCGCAACCAAGGTACATGCCGTTGACCGGAATTGAACCCGGGATCTTTCAGTCCACAAGCCAACTCTCTATCCACTGAGCCAAACTGGTTTTGGCAAGAGGAGTATATTTTTGACAACCCCTTTTCTGCTTCTTATCTACTCAAAAAATGCAACCTTTGGTGTTTTTATTTAAGGACAGCAGGTTTTCTTTGTATAGTTCCATCCCTCCTCCGTCCTTATGCCTAACTCTGCCTTCCCAACACTCAAGATTACCTAAGACTTTATAGAACATAACCCGCTGGTGCTCAGTGATTGTTTTTAGATGTTTTGGCAAATGTGGCTGTAGATATATTAAAAAAAAAAAAAAAAAAAAAAAGGATTCTAACTTTTTAACATTCTAGTTTGGAAAACAGAGAGTTAAAACCAGTGTTGTCTGTGATTGTCTATATAATTATGGGAGCTCAGAGGAGGGGATTACTTAATCCTGGGCACCACTCTCATGGAAACAAAGGTAGTTCTGGTGCACAGATACCAACCCACTGAGAGGCTGGTAGGAGGAATATACAAATACTCCATCTGTTTCCTTGGAAGTCACATTTCACAAACATCCCTGTTAAATCATCTCCTCTGGGCCAAAGCATAAAAGATCATGATGCCTCTTATTAAAAAATACAATTTACAAAAGAGTTCCAGCCCTAACTGGTTTGGCTCAGTGGATAGAGTGTTGGCCTGAGGACTCAAGGATCCCAGGTTCAATTATGGTCAAGGGCATATATACCTTGGTTGTGGGTACATCCCCAGTAGGGAGTGTGCAGGAAGCAGTTGATCGATGTTTCTCTCTTATTGATGTTTCTAACTCTCTATCCTTTTCTCTCTGTAAAAAAATCAATAAAATATATTTTAAAAAAATAAAAAAGAGTTATAACTCTACGCACAGGTATCTTATCTAGTTCTCACCATAGACAGCAGCGCCTAGCACTGTGCTGTCTTGTGTTAGTCAAGAACCACATTATAACAGGGAACTCAAAAAACTTAACAAAAGGAAGATAAACAACCCAATCAAAAAATGGGCAACAGACCTAAATAGATATTTTTCGAAAGAAGACATAAGGAAGGCCAAGAGACATATGAAAACATGCTCAAAGTCACTAATCATCCAAGAGATGCAAATCAAAACAACAATGTGGTACCATCCCACACCTGTCAGAATGGCTGTCATCAACACATCAACAAACAAGTGTTGGCGAGGATGCAGAGAAAAAGGAACCCTTTTCAAAAAAATAAAAATGGAACTCCCATTTGACCCAGTGATCCCGCTTCTAGGAATATATCCCAAGAAACCAGAAATACCAATCAGAAAGGATATATGTACTGCTATGTTCATAGTGGCACAATTTGCCATAGTTAAAATTTGGAAACAGCCTAAGTGCCCATCAGCAGAAGAATGGGTTAAAAAACTGTGGTATATCTACGCTGCTATAAAAAAAGAAGGAATTCTTACCATTTGCAACAGCATGGATGGAACTGGAGAGCATTATGTTAAGTGAAATAAGCCAATCAGAGAAAAATAAATATCACATGATCTCACTCATAATGAACAACATAAACTGAATAACAAAAACAGATGTAGAGACAGAGAAGCATCTACCATCAAACCTCTGAGGGGAAGGTTGTGGGTAAGGGAGAGACATCAACCAAAGGACTTATGTGCATGCGTATAAGCCTAACCAATGGACACAGACGCCTGGGGGTGAGAGCCTGTGGGGGGTATGGGGAGGGTTGGGAGGCTAATGGGGGGATAAGGACACATATGTAATATTTTAATAAAAAAATGAATGAATGAATAAAAAATACAGATAATAGTCTCCAAATAAAAAAAAAAGAAGTAGAAGAACCACATTATAAATGAACCAATAAAGGTAGGCAGTAACCTCCAAGATGCACATGTTTAGAAAATGAGCTTATTTGGAAGAACTTAGATGCTATCAATTTCAGATCTCGGAGGATTTGGGATTTCAAAAAGGGATGCTTTTAAGCTGCTTAGTCTATATCTTTTAGGTCTCTCCTCAGAGTCAATTTGTATAGCATTTAATCATCTGATTATTTGGGAACAGTGACTATGGCGTTGCTGATAACAGACCAGGGACAAAAGAATGCTACCGAAGAATAGTCCATAACACAAATGTATCTTCTTGAGTTCGGTTTCTCCATCTGGAAGCAGTGACTTCTCACTCATGGCACACACCTCTGGATATTATGTTCTGTTCAGAAAATCGAGGAAGGAAGCTACCATGTATTGATCACCTACTATGTGCCATTTCATTACATATATCTTAGTATATACCATGTGAGTGGATAAATGGGTCTGTGATCATCCCTGTGCATGAGGGAAATAAAGGCTATGCACAAATTAATTACTGGAGCTTACTCAGGCAGTAAAACTCAGAGCTGGTTTCTGGATCAGACCTGTCTGAATTCAAGCTCTCCTGAATTAGTTTCCTATCTCCTAATAGAGAGGGTGGTTAGGGGAGAAAATAAAAACACAAGTCAATGAGTTCAGCAGAAGAGGGGGAGGGAAGAAAAGAGAGTCTCTAAACACTCTAATGTCCTCTTTTTAGATCGATGTTTATTTTCAGTTCAGTAAATAGATGTTTATTGATCACTTCCACTCTCAGAAAGAGGATGCAGGGGATGGACGTGGTCCTAACTTTATGGAGCTAGCTATACAGAGCAACTAGAGGGATGTCTGCCTAAACCATGTTATAAACGCACCCATTCTATATTTCCTGGTTTATTGTCAAAGTGTGATAAAAAAAAAAAAAACCAAAAAAAAAAAAAAAACCAAAAAAAAAAAAAAACCTGTCAGGGAATGAAATGTTTGGTTTTTATTGTTACAATTAATATTGCTATTGTTTGAAGAATTGTATTGAATCTTGTGAAAGGAGAATGATAAAGTAACAGAACATTCTTGAATAATAGTCATACATACAAATATGGGTGAATTAGGAATATTGGATGAGGGGGGGTCTCAAATATAGTTACTTGAAAAGAATCATTTGTCTCAAGAGAATCAGTTCTTCATTTTTCAAAAACCTGGTAGGCTTCCCACTTAGGATAAGTCCCTGGTTCTTAAGAAATCTGGAGTATAAGAACCAGCCTGTATTCCCTTACAGTTAGAAAATGATGTGGTTATAATATGGAAGTAAATAGGTATTCCTAACCATACAGGTTTAATCAAAATGTATAGAATACATGGATTTTTCAGATTCTTATGTTCCTGGTACTGTGCTTAGAACAAGTGAAACAGACACAAGTCAGGAGTTCTCAGAGGCAGGGAGGGACCAAGGAGTGTGTGGGTATAGAAATAACACCTTTTTAAAAATGATTTAAGAATTGTACTAGAGTCGCTTTACAATTTGTGATTTTGTGTAATATCCCATTCAAAATCCGAAATGGGGTTATTTTATTACAATGAGGCTCTTTTATATGACCACGAGGAGCACGAACGTGGACTTCAGTAGATGAGTAATTTTAGTGTTCATGAGGTTAACAGGATTGAACTGGTGGGTAAATGTAAGCTTAGCCGTAATTACATAGATTTTTTTTTCCATGTAGATATATCTAGAGAGTTGCTTTAAAAGTAGTTTCCACGAGTGGTAAAATTTTATTGCGTGTGACAGACTACTGCTGGAACTTCCCTTTCCATCCCATTAACTCTGGTAACGTGGCTGCGGTATTTATTATCCACCTTAAAAGCTACCTTTGCACTCTGACATCTGGGGAATCTCCGTGGACAGGAATTGAGATTGCCTAATGGTGTTATTAAATAACAAATCCATTCAGGCTCTATCAAGGAAAACAGTAATGACTGAATTTACATGATGAAACAAGATGCAAATTTGATGCCCTCGCTCTAGTTCTCAGCAGAGTATAAATTAGCAACCCCACACACAACTAGTAATAAGAGGAAACCCTATTGGGTACCAGTCCTTGGACAATAAAGCTAAGGCATTCTGTCGTTTCAAAAATCTGGGATCAAATCTCATTGGTCCTGATTTCCTCCATTGCAAATCATGGCCAAGCAACCATACAGTCCCATCTAGTCCTTATAGGATTACCTTTGCTCTCTCTTTGACTTCAGGGATGCCTTGATATTAGAGTAAGATGATCAGCTATGTTCTAGTAACTTCCCAAAGTCATATAATAGCCCTTCCCCACCCCCCACCCCCAATCTGGGAAATCAGTTGCAAGACCCACAGTGGATGCCTCAAAACCCTGAGAGTCCTATGCCCTATTAATGCTATGTGTTACCAAGGATAAAGTTTAATTTATAAATTAGGCCTTAACATCAATAGCTAACCAAAACAATTTGCTTTAACTAAAGTGATGTAAATGGTTTCAAAGGCCTCCAAAAGTAAAAGAAGGGTTTATTGAACAGTCATTGTGATACCACAGCAGCTGATCTGATAAACAAATGGCTAAGTGACAAAAGGGCAGGTAACAATAAATAATGTAGATGCCAATATAGATGCACTGGACAAAGGGGTGATCCAGGTCCTGGGGGGATGGGTCAAGATGGTGTGTGATTTCATCATGCTACTCAAAATGACGCCCAATTGAAAATTTATGAATGGTATGTTTCTGGAATTTTTTATTTAATATTTTTGGCGCCAGGGTTGACTGTAGGTAGCTGAAAATGCAAAAAGGGGAACCATGGGTAAGGGGGGACCACTGTATTTTTAAACCTTGCTCTTGGCCTGGCTGGCAGAGGTCAGTGGTTGAATGTTGATTTATGAACCAGGAGGTCACGGTTTGGTTCTAGGTCAGGGCACATGCCTGGTTGCTGCCTTGATCTCCAATAGGGAGAGTGCAGGAGGCAGCCAAACAGTGATTCACTCTCATCATTAATGGTTCTCTCTGTCCTTCTCCCCACCTCTCTAAAATTAATAAACATTTAAAAAAAACAAACACCTTTATTTAAGGTTTTTTTCTCCCCCACCCCTCAATACACACCATGTTCCATTTCCTATTCACCAGGCATATACCAGATTGTAGTTATAAAACATCAGAATTGTCATAATGGAATCTGTTCTAAAATGGCATCAATTTCTGTTTGAAAATAGATATGCAGAAAAACAAGCTTAAAAACAGCATTTGTCTTATTTAGATTTCATATGAACTCTAAAGTAAGGCACCTCCTACACTCTGGCAGGTAGTTATTGAAGACTGTCATCAACAGTAACTGAAAAATGTGCTGAAGGAAGCAAAAAGACAAACAGGAGCTCTGTGCTGTACATAAACTTTTATTTATAACAAAGCTAAGCTTCAGAATGGTCACCAGGTTTCTGAGAAAGAGACCAAAGGGGGTGACAATGTGGCTTAGAATGTCGGAGGAGCCAAACCGGTTTGGCTCAGTGGATAGAGCGTTGGTCTGCAAACTGAAGGATCCCAGATTCGATTCTGGTCAAGGGTATGTACATTGGTTGCAGGTACATCCCCAGTAGAAGGTGTGCAGAAGGCAGCTGGCCGATGTTTCTCTCTCATTGATGTTTCTAGCTCTCTATCTCTCTCCCTTCCTCTCTTTAAAAAGCAATAAAATATAAAGAATGTCGGAGAAAACAGCCAGCCAGGGAAGTCCTGAATGTGAGCTGTGGAGGAAGAATTAGGTTTCACATGACTCATATGACCTCCTCTAGTGTATGCCCATCGCTAAGATATTTCATATACCGGAGACCCTATTCTTTATTCAAAGGATTGATGATCATAGCTAATTTTAGGGCTCTTTAAAAAAGAGCCCTAGAAGTTCAAATTTTGATAACATATTTAGTGTGATTGGTATGTAATTTCAACACAGGTACTGGAGTTCCCTTACCTAACAAAATTAGAATTTTCATTGAAAGGCATTAACCCAAATACCACCCTTTTGAATCTTGCATTTCTTTCATTAAAATATGTTTTTATTTGTTTCAAAAAGTAACAAAAGAGAGAGAGACACATCACACAGTCATTGATCAATTGCCTCCTGCACACCCTGCACTGGTGATCAAGCCCACAACCCGGGCATGTGCCCTGATCAAGAATTGAACCATGACCTCCTGATTCATAGGTCAATGTTCAATCACTGAGCCATACCGGTCGGATATGGGTGAATTTTGCATTTTTTATTACTGGGTCCCACCAACTGAAATCGTTGACATTATAGATCATTGACTTCAAAATAAATTTGGGTGGGAAATTGAGGTTTCTTCATGTTGAATACACACACACACACACACACACACACACACACACACACACACAAAACCCTGCCCTATTCTAGGGGGAGCAGCACTAGAATGAAGGCCAGAAGGCCCATGGATGTTCAGGTCCATGAGAAAGTGAGTGGGGAGTAGCCTTGTCAGCTCCCAGCCCACCCACATTAGGTCCCAACGTCTGCATTTTTGCTACACCAATCCTGGTTGTCGCCTTGACAAAGAACCATTTCTCTCCTTGCTGGCTGCCAACAGCTGTTGCCAAGTCAATCTGTCTCATTTTTCCATGCAACCATTTTAATAAATGTCAAGGTACTCAAGTTTTACAAGCACAGAGTTTTATGTAAGAGTGAGAAGAAGAACAACAGTAATTTGATCCTGAGCTATTCAGCATGGTTCACAGGCATACAGCAGTTGCACCTCCAAGCTCTCTGTTGGAGTAAAGGGTGTTGCCCCAGCTCTTGAGCTTTCTGGAGCCAGAAGGTCTCTCTGAAGGGGTGGAAAATTTGGGGGAGTTGGCTGTAATAGACCTCCATACAATTTTTCAATAGGGGTGCAGATGGGTATTCACTTACATGTGTTTCCTTTAAAAAAAAAATTATATATATATATATATATATATATATATATATATATATATATATATATATATATTGATTTCATAGAGGAAGGGAGAGGGAGAGTGAGATAGAAATATCAGTGATGAGAGAGAATCATTGATTGGCTGCCTCCTGCATGCTTCCCACTGGGGATCAAGCTCGAAATCTGGGCATGTGCACTAACCAGGAATCAAACTGTGACCTCTGGGTTCATAGGTCAACGCTCAACCACTGAGCCCCAGTGGTCAAGCTGTATGTGTTTACTTTTATATCAGATTCCCCCTACGCTCATATGGGGGAGGGGGAGATGTTCATTCATGCATGGTGTCACTGAAAAATACTAAAATGCATTGAAAACCTACTGTGTGTCAGGTATTATTCTGGGAATGGGTAACACCAGGGAACAAGCAAAACCATTGGTTTCTTGTCCATGTGCTGCCTCTAGGATGCCTGTCGGCAGCTGGGCAAGGAAGAACAGGGGGCCCGTGAGAGTGGTTATTATTTTGGAAAGGCTGGTCAGGGAAGCCTCACTAATAATTTGACATTTGAGTAGAGATGTCACTGTGCTGTCACACCATCTGTGGTGCTCTGGGGATCCGATGGGCATCCAGATGCTAAGTATGGGGCTGCCTTTTACAACGCGGAGTCATGGAAATCACTTCTCGATGGTCTCAGGGTATTTACCGAAATGTTCGGGTGACTAAGTGAGGAGCTAGCCATATATTCTGGGGTGAAAAAGACTGGAGCGGGAACACTTAATTTTGACAGAAAGGGGCAGGCCAGTTAGAGGCTAAAATAAGAACCAAAGCACACACAGGAAACAAATCTGGGGTGAAGTGTCATGACGGAACGATGCACACAATGAGAGCAAGGTTCAGACCAGGAGGGGCAGGTTTTCGTTGGAGCAAGCAGTCAATCATGCCTGCCTCATCTTTTGCATTGTGAGCAATTCCACCCACACCAGAGAACTATACCTCATTGGGTCTTGTATCTCCAACTCCTAGCACAGTGCTATTACATTGATGGTGGTCTCTCAATGGTCACTGATTTGAATGATGAGAAACTAAAGATGGTGGGAGATGGTGACATGGCCCCTTTTTCCTTGCTCTGCTCTGATAAGAAGTTAGAGTTAAATCTGAAGTATTCTGACAAAGTTATCATATGTATGATAGACCAGGAAGAAAGAAAGGTTGATTTTTTAAAAATATATTGTCCTGATTCCTTCACGTAACAATTCTTTGAACCCAACCAGTGTGGCTCAGTGTGATTGAGCACCAACTTATGAACCAAGAGGTCACAGTTTGATTCCGGGTCAGGGCACATGCCCCAATTGCAAGCTGGATCCCCAGTAGGGGGCAGTCGATCAATGATTTTTCTCTCATTGATATTTCTGTCTTTCTCTCCCTCTCCCTTTCTCTCTGAAATCAAGAAAAATATATTTATTAGAAAAGAGTTCTTTGAAAATTAAGTTTACTTACATGAACCCATCTAATTCCTTCATAATTAAAGATCATTTGCATGCATGAAAATAGTGGGTCTTATGGAATTTCATTTGCCTCTAAGTATCAAAAACAATAAAAATGATTTCATACTTTGGGAATATGATATGATCAGGCAAGTAGTAGCTATAGAAATAATGCATAATAGGTTATAAAAAAAAAAGAATCAACAGCATTGCCTTAACAATTATTCCTGTGGGGGAAAAGAGAGAGGAAAAAAATAAAGATCTTAGAAATTTTCAATATAATATGCCTCTATTTATTATACAGTAAATGTGGGTGTTTTTGTGTTTTATTTTTGTTTGTTTTAAATATATTTTTATTGATTTCAGAGAGGAAGGGAGAGGGAGAGAGAGAGAAACATCAATGATGAAAGAGAATCACTGATCAGCTGCCTCCCTCCTACATGTCCCCCACTGGGGATCAAGCCCACAAATTGGCCATGTGCCCTTACCAGTAGTAATTGAACCCCAGGATCCTTCAGCCCAATGCTCTATCCACTGAGCCAAACCAGCGAGGGCTTACACAGTATATTTTGATTTGCTCTATAAGATTTTAGCAAATGTATGTTCTTTATAGGGTTGGATAAAACAAAAAAACAACAAGAAAACTATTGCTGATGTATGTGCTTACCCAGAGAAATGCTGGAATTGGAGTCAAAAAATTCTGAATTCCAACAGATTTCCTAGTACTGTGACCTTGAATAATTCACTTATTATGCTATACTTTGAAGCGAAGGAAAAATGTGTTTTCTAGGCAACCTCACACACATTTCCCTGATTTAACACTTTGCTCATCTTAGATAAAAAGGTTTAGAGTTCTACATTTAATACAGGGAAAGCATGATGACAGCAGGTGGACTTTTTACCCAAAACCCAATGGTCAGACTTCAAGGTAAATCTGTTCCTTTATCCGAGTCCATAATGTTTTCTCTGATTTACATAATTTCTCATAACTATGTTGCACTCATGTGCACTCATACAAGTTCCTGGCAGAGATGGAATGTTATTCAGCATTCCACCGCCTGAAATGACATGTGCGAGTAGGGACTGTAAATTGTCAGAATCAACAGTGCACATTATTATTGTGAAAAGGTCAAAAACAGACACACGCACAAGCCTCCGGTTCTGTAATTACCAGGAGCAGCGGAGAGTTTGAAGGAAGCAGTCTTTCCACTCCGGTGGGGGTCTCAGCCACAGGGGATCTCACACTGTCCCCACCACCACGCCCAATCCTTAGCGAACAAGAGGTCATTAGTGAGTGGCCACTGACTCAGATTGGAGGAAGCAGAAAGAGAGGAGGTAGAGCTTCATCATAAATCCATTCTTGCATTCACACACCAAACACACATACCCAATATGTGTACATTCGCTTAGATTTGTTGGAACAAAGACATTAAAAAGAATACTATAGAGTAAATGCAGTGTGAGGAGTTATTAAGAATTTGGAAAAGCCCAGCTTCTGGGTTGAGCATCGACCTATGAACCAGAAGGTCACAGTTGAATTCCAGGTCAGGGCACATGCCCAGGTTACAGGCTCAATCCCCACTGTGGGATGTACAGGAGGTAGCCGATCTTTGATTCTCTCTCATCATGGATACTTCTATCTCTCTCTCCCTCTCCCTTCTCTGAAATCAATAGAAACATTAAAAAAAAAAAAATCAAGGAAGAGAAAGAGAAGGGGGAGTCATCATTTTAAAAATACAAAGCAGGAGAATGAAGCTATATTTATTTGTACAGTTTTTAATTTTAATATAGAGAATAAGAATCATCAGCCACTTGATGTATTTGAAGAAACCGAGCTCTGATGTATTGTGACAACTGTCACGAGGGAACAATAGATCCATACAGATCCGCTCTTCCTAACCCTCTGTAGGTTAACTCTCTGTTAACTAAACAGCTCCCTCACTTCCCCTTCCCAGTGGTTTTGCCTCTGGCTTGCCTCCTAGGAAGGTCAGCAGGCCTCTTGTTTATACAAGTCTAATTATCTCTTTCCTGGGGGGACATAAACATGCAGTCCCCTGAGCTTGCCTCTCTATTATGGGACATAGTCATATCTGGATGTCAATATTCACAATGACCTATGCTCATAGTCATAGTTAACATTGACTAGTGTATCTGAGAACCACTTATAATAACTGCTCTTGCTGATGATCTCTCTCTCTCTCTCTCCCTTCTTCTCTTTCTCTCTTTTTCTCTCTTCCCTGCAAGGTAAACATTACTCTCCCAGTTTACAAATGAAAAAGCTGGAGCCCAGAACCCCATGAGGTGTGAGCCTAGTTGCTCTGGGTCATGTCGATCATAAATTCTTAGAATGTAAGGATGTGAAGTTTACCTCCTTGCCTGTCTCCTCCCCTGTATCCTTCGTACCTGACTCAGCGTTTGATGTGGAGTAGGTCCTCAGCACACATTGGTGAATGGCAGGTTTATTCCTCGCCAGCTGTTTTGCAACATGACTTCTTTGTCTGTTCAAAATAAAGCTCAGGGCATTTTGTGCCACCTGCCCTCTTTGGTCCACAAACAGGAGCATGGATTAATGGGTACAAGTAATTTGGTGGATTTTTTTTAATAAAAAGGAGGGGTGGGGGCTAAAACACATGATAATAAGAAAGAGTGGAAAGGAGGCATGAGTACTGGGCCAGCAGAAGGTAGTTGATGGTACACTGGTGGGATTGAGGGCTCTCTCAGTAGAATTGAGAGGTGGCAAGAGGAATGGAGGAGGAGGAAAATTCTCTTTTGAGAAAGAATGTGGAGGAAAGGAGAAAAGTTACTCTGCTGGGAAGAAAGAGAGTCTGCAGCCCCAAAGCAGAATGTTGGAGGATTTCAAAAGCAGACCTTGCAGAAGGCAACGAAGAGGTGGAGGAGGACATTGGGTGGAAAGGCACCGGAGGAATGGTGAGGAGATTATCCGGGGTAATTGGGAGCTCTGTGCCCTTGAATTATTATAGATGCATCAGAATTATTGTAGGTGCTTCTGAGATGCAACTGCTCTCAATATCTGAACACTGTGCACTTTTGTACACCTCGATGTTTTGTAAGCATATTTGGCAGAGAAGGAAGAAAGCAATGTAAGCATGGAAATCCTAGAATATTGTCAGGCCCAGTCTGGTTGCTGAGCTGACTTGGAAGGGAACTGAGGCGAGTTTTCAGCACGTGTCCATGTGCTTTGTGGCAGCTGCCATCGTTAAAGGAATATCCTCCCTTTTTTGGCCAAGTCCTCTCATTGAAGTAGACATGCCCTTCTGATCCAGGTTAAAGCAATTGGAAGCACAGTGTTGCCCCTCATCTCTGAGCCTTGGGCTGTGCTTTTTTGGGTGAGGAACCTGCCTAGCCACATGTAGAAGTTATGCGGTGATCATTTGTTGCAATGCTCAGTGACCCATGGGGCTAATGCAAGACTTAATAGCCGGAAATTTCTCTAAGGATTTGAGGTTGAAGAATTATTGGAAATAATTTCATCAGCAGAGTCAGTATCTTTGCTAGAGTCTCACTTACTCTCTGCATTTTGTAGATATTTGCTATCAGGGTTAGTGGGACTTTCCTGAGTGACGAGTTCCTGAATTGGTTTTTCATCTCTGGGGTAGAGATTACTCAACAAGGAAGAGCAATGACTATCATTGGTGGCTAACATGCAAACTTACCAAGCAGAATCCTTTGGAATTAGTGATCCACAATCAGCTAGAACCTCCAAGGTGTAGGAGAGACAAGTTGATGAAACAGGAAGTTCTAAGATCATTAGGTCTATGAATTTCTCAACCATGTTGAAGCTCACAGAATATGTATCAATTAACCAAGGTCACAGAAGTTCCTATTCTTTCATTGTTTAGCAGGAACTGTAATTGCTACCTACCTGGATAGTTGTGATGTGGAAAGATGAGGTAACAGTAATAATAATTATAATAGCTACATAGGTGAATACCTATTCCATGCCAACCACTACCCTAAGCAGCACCTTATATGCATATAGACTTTGTACCTGTATAGGGCCTGGCCCAAAGGAGGTTCTATAAGATATGGAGTATTATTATTTTTTTATCATGATTGGTCTTCACAATCAACCAGCAATAACGTGGTATTAGTGGTAGTTACAGTCATAGTGATCAGCTAATGACTATTTTATTATTGGCTAAAAAGCAACTATATCTATACTTATTTCTATATCTATGTGTGTGTGTTCCTAACACATGTTAAATAACATAATAATATGCATTATGTCTTAATCATCATCTTAAGAACGCCCCCCCCAAAAAAAAAACACAAGAAAAATTATGAGATAAGAACTATCTCTATGAAGCAGAAAAGAAAACAGGTGCTCAGAGACATTAAGAAAACTGTTCATGTTAACGATAGCACTTGGAAATGGAAGGGCCAATCAAACCCAATGTGTGATCTCAAACTTCAGGCCTAGACTGAGTGGCTCAGGGTTGAGCCTCAACCTATTAACCTGGAGGTCATGGTTCAATTACCAGTCAGGGCACATGCCCGGTTGCAGGCTTGATCCTCAGTGTGGGAGGCAGCCCATCAATGATTCTCTCTCATCTTTGCTGTTTCTATCTCTCTCTCTCTTCCTTTCTCTCTGACATCAATAAAAATATATTTAAAAAAAAACAACAACAAAAAACACCCAGGCTCCTCAAACTTTGTAGGCTTCAATCCATATGATATGCTGGGCCTGACTGAGGTATGGGGCCAGAGTTTCAGTGGGGCAGAAGAGGAATCAGTACCACCCAGCATTCGGAGATAATATCAATTCACTTCATATTTGAATCTCTCTTATGCTCTGTGAACAATGCTGTTTCATACAATGTGAGGTAGGTGTGTAAAACATTTGTTGTCCAGATGAGGAGACTAAGGGCTAAGAGCTGAAAAGAGTTTCTTACCTTTATTTAGACTCAGGTCTCCATACCAGCTCCATTTCTCAGTGGCCACTGCCAATCCCCAGCTTTAGCTTTTCCACAACTCTGCCATGGAGAGAAGCATCCAAGCTTTGGCAACGTTTACTTTGCTTCTTTAAACCACCCATATTTCTTGTATGTCTAATTAGTTATTGGAATTCAGCTTAAGGAAAGAATAGCGCCATCATATTCTTCACAGAAATAATTCCACTTGATTGAGGAGTCATCAATTGTGAATAGGAATAATTGCAAGGATTTCAGTGGAACATGAAATTGGCAGTTTGAGTCACATCAGTTATTGGCTAGTCCTGTGTTGATGCTGGAAAGGGGTGGCCTGTGCAGAATTGCTTAATAGGGGAATCCAGAAGCTGCAGAGGAGACAGTCCACACACACATCGCTCCGCCCGGAGTATAAAACTATAGAGACAGGGCATCATTGTCAATTTGCTTCCAACGATTTCCTGTGCCATTGCCTGTGGATATGGATCTGGACATGCATGAGAACCACACAGGAGGAGAAAGGAGAAGCAATAGTTATGTAGTCAGAGAATATACTGCCTCCCGAGACAGGAAATTCCCATGCAAGTAAGTAATTTGTATACATTGAGATACTGGATGGATCCTCTTGGTCTAATTGACAGCTTGCAAGCCTACTGTTCTCTAGCACCAGTTTTCAAGCATAAATGGGGAGGATCATGTAGAGTTTGAGTCGCATATATATTCATAAATATATATGAACTCTATAAGTCAAGATTCTGTAAGTCAATGAAAGAAGTCATGTCTGTCAGATTTGTGTTAAGATGTTGTGATAACATAGGAGGGGATTGTTGGAAAAGTATCTTAGTAAGCATGATATGGAGATTTTTTTTTGGCCAAAGGGGATTGGGTAATTTCACTAATTTATTTATAACTAAAATTCTAGAGGCCCGGATTTGGAATCAGTCTATGTGACATGGCCTGAGACCTTTCTCGTTGCTGGATCATATTCCAAGCATTAATAGTCATCTAATAACACATTTTCAGCTAACTCATTTTACCTTTAAATAATTTTAGGAAAATGTGAATGTCATGTCTGTCTATATGCCAAGAGAAACAAATAATAATGGCACTTGAAAACAACAAGAAAGACTAGGGCATTATTGGTAAAGGGTGTAGAGGAAAGCAATTATTTTTTTCATGAATTCACCTTCAATTAATCAAATTCATGAAATATTACTAGGATACAGAGTTCCTCAGCATTGCCCCTCCCTGCCCCTTTTTTTAGTTATCCTGAGATTATCTGAAATATTATAACACTAAACCATAAACATATACTTAGGCACTTAGTAAACAACTCAAGTGTCAATTATGAAATGGGTAAAATATCCAGAGAAACAAGGAGAACCCTTGGGTTCTTTAATCTCAAAATATAGTCACCTCACTTGCATTCGCTGAAATGTCATGACTTTATGACCTTCCTCTGGCAAACTGGCATGACCTTAAGATGTGACTCAGGAGATGGTCTGGAATAGCCCTGGGCATTTTTTGAGCCTTGAAGGTTGCAAGACTTAGGCTCAAATCTTGATACCCTCCTCCCCACTTGGTGGTTCTGCTATGTTATCTTTGTATCTAAAGATCTCTGGACCCTATAGACAGGACAATTACTGACATTTATCCCAGGTTTGCATACTCCAATACTGAGTCCCCCTGGCAGCTAGGAGAAACTCTGTTACCATGTTTCCTGCCTTTCTTTTCCCTCCTTCATCCCTCCTACCTTCATTCTTTTCCTTGGTATTATTTTATTCTCTACTTCATTGGTTGAGCACCCTTCATGTGCCAGAGATTATATTTGGTTCTGGGCATCGGAAGATGAATAAGACATGGTTCCTGCCCACAGTACTTTGCTCTCACAACAGGTTGAAATCATAGAGGACGTGGTGAAATGGAGAAAAGACATAAAGGTAAATGCCATGAGGAAGGTCCTAGCAGAGATGCATGAAGATGGAAATGAAGAGAGTCCTTAGTTCTACCTGAGAGGGCATCCTTGTCTCTGCAACATCAGAGCTGGACCTGACGACATGAATGGAGTTCTAAGAGGCCGAGTGAAGGCTGAGGGTAGTCTGGACTGACTCCACAAAGTCGTGCAGGCACCAAACGTCTATAGCAGTGGTTGAAGTGTGAGGAGTTATTAAGGAACGTCTAAAGCAGTGGTTCTCAACCTTTCTAATGCCTCGACCCTTTAATATAGTTCCTCATGTTGTGGGGACCCCAACCATAAATTTTTTTGTTGTTGTTGCTACTTCATAACTAATTTTGCTGTTGTTAGGAATCATAATGTAAATATCTGTGTTTTCCGATAGTCTTAGGCAACCCTGCTAGCGGTTTTGAACCTGTGTATACTTTTAAGCTGTGTAACCTCAACCACTAAGTTAATATTTGCCTTGCTACATATTTATTTAAATTGGTTGCCTTTACAAAATATCAAGCAAAAAGTGAACACACTCTAACACAATAGCGAGAAAGGGAATTTTAAATTTTCTTGGAATAAGTTCTGATTTTAAAAGTATAAAGTCAAATGCTGTCAGCAACCCTTTGATTACTGATACATTTCATCAATTAGCTTTCCAGTTATATTGTTCTGTTTGACAAAAGAACCAGAAATAGATAAGAAATGGAGTAGTTTCTCCAGATAGCAACTATTTTATCACCCATCTATATGTATGTATCTTCCTGTGTCTGTCTGATATTTGGTCTGTCTATCTGTCTATCATTAGTCACCACCCATCTCGCTAATTCATAGTTCTAGTCACGAAGAAAGGGAGACGCAGGAGGTTTTGTACTCTGTGGAGGCAAAGTTTTCTCATGTGTCACTTTCTCCTTTGTGACATATTCATGCAGGGTTGGGCATGATTGAAGTGATTACACCGAAGCTATTCTTCAGCTACAATGTGGGCATGTGTTGAGGTAGCTCTGGGTATATATCCTTTACCCACATCCTAGGTGGCATGTGGCACAGATCCCATGATTGCGGAAAGTATGGGTGCAGCCTGTGACCCCCCCCCCAAAAGACTTATTGCTAAGTGAGTTTGTGCCACTTAATCTTATCAACAAAGCCCCCCTTTTACAGATAGTAAGATAACAATCGCACATTGAAATAACAAGAGTTGTGGGGATATGACAAAGGCAGTGGTTTCATAACAGGATAGCGTGTTCAACAAGTGGCATTCCGAAGAGTTGAGCACAGCATTTCACATGGACTGCAATCTCTGAGCGGCAGGATCTGGGGGGCCCACAAAGACTGAATGACAGTAATCAGCCTTCACGATGACAAAGGAGTTAATCAGCATCTCTTTGCCTTTCTCGGGCAGCCTCTCCATCTCTGATAGCACAGAAATTATAAAAAGAAGTCTTCCTGACGGGTAAGGAATGCTTCCCAAATGATAATGCCGAAGACAATGGGAAGAAAACACACACGCACACACATACACATGTTTTAAATTTTTGAGATGTCTGAGACTGGATTCTAATCAGAAGCACTCTCTGAATGATGAGGCACGAGGAGCAGCTGCTTAGCACGTAGAGAAACTTAGGCCGGTCTAGGATTTAAATTCTTCAAGTGCCGCACCGGAGAAATCTCCATTTGATTGAACAAATGTAAGATAAGACCGTGCCTTTTAAGCACTGGAGAGTGAAGCACCAGAAATATATGAGGAAATTAGTTTCTCCAAATGTAGATCTTCTATCACCACCTATCATCTATCTATCTATATCTATCTGTCTATCTATCTATCTATCATCTACCATCTATATCTATGTATGTATCTTTCTACCATTATCTATCTATCTATCTATCTATCTATCTATCTATCTATCTATCCATCTATATCTATCATCTACCACTATATGTATGTATGTATGTATGTATCTATCTATCTATCTATCCATCCATCCATCTATCCATCTATCCATATATCCATCCATCTATAATCAAACAGCACCCATCAATCTAATTCATAGCTATACTCACAGTCAGTGTGTTCACTGGAGGGTAGTGAATGCCAGTTTCAGAGCAAGATGGTCCCCTTCCCTGTTTTAATCCTCCTGCCAGGGTTCATCTCCATTCCCATACCTTCCCATTCCTGCTCCCCAGCGCCAGCTTCAATACCTGCATTGAATTAAATTCCTGGAGGGTGGACTGTTTTCATTAATTGATTTTTCTGATTAGATTTTCAAAATGAAGTTCCAGGGAAAAACTTCTAAAATGTATTTATTTACATTTTCTTATCTGAATTGAATCTCACTGAATGTTATTGAGCATCCAGCGGGACCTGCTTATCCTCCTGAACACCAGTTGTGTGTGTGTTTTTCCTTTTCAACACATTAGTGCCTCTGTTTTCAAGGAAAAGGTATGTCCCAGGATGTTCTGTGATTTACTCAAGGGGGATTAGTGAAGGGGGTCTAACTTTAAACCCTAGAACAATTGCTGAGTTGGAAAGTTACAAAAGGCAGAGCTACCAGGGGTGGAATTTTTTATCAGATCAACTCCAAGTCATAACCCTGAAATTTCCATTGGGAAAAAAGAAGTTGGTTTTATTTTCTGTGAGGTTATTTAGCAAATACGCACATCAAGGAGTTTTACTAATTGTCCCAGAAGAAAGAATGTTGTCACGCTGATGGCCATAAGTTGAACACCTGAATCTGTTGCCAAGTTGATGTAATGGGAGTTTCAACATCACGTTGAAGTTTATGAACACATTTCTTAGCATTGAGAACGTGTGATCATAAGCATGTGGGAAACATAGGCATGTAGGGTTGAGCATGACTGTGACAGAAGGAGACACAATTCATATTTTGGGCAATGGGAAGTTATTTAAAATTAGTACCATCAGCCCTAGCTGGTTTAGCTTAGTGAACAGAGCCTTGGCCTGCAGATTGAGGAGTTCCTGGTTTGATTCCAGCTAGGGGCACATGCCTGGGTTGTGGGCTTGATCTCCCAGTAGGGGGCGTGCAGGAGGCAA
This sequence comes from Pipistrellus kuhlii, assembly GCF_014108245.1. Taxonomy (NCBI): domain Eukaryota; kingdom Metazoa; phylum Chordata; class Mammalia; order Chiroptera; family Vespertilionidae; genus Pipistrellus; species Pipistrellus kuhlii. Next base: position 24,310,127 of record NW_023425482.1, read on the forward strand.
CCAATCAATGATTCTCTCTCATCATTGATGTTTCTATCACTCTCTCCCTCTTCCTTCCTCTCTAAAATCAATAATATATATATATATTTAAAAATTAGAACCATCATGCCCTGGATGGGTAGTTCAGTTGTTAGAACATTGTTCTGATATGCCAAGGTTGTAGATTCAATCGCCAGTCATGGTACATAAAAGAATCAACCAGTGAATGTATAAATAAGTGGAACAGCAAACCAATGTGTGTGTCTCTCTCAAACTAATACATTAAAAATTGAAAATATAAAATTAGCACCATCACAAGGTGTTTTAAGTTTGTTTATACTGGTGAAAAGAATATATAGGGAGTTCCTATGTATCTTTTAAAAATCAAAGTTGAAAATGAATAAAAACACTTCTTAACTGAACATTTTAGCAAGTTTTGGGGGGGTGTATTCACAGGTCAATTTTTTTTATTTCTCAAATCTCAGAGGAAAAATAGCCTGATCACTGTATTTTCTGCTCTGTGTTGGTTGGTATATAATACCAAACAACATATATATGTATGTATGTTTATGTATATATAAATATGGAAGTTCTCTCACCCACAGAAGACACAGCCTGAGGCTCCTAGGGCTTGGGGTAATATGTGAACCAACGCAAATAATTTAGGGAGAAGCAGAAGGACATTTTTTCAGGCAGTTTTTATATGTATATTTTAGGAGCTTATAAATATTTTGCAATATTTATGCGAGTGGATTGAGTTGCCTTTTGAATAGGAATTTTAAAAAATGTTAACACATCCCAACCCAATGGGAAATAAATAGGAGAGCAAAGGGCACTTGTGTGTTCTTCCTAGCCTGCCTTTACCGTCACCAAGTAGCAGAAAAATGTTCCAGAAATTCAGTCTTGGGTTTTCTAGTGAGTTACTGCTACTTGTGAGGTTGAGACTAGGGAGGGGGTTTGGGGGGAGACTCAGACAGAGCAAGCACTGTTTATTATACAGTTTGTACTGATATAATAAATTATATGTCCCCATGCCCTCATGAAACCTCGGGGAGACTCCTGCTTGCCTTAAAAATCAGGAACACTCCTCCAGATGTTGCAGAAGCAAAGAGGAAGTGTGAAGTCTCCCAGATGTGCAGCTTCCAGTGGGGTCATATTGAGCAACTAATCTAAGTGATTAGGTAGTCTTCTCAGTTTTACAGATAAGAAGCAATCCTTGGAACAGCCATGTTATTCATTGACATACTTTGTAATTGTAGATATGCATGTAGGAATGGCATGCTTGGGACAGTTGTATGTTATTCATTGACATACGTTTTACCAGTAGATATCTGTGTAACAATGTCATGCTGGAACCACATTTGACACTTGGGTAAGGAGCAGGTATTCTAACCATATCTTAGAGAATTCTGGCAGGAATGGAGTGATTGAGAAGAGTTTAACAAAGAAACTATTGACCACGGAATGGCCAGGTTAAGAGAGACAATCAAGGGATAGTGATCGAAGTTTGAGTAATGCCTATTATTTCTTTTTCCCCCTTTTCTTTCTGTTTTGCTTTATAGCCCTAGAAGTGTGATGTATTGAGTTATAGTATGATATGATCAAATCCTGAGACAAACAATTGTAATGAAATATAATAATGTTACCATCAGTGTTTTCAAATAAGCATAGATATCCAATTGAGTGTTCCCCAGATGGGAGGCTTTGATATGAAAGTTAGGTCAAGGTCAAATAAAGTATATAAGAACTCAGCTCTCTCCTGAGCCTGCCCTCTGCCTGGGTAGATTAGATTTCCCAGAACACTCTTGGGCCTTACCAGCTACTCAAATGATGCAGGGACTTGAACTTCTCACCTTTTACAGACAGATGATTGAATTAGACTATAGGAGTTTAAAAACAAAACAAAACAGAATTACAACTTGAGTGGGTAAGAGTGTAGCTCATCCTCAGTTTGAACTGAACCTCTATGATGTCCCTGGGTTAGAAGTAAGGGGGAATTATCTTTAATCTGAATAGTTCTCTTTCATTTGGGCCAGATGTATAAGACATATCCATTCAATAGGAATATACTAGGCTAGTCATGATCATTTTTTTTTTTATGGGGAGGGGAATCCTATGATACAGACTTCAGTAAAAATGCAGGGCACAGAAAAAAATATAATATTCTTATAGTAAGATAGATGGCTAATCTTTGAAATGGAAATAACTGCAATATCAATTAATATGGAACTAAGTTACCCATAATACACTCATAAGTGAACAAGGATGCACCTATAAGAAGTAATAAATTGAACTTCTATGGGCTAACAAGAAAATATCTCAGTCTGGCCAGCATGGCTCAGTGCTTGAGCATTGACCTATGGACCAGAAGGTCATGGTTCAAGTCCTGGTCAGGCACATGCCTGGATTTCTGGCTCAATCCCCATTGTGAGGCATGCAGGAGGCAGCCAGTCCATGATTCTCTCTCACATCGATGTTTTTCTCTTCCTCTTCCTTCCTCTCTGAAATCAATAAACATAAATATATTTAAAAGAAAATATCACAAAGACATCCATTGTGTGAATTAATGCCTATATCATGATCACATTTGTGGTTAAATGTTTATATACATATGCATATTTGTATGCATATTCAAGTAATGGCTTTAGAGTTATACACATATGTTTATCTAGGAAAAAAATTATAAGGGTAGAGAGAGGACAAAATACAGATTTTTAGAATAAGTTCAGGCCCTATGCAAATGTTGAATCTTTAACAAGAAAAATGAAATTATTAGTACAATTGACAAAGAGGCAGATAGATAAAGCCCTGAAAATAAATCAGAAGAAAAAACCACTTATTTTAGGACAGATGATTTTAGGTTATTCCATATGATTTTTAAAATGTTTAAAACATTACCCTGTTTTCATGATCTTTCTGTTTTTCTTAAGTATTTACTTCTTTTACAATAAAGGTGTAAGTAAACAATTAAAGTATAAATGTAGTTGAAAAAATAGTACCTTGGGATTTAGACACTTGCCTATGTTAATTCTGATGGGTATCTTATTCATCTGAGTTGATTCCAAAAATGCATTTACTTCTTTCATTTCAAATGTACTTGTGAGCTTCAGAATAATTTATCTTTGACCTCAGAACCTTCCAGCTATTTGTGTATTTACTCCTCTTGTAGCAGAATTGGAGCCCGTGATAAATTGTAGGATTCTTTTACTTGCAGGGTTTCCCTGGGTAGTTGAGGCTGTGTTATGATTTATACTTTAATTTGGTAGGCAAGAGTATGCCATTCAGTTTGCTTTAGATTGTATATTTTTGCAAGTTTTAAAAAAAGACGTGATAAAATGGATTTTTGCAAGTTATCTACTGCTGTCTACGAGTCTAATCTTTCTTAGTGTTGGCATCACAAACACATTCCAGTGAAATGTCAAAAGAAAACTGCAAATTGTGTGAGCGGGGACTTTTATGTGTTTATGTATTTGTGGTGTGTGTGTGTGTGTGTGTGTTGTGTGAGAGAGTGACAGAGAGTGTGAGAGAGAGAGAGAGAGAGAGAGAGAGAGAGAGAGAGAGAGAGAGGTATTTATACATTTATTTTTGAATGAACTGTCTGCTTGAAAATCATTCTTACATTTCTCTCTCCATCAGCAATTATAAAAACTGCCCTTCCCAACATGGACAGAGAAGCCAAGGAGGAATACCTGGTCGTCATCCAAGCCAAAGATATGGGTGGACACTCCGGGGGCCTGTCTGGGACCACAACACTGACAGTGACTCTTAGTGATGTTAACGACAATCCTCCAAAATTTGCCCAGAGTAAGTGAATTTCCTGCACTGGATGAGAATTTAAGTATAATATTATTCGAATTTATAATTTTCATTATTTATATTTATATTACAATTAATATATGTTATAATTATTCTATAAAGTTCAGATTTATATGATAAACACCCAAAAAGCCAATTGCCATCATTTAGTGTGGTTTATATACAAAGTATGGTAATTCACATATATACACCAAACAAGCAACCCTCTTGTCATTTGGTACTAAATGCACCCTCCTTTTACAAAGTTTAAATAAATTGAAATAGTTTCCAAATATTGAGTATGTATGTAGTTAAAGTCTTAGAGTTGCAACTGCAAGATGTGAGCATATTTCTCTATTCCATGGTTCCTTCCATTAAGAAATTTTGATAGAGTGATTAAATGCACCTCCAATATTGTTCTATCAATAGTTCTACTTGTCATATAAACTAAACTATATCTTCAGCATCTGAGGTGAAAAAGGCATATACAATTGCTGCAAAATAAATACTTTTTCTCAGCTGAGGGAACACCAGTGATCACTGACTGGACTCTTCGCTGCTAAGGACATGATCAGCCTCAGAAAACTCTCCACAGCCTTCTAGGCCACCGCCATCAATGAATCAGGGAGACCATCATCATTTACCAACATTCTTGTCTCATTGAACCCCTTTTCTTCTGAGTATTGGTCAGAGTAACTGGATCTTGAGAGATGATTGGGGAAGGCCTTTCTGGCATGGAGACTCTTGAGTTGAGGCATGAATGATGATTAGGAATTAGCTGAGACAAGGTCAGATCAAGAGATTGGGGGATGGGCATTGCACCTAGAGGAAAAAGCAGTCCAAACATCCTGTAGAAGAGCAGGTAGGGCCCTGCACGGGAAGGGATAGAATTTCACAGCAGGGGAAGCACAGAAGCTGGAGAGTTAGTTTAGGCAAGAGTTAGATGTATTGGATTTGTAGTCCTTTGTAAGTACCATGAGTTTTACCCTAACAGCACTAGGAAGCATTAAAAGATTTGAAGTTGAGCCAGGCCAGTGTGGTTCAGTGGTTGAGCAGTGACCTGTGACCCAGTAGGTCGCAGTTCGATTCCAGGCCAGGGCACATGCCCAGGTTGTGGCCTTATTTCCCAGTAGGTGGTGGGCAGGAGGCAGCTGATCAATGATTCTCTCTATCAATGTTTCTATCTCTCTCTCCCTTTCCCTTCCTCTATCAAATCAATAAAAATATGTATTAAAAAATAAGTTGAGAAAATGAGAGAAAAGATGTTAAATGGTAGCTTGAGTAATAGGATTTGATTTCAGGGAAATCAGAGAAAATGAAAGCTGGCCTTTGCCCAGTGTCTTCCCCACAGGGCAGCCGGTTAACAGGTGGTTGTAGTCATTCATGTCAAAGTGATGGTAGTCTTGGCAAGCCAGGGTATCTCAGTGGAAGTGGAGAAGGGTGCATAGTTGCAATAGATATTTGAGAGGTTATGATAACAAAAATCTAAGGAGAGATTGCATTTTTAGTTGAGGAGGTGAATTATCACATTTCTGACATGAAAGACTATTAGATGCATACTGGTACATTTTGCTGGGATAGGAAATACCACAGGAGAACCAGTTGTTGAAGTAAGAGAGCGATGAGAGGACAGAGAGAAAGACAGGGAGAGAGTCAGAGGTGGGATTGCAAATGACACAGTTGAGGTACCTTTGAGAATTTATCTTCCGAAATTTCGAGGTAGAAGGAACATGAAAGCTGCATTTTCACTGAGAAATTTCACATCATTCACAAACCAGACAACAAGGCAACCCCCTTTAACAAGGTTCTTAGAATGGAGAAATACCATTTCTCCCATCCTTCCCCCAGCCTCCTCTTTCTTTGTCAGTTGCCATTAGAGTTAATGCTCTAAGTTGCAACTCTTCTTTCTTGCAAAAAGGATTGTTTCACTTCAGCAGTGGCAGATGAGTTTCAGAAGTGTTAATAACTTTCTTAGAGGTAATAACCATTACACATGATCACATTGTTAGAGATGATGGGAGTTCACAGAATAGAGATAGCTAAAGAATTGTTCCATTTGCTTGGTTTCCCAAGGCTCTCTGCATCAGGACAGGCATTGAGGTGAGGTCCCTTGCTGCCTTATTTACTTAATAACTATTCCTGAATGGAGCATCTCAAACCTTACCTGGAATAAGCAGTCTGAGGGAAATGGAATCGTTGCACCAATTATGAGAGAATTGGGAAACTTATACTCAACAGTATGATTTTCAGTGCATGCCTTATGGCAAAACTATTAGGAAAACATTTTGTTCCCCAGTCCCGTCGTCGGCAAACTGTGGCTCTTGAGCCACATGCGGCTCTTTGGCACCTTGAGTGTGGCTCTTCCACAAAACACCACGGCCTGGGTGAGTCTATTTTAAAGAAGTAGTGTTAGAAGAAGTTTTAAGTTTAAAAGATTTGGCTCTCACAAAGAAATTTCAGTCGCTGTACTGTTGATATTGGGCTCTGTTGCCTAATAAGTTTGCCCACCACTGGCCCAGCCCCATCATTTCATGACTCTAAGGGACATCCTTCTGTTGCCATTAAATAAAAGGGAGTTCATGCTAGAAGGAGCCCTTCCTCATCATCTTAACTAATCTTGTTACAGTGGGTAAAATGAGCCCGAGTTTTTCCCAGGGACCCAGTGATTGAGTTCAAACCACAATTAAGCCATGTTCCCTAGATGTAATTTTTCCTTTTGGGTTTATATTGATAGTTCATCCAGTGTTCATTCTCCCCTTGTTTTTGTTGCAATGGGACTAACACGTCCTGGTTGTCTGGCTTTGGATTCCCCAGAAACAGGCACTGAGACAAGAATTTGATTATAAGTACTTTATCTCGGAGATGAGGCCAAGGAATGCCAGGAGGGAGGTGAGGATGCGAGAGAGAAAGACAGGGAGCCAAAGATACACATTACCGAGCCAGTTACCGCTGTGCGGGACTGGAGCTTAGCCCACTGGGGAAAACTCTGGAATACTGTAAATTAAATAAACAAGCAAAAGGGAAAAAAAACAACAACAGTAGAAATGTTACCCTACCAGAGAAGGGAGGAAGCTGGGATGGGAACGCTGGTGAGCGGTTTGAGGGCTGCTTCTGTGGGGCATTCATTTCTCTCCTGTTCTGGTCTGACAGGCAGGGACCACAGTGGATTCTGAAAGCCAGAGAAAACCCTCAGGCAAAGAAAGGCAGAAATTGGCAAATGAAATGCAGGGCACATAGGCACTGAAGTGGTAAGAGCCAGGGGTCATGTTTCCAAAAGCTTCCCCTCCACCAAAGAGAAGGAGGCACACTAAGGCAGCAGCCAAAGCGATCTGAATGAAGATGCCACTAATTAGCCATGTTTTACGGCGCCCACAGGAGAAGCAACACACACTGTAATTGTATTTTGCCTGGAGAGTTTGGAAAGTAGGATTTCCGGTTGTTCAGAGCAGCGAGGAGGGACTTGGGTAACAAACCAGAGGAGTGTTTTGTGTGTTGGAACAGCTTGCTGCAGGGCACAGCGGAAGTTTAGTAATTGGGTTTTATCAAACACGGTCTGCGAGTCTGTAAATACAGAGGTCACCGCAAAAGTGACTTTCTGTGCGTTACATCTTGCATCTTCCTGTGCTGAAATTAGCTTACTGTTTTATGGTGGGCAACAACGAATAGCCCCACGGGCAACCAATGTGATTGTACAAGCCATTGGAAAGAACTCTCACATAGATTCGCTAACATCCTGCTATCCAACTACACACTTGGTGCACGTGTGATGGGATAAATTCCATATCTCAGAAGAGTCTCAACAAGACCTCACGCCTTCTGGGAACTCTGTCTCTGACTCATTGAAAATATTGTGCATTCCACAACAAAAATAATGTTGAAACATCTTTTCCACATTGTAGTGGTAGCATTTGCACAAGTGCCCAGAAGAACGGAGGTGCCCAATAAAAACCGTGTTACCCCGAAAATAAGACATCCTCCGAAAATAAGACCTAGCTCATGGAAAGATAAGACATCCCCTGAAAATAAGACCTAGCGCAACTTTAGGAGAAAAAAATTAATATAAGACACTGTCTTATTTTCGGGGAAACAGGGTATTTGCTAAATGAATGAATGAATGGAATCTGCACGGTGCTCAGTGTTTGTCCTCTTTCCCAAGGTCTGTATCACTTCTCAGTACCTGAAGATGTGGTTCTCGGCACTGCCATAGGCAGGGTAAAAGCCAATGATCAGGATATCGGTGAAAATGCACAGTCGTCGTATGACATCATTGATGGGGATGGCACAGCAATATTTGAAATCACCTCTGATGCCCAGGCTCAGGATGGCGTTCTACGACTAAGAAAGGTAAGCTGAGAAAGATTTTGTTCACATTCAGAATACCTCTTGGGAACTTGAGTTTCGGGGTTTGTGGGAGTTGGGTGGACTCTCTGGTGAAGTCTTAGAGCAGGTAGAGGTGTCTCTTCTTTAGCTGCAGACAAAGTGGAGCTAATTTTATACCTCATACCTCTTGGCCCCACTTTGCATTATCAGCCAAAGCTCTGGGAAAGAGTTGCCATGGTGATGCTAGCCACCAATTTCATCTTATCTCTCCCATCTACATCACACTGCCTTTTCCAAAACTGCAGGAATGTGTAGGGAACTCAACACTTGAAAGGCAACTTTCAAGCAATGAGGGGTGCAGATTGGGGGACAGCTCCTATTCTTTGAAGAAATTATTTTGAGGCATATTGTCTATGGTTCCGAAGAGGATTTCCAGTGGGAAGAAGCCTCACTTGCCCACAGAGTTGGTGAGTTCAATGGCTTTTAATGTTTCTCTATATTAATTCTCCCCATGGCTGCCCTCCTGCTTCCTGGTATGTCTCCACAAATCACACTGACGTCTTTCTTTTTAATATGTTTTTATTGATTTCAGAGAGGAAGGGAGAGGTGGAGAGAGAGAGAGAAATATCAACGAGGAGAGAGTATCATTGATTGGCTGCCTCCTGCATATCCCTAGACTGGGATTCGAGCCCACAACCTGGGTTTGTGACTTGACCTTAAATCGAACCATTACCTCCTATGCATAGGTCAATGCTCAATCACTAAGCCACACCAACCAGGCTCATCATGGGTATTTAGTTTAATGTTATCCTTCATATCTCTGTCATGAAATAGTCCAAATTAATCTGTAATAATAAAAGCGTAATATGCTAATCAGGCTGGACAGACCTTCTGGACTTCAAACTGGACATCCTTCTGGATAAAGCCACTGTGGTGGAGGTGAGGCAGAGGAGATTAGGGCCAATCAGGCAGGCAGGTGAGCAGTTAGGGGCAATCAGGCGGGCAGGTGAGTGGTTAGGGGTGATTGGGTAGGCAGGCAATCTGGTAGGCAGGCCGGCCAGTGGTTAGGAGCCAGCAGTCCAGGATTGTGAGAGGGGTCCCAGATTGCCAAAGGATGCAGGACGGACTGAGGGAGACCTCCCCTCCATGCATGAATTTTGTGCACCAGGCCTCTAGTTTTTAAGTAGTTTTGCTTATTCATGAATAAGAAGATAGATAGTGAACCACACCATTGGGAGCCCATAATTTTTCCCTCTGTCCTGATCAGTATTACACTGAAATAGCTCCAAATGTACTCTGTAATTCTGTGTTATATTGCATAGGGATCTGCAATCCACTGCTCATGCTCTTAAAATCCCCTGTTGAAGAGATAGTGGCATGTTCTGGATTCACCTTTATATACAAAATACAATTTAAGATCAATTTTGAGAAAAACAATGCATTTATTTCAACTGTCTTTTTGAGCAACCCTACCTTTATACACAGCTTTAGTTTAGGATTCAGCATTGCAAAGTGTTTAAAAATAGAGTACAGTATAATTATGCTCAAGTCAATTATTGAATAACCCAAAGCCACATTTCTCTTGGCTAATGATTCCTAATGTCATTTTTATTGTTATTACTAACTGCCATCCGTTGTTGCCACAAGGTGCTTTTATAAGCTGAAGCAATTAGCCATTGGCTGTATTTTTATTCACAATTATTCATAAACTTAGAAGCATATACTACACATTTTAACACCAAGAAAACACATGCATTTTTCTCTAGAGAAATTGTGGAGGGGGTCATATTTTCACCATTCATGGGACCTCTTTTTTGTCGGATAAAACTCTAAGGACATTAGGATTTGGGGGGACACTGTCACTCTATTAAGCTAAGAATTAAACTGAACACAATCTGTCACACTTATCAGTGTTTCTGAAGAACTTGAAATTGCAAATGCATTACAGTAGGGATGGTTGGCAAAATGTACATGCACCTAGTCATTTTAGAATAGACAGGGAAGTTTCCTAGAAAATATTTCAGAAAAAGTCAAGTTCCATTAGATCTGAATTCAACTATAAAAATCAATACAAAATTTGAAATGATATCTAAACTTATACAGAAGTTGTGAAAGAGTTCATGAATGCTGGCTTGTGTTCCAGCTTTTTTTTTTTTAATTTCTTTATTAATTGAGGTATTATATGTGTCCTTATTCCCCCATTATTCTCCCAACCCCCATTTATGTCCTTACCCCCTGTTGTCTGTCTATTGGTTAGGCTTATATGCATGCATACAAGTCCTTTGGTTGATCTCTTCCCATTATCCCCACCCTCCCCTACCTTCCCTCAGCTTCTTCTTTTTTTTTTTTTCTCCTCTTTTTTTAAAATATATTTTTTATTGATTTTTTACAGAGAGGAAGGGAGAGAGAGAGAGCGCGCTAGAAACGTCAATGAGAGAGAACCATCGACCAGCTGCCTCCTGCACATCTCTTACCGGGGATGTGCTCACAACCAATGTACATGCCCCTGACCAGAATCAAACCCGAGACCCCCCCAGTCCGCAGACCAGACGAATGCTCTACCACTGAGCCAAACCGGTTTCCATAGCTTCTTCTTCTTCTTCTTTTTTTAATATGCATTGCAGATTGAAAGTTCTGTTTCTCAGAGGAAATTGCAAAGAAACCTAAATTGTGTCTTTGAACCTTGACAGATGTACTTTCTAGAAGTCTGAAGTGTTCTGCGTTGCCGGGAATTGGACCATAGGGTTGCCAAGCAGATGCCCTCCGATTATTTAAGGGGATTGTGTTCTTTCACCCAGCTATATTTACCTAGGTCATTAACCACAGTCTCTGGGACTTTTAAGGAATGAGTTATTAATATGTCAAAACTATTGTCAGTAATGGTGCAATGAGGTCATTTCAATTTGCTTTTAGTGGTTGGTTGAGACCTAGGGAGCTATAGCTACTCATCTTTCCTTCTTCTAAATATAAACACAAGTACATATGTGTCTGCATATATATTTCTTTACATGCCCACCTGCTTCATAGCACAGGACTCATCATAGAGACCTTCTAAGAATACCCCCCCCCCAAAAAAAAAATAAACTTTGCAGGCCTGCATGGCTCAGTGGTTGAGCATTGACCTCTGAACCAAGAGGTCATGGTTCGATTCCCGGTCATGTTTGGGTTGAGGTGACAGTTTGATTCCAGTCAGGGTGTGCCCTGGTTATAGTCTCGATCCTCAGTTGGAAGTGGCAGTGGGAGGGAGTGCAGAAGGCAGCCAATCAATGATTCTTTCTCATTGATGTTTCTATCTCTCTCCCCCTCTCCCTTACTCTCTGAAACCAATAAAAACATATTTTAAAAAATAAAAAATAAATGATAAATCTCATTTTTAGCCCCATGATCAGTCAAGTGGCAATGCTTTGCAAGTGAAATAAGAAAGCGCTCTTTGTTGAGATTAGTGCTAAATTATGCTTTATAATGTCTCCTCGCCCTAAACAATGATTATTCCTCGCTCTTCACATTTCACATGCTGTTGCAGAAATGCTAAAATATTCTTCCCAGATCGAGATAGTGTTTGATGCCACCTTATCTCCTCCCAGCAGAGGCTCAATTAACTCGGCTGATTGGTATGCAGGTCGTGGTATCCCTAGTAAAATTTTATTAGGATGCCGAAGTGAAATTTTGATGGCACAATTCATGACTGTGACTATTCTGTGCATTTCCAAGTGAAATGAGCAAAACAAAAACACAACAATAGGAGGCTAGGTTTCTACCGAGCTTGGATAATACACAGACATCCATAAATGCCGGTACAATTTACAGGTTGGATCTGGGGGAACGGAGAGGGATCCCATTACGCCTCACACATGGGCTTCCGTGCACATAGTGATAATCCATCAGCATTATACTCATTTGTTCTTGCTGCTGTGGTCATTAGTGAGCCACATTCGTCTTTGTCATTTCTTAACAGCCTCTGGACTTTGAGACCAAAAAATCCTATACACTGAAGGTGGAGGCCGCCAATGTTCACGTCGACCCGCGGTTCAGTGGCCGGGGGCCCTTCAAAGACACGGCCACGGTCAAAATTGTCGTGGAGGATGCCGATGAGCCTCCTGTCTTCTCTTCACCCACCTATCTCCTCGAAGTTCATGAAAACGCCGCCCTGAACTCCGTGATTGGGCAAGTGACCGCGCGGGACCCTGATATCACTGCCAGCCCTATCAGGTACATGTCTCTTACTGGCTATCTCAGATGACAAGCCCATCTGTATAAGATGCAATGACATGTGCAACCTACATGGTTGCCTTAGGGACTAACCTCACATAATCAAAGAATTTTGGTCAATGTCTATTGTGTGTGCATACACATGTGAACGTGGGTGCATGCATACATGTGTACACACACACACATGCACACACATCAACCCAGAGCTACCTACAATGCCCAAAGCCAAGGATATCAGGGAGAAATCAGGGTGAACACAGCTCTTCTTGCGTGAAGAGAGCTCAGTGAGAATGCAAAATTTCATCCATTTTCAGATACATTTGGGTGGATCTTTTATATTATTTTGTTTTTGCTTGTTTATACATTTCCTTTTTTTCCCCTAGCATTGCTGGATTTTCTTCTCTCTCCATTGACAGCTACAGTAAATTATATATGAGAATTTAGAGGCATGAGACCACTGTCTCAACATATTAAGAGGCCCCTCTTTTATTTCTGTATTTGGCGTTTGGCTTTGCAATTATCTGAACATTTCTGGTTGGTCAGCATATCTGGACTGGAGACTCTTAGATAAAATCTTTCTCTGCCATTTCAAAAATACCTTTTGTTTATATTTTCCCTGCTCAGAATTCTTTCCTGAGATGAGAACCGATCCTTTATTAAAGTTTTTCTGCCTTTTTTCTGAAATGAGACTCAAACCTATTTTTTTCTGTTGAACTGCGCACAACTTTTCTTTTTGGCCAGTCACCCCAATGACAGTACAATGCTCAAGCTAAATATCATTTTTTCCCCAATAGCACACTGCAAATCTATAACTTGTACACTGGCCTCCAAGGGTGAAGTGTTGGCTAATGATGTGTTTGAGAGTGGATTTCAAATATTGTCTTAGAAATGTTTGCTGTAAAAAGAGACAGGAAACTTAATGGAGGAATACAGTGTTAGAGAATTGTCCAGTTATTCTGTAAGTCAGCTCATACCCAACGTGTTCCCTTGGGTTACGGGCATTCATGTCCTTCTAATTTCTTTACTCAGAGAAACTCTAGACTAGGGGTGTCAAACTCAATCAGAGAAGGGGCCAAAATCTAAAATCCAGCCTAAATCGTGGGCCGAATGGTTTACTGAACAGTCATAAACTGTCATTGTGATGGAAACGCAGCGGAGTGCAGTGATGACAGCGCAGTGCGGGCCACATTGCAAGGCCTGGCGGGACGGATTTGGCCCGCGGGCCTTGTGTTTGACACATGTGCTCTAGACAAATGAGTTAATTTATTTATTACATCCTCATCCCTCACAAGAGTGCTGACATGATAAGGTTGGAAGGGCAACCCAGCAGAATAGCCAGTCAGTGCCCCAAATAATTTGAGTTTGGGCACAAAATAATTTTTTTTTTGATCCAGAAAAGATATTTTTAACGCAAACCATTTCTAAATTCAGGATAATATAGAGTGTATCCCATAAGGATACAAAAAAAAACCCCCAATGTTTTCTTCAAAAGAGCCCAAATTCTAAGAAGGTTAAACTTCACCTGGGGATTTGAGGAATGGTCAGTTCAGTTGTCCATTCAGCTATAGACATACAGAATGGCCTGCATTTGGCTAAGAGACTTACATCTCTCAAAGGGCCAAGGGTTGAATACAGCAGCAGGAGGTATCCAAAAAATACATTACTATGGATATCCATTTTCTGACCAAGTCCTGAAATGACTTCATCTTGAGATCCTGTGATAGCCCTAGCTAGTTTGCTTGGTGAATAGAGCATTGGCCAGTGAGTGAAGGGTCATGGGTTCGATTCCACTCAAGGACACGACCCCCATTTGGGGGTGTGCAGGAGGCAGCCGACCAATGCAATGATTCTCTCTCATCATTGATGTTTCTATCTCTCTCGCCCCTCCCCCTTCCTCTCTGAAATCAATATATATATAAATCCTGTTATAAATTGGGATTTTTTTTTGAATGAATGAATCTTTCCCATTTTCATGTCACTTCATTTCCTCTGGAAAAAAAGAAAAGAAAAGAAAAAGAAAATATGACAGATAAAGGGGCAATGGCCAGTGTCTGCACATCTCCAAGTGTAAGTGACAGCATGTGAAGGAAATAAGCAAGATTGGTCCAACTGAGAGGCCTGTCATGGGGCCTGTTTGGCACTTGATTTGACAAGATTTCTGCTCTTGTTAGCAGGGAACACACAGGGGGCTCTGGAGTATGCCAAGCCAAGGGCCCTTCGGGGACATGAGGAGTTCAAATATCAGGGCAATCAACTCCAAACATGAAATCCTTGGTCCCAGCAGGAACTGACTTCCTGCGCGGAGGCATGGTCTTAATCAGCTAGCGATGGGGTTGGAGGGATATTTCATACCATAGTGACAGCTCCAATAAGCAGATCTGGGTACAAATCCAGGTTTATCTTCGCCCCACCAGTTTTTGCACATTTTATAACCTATCTCTTTACTGGTGTTCAAATGAACAGTCACTGGTAAAAATTCCAGTTCACAGGGAATCGAGGGATGATTATCATTGTAGTTGATTGTTATTTTTTAAATATATTTTATTGATTTCGAAGAGGAAGGGAGAGGGGCAAGAGAGATGGAATCATTGATGAGAGAGAATCATTATCAGCTGCCTTCTGCACGCCCCACACTGGGGATTGAGCCCACAACCAGGGAGTGTGCCCTGCCCGGGAATCAAACCGTGACCTTCTGGTTCACAGGTAGACACTCAGCCATTGAGACACATGGGTTGGGTTTTGTTGTTATTTTTATTATTCTCACTGGTATGAATGGAGGCATAGAGAAGGCGTGAAACTGCTTAGTAACAGTTGCCCAAATTGAGAGTATTTTGTTTTGGGACAAATCAAAGGGAATTTGGGATGGTGTTACCTGGAAGAGATGAACAGATAAAGTACCATTTGATGACGCGGATGGATCTATACTTCTGATAGATGTCAGGCAGGTGCTGGTTTCTTGACATCTATGGTCCTTCCCAAGAAGGGGCGGATGCTGTGTCAGAGCATCTCCAATAGGCTTGGGTGTGTTCTATCCAAGGCGAGCCCCACACAGGTCTGATTGGACATGGAATCACCAAGGGCATTTTCCAGCATCTGGTCTGCATTTTGGTAGTTGCACCCCAACCCCCACCATCTGAGTCATGGAGAGAAGCTTTTTCCCCCCCTAATGCACAATCAGTTGGTTTGAGTAGAAAATTAAATTTTCTGGTGAGCCAGGGCACTGCATAGCTCCTTATGAGCCTAGCAGACAGATTCAGAGCCATGTCACCTTTTAAAACAGAACTAGAGGACGTAGGTATTTGGGGAATTACTGAGAAATAAAGAGCAAAGTGCTGCTGCCTCTTTAGGACTGTTGCATTTTATATACTGACAAGAACGTATGCATCTTTTGGGGGAATGTTTACGTGGCCATCTGGCAGGAAATAGGCATTTATTGTGTCATCTGCTGTGTTAAAACATGCGGTCATTTATTGGTTGGTTGACTCTCTGTCCAAAGATTCAATAACTTTTTCAAGCGCATTGTCAAGCAGGAAATATTATGTATTTTGAAATTTTTATACTTAAACCTATACATATAAGTATATACACACACACACACACACATACATATATATACCTATATCTATCTATAGCTATATCCACATCTATATATCTACAATTATATATCTATATCTATATCTATATCTATATCTATATCTACCTACCTTTATATATACCTATCTCTATCAGTATCTACCAATCTCTATATCTGTCTATATCTATATCTACCAATCTCTCTCTTTATACACACACACACACACACACACACATATATATTCCTATCTCTTTATATCTATCTATCTATCTATATCTATATATACTTATCTCTATATATCTATACCTATCTCTATTTATCTATGTCTACATCTATATCTCTACCTAAATCTATATTGATACCTACATCTACATCATCTATATATGTATCTGTATCTATGTCTATATCTATGTTCGTATACTCCCTTCCAGGGAAAAATAGGCAAATCCATGGTCTTCCCATCTCCCTGCTAGGAACATTAATTAAACATTTGCTACTTTCTTCAATACAAGATGCTTCCCAGTAATAGAGCATGAAGTTCTGTAAACGATTTGAAAAATTACCTTACTTGAACTGAGACTGAGGTTTCAATCCTATCACTAATTCTTCCCTGTTGGTCAGCTGGTCTCTGGAATTCTCTGAGACTCAGTTTCCTCACCTGTGTATTGGAATAATATCATCTTCCTCACAGGGTTACTGAGATAATTAAGTGAAGCCATTCAATAAAATAGATGGAAGCAATTAGTATTACCAGTTAATAAAGACACCATCAATGTCATATGGTAAATGCAGATTGAATAACCTAGTACTTATTTTAGCAGATATTCTTCTACTAAAGGTCACTTAATGGACACAGAATGACCTGTTTTTGTTTTTTGATAGTTATAGGCTAAATAGTCTAACCTCATTTAATCTCATTTTCCCCTGCTACTGCTGTGAATATTATCACTAGTGAGTGCTTATTAATATGTGGCCAGGAGATGCTAAATATACTCATTTTATTCCCTAATACCTCTGTGAAATGACATATATGCTCATTATCCTCATTTAACAAATGCAGAAACTGAGGATAAAAATGTTCATTTGCCCTAGTTGAGTGGTCTGCAAACTCATTAGTCAACAGAGCCAAATATCAACAGTACAACGATTGAAATTTCTCTTGAGAGCCCAATTTTTAAACTTAAATTTCTTCAAAATAGACTCGCCCAGGCAGAAAACCGACTTCTGCGCATGGGCCACGAAGTTTCAATAGCACTGTACGTGTGCGCCCGCAAGTGGTATTTTGTGGAAGAGCCACACTCAAGGGGCCAAAGTGCCGTATGTGGCTAGTGAACCTCGGTTTGCCGACCACTGCCCTAGCTGGTCAGTAGCTAGATTGCTGGCATGAGAATTGAAGGGTCCTGGGTTTAGTTTCAGTCAAGGACATATACCTTGGTTGCAGGCTTGATCTCTGGCCCCAGTCTGATCCCATGTGGGAGGCAACCAATTGACACATCTCTCTCACATCCATCTCTCTCTCTCTCTTTTTCTCTCTCTCCCTCTTCTTCCCTCCCTCCCTCCCTTCCACTCTCTCTAAAAATCAATGGGAAAAATGTCCTTGGATGAAGATTAATTTAACAGCAAAAACAAAAAAGACTCAATAGCCTAGTGTCAATACATTCCTGTGATGCATAGCTGTGTTTTTCTGACAACACAGTGCCTGACTTCAGTTCCTATGCTGCACTCCCAT
This sequence comes from Pipistrellus kuhlii, assembly GCF_014108245.1. Lineage (NCBI taxonomy): Eukaryota > Metazoa > Chordata > Mammalia > Chiroptera > Vespertilionidae > Pipistrellus > Pipistrellus kuhlii. The sequence continues at coordinate 24,327,733 of NW_023425482.1, forward strand.
TCCCTGCGACCTCTGTGACTCCAACCATATCTCTGCATGTTGGGATGGCTTCCCAGGAACCACTTATAATTGAAAGAATAAATTATTTATTCTCTAAATGGCCTCATTCAATCCAGGCTGCATTCCTAGAAAGAAGGAAAGTATACCAGGTCTGAGGAATGAATCAGTTTGTAAGTGGAATGTTCTTTGCTCATCCTTCTGTACCCTCAGTATAGGTTTGTTATTCTTGACTATGAACTGCATCATGAATAGGAAAGTAAAAGAAAAAACAATGTTATTGTTATTTAATGCATCAGACATACGTATCTATTATATACTAGAGGCCTGGTGCATGAAATTCATGCACTCTGGGGGTCCCCTCATCTCAGTCTGCACCTTATATAGTCCAGAAGCCCTCAAGGGATGTCCAACTGACAACTTAGGCCTTCTCCTCACAAGGATCAGGCCTAAGCTATCAGTGGGACATCCTTAGCACTGTAGCAGAAGTGGGAGAGGCTCCTGCCACTGCTGCTGTGCATGCCAGCTGTTTGCCCAGCTTCTGGTTGAGTGGCTCTTCCCCTATGGGAGTGCACTGACCACCAGGGGGCAGCTCCTGCATTAAGTGTCTGCCCCCTTGTGGTCAGTGCACATCATAGCGACTGGTCTTTCCACCATTCAATTCATTTGCTTATTAGCCTTTTATTATATAGGATTATTTCTTACAAAAGAACATATGTTATGATATGATTCCAATTTAATGAATGAGGAAGCCTAGAAGGATACACTTCCTGTGCGTGGTGCTAAAGCAGAGGGTGTGAGACTAGGGTTCAGAATCAAATCCCTTTACCATTGAAACCACTATGTTTCTGCATGTCTTCCTGGGTCCTGGCTGCTTGCATGAGATGTAGGATGATGGCAGCTGCTGTTTACTGAGCCCATACTTTGTAACAGACACTCGGAAACAGTCTTAAATGCATCAGATTGTTTATATTGGAAGTAAACCTGCTAGCACCGTGTAGGCATTGACTCTAAGTCAACGCTTTCCCACAAACCTGCTATGGCTCATTTTTTTCCTCTCAATACACTTCTTTCAAGTGTGTATTTGATGTTACCATGGCGTTGAGCTGGCATGAGACTGTTCTGCAGATACTTGCTTTGTATTTCTCTCAGAGCATTCACCTTGAGTGTCTCCGTGAGCGGCTTAAATTAAAAGTGGGGAGGATGGCCATTCGGCAGGCAGCGTAGGCGGACACGTGATTGTGGTGGCCACATTGCTCTGTTGTCCTAATTCCTCTCTTGAATTGAAGTGCCCACTTAACACAAGAGCGTTGCTTCCCCGTCCTCCACCCCCACCTACATTATGGCCTTTTAATAGTTTACCTCAGTCACCAGGCTTGCCGTTAATGACCTCTCTTCCTGAAAACACTCCTTCAAGCCTGCTAAAGAATGATGCCAATGTGGAAGTATTTTACACTGTGGAGAACCTGGCATTCATTGGGAGGACTGATGGTGTATTGATCGACTCTCTCCATTTTACAATCCCTCCCAGTTTTGGTAAGGACCTCGTTGTTTTCTTTGTGTGATGAGAACACTTAGAAATCAGTTGAGAGGGTCAATATCATGTTCAGTGCACAACACAGTATGGTTAGCCACAGTCACAGTGGTGCATGGCTCAGCTCCAGGGTAGACTCACCTTACATAACTGAAACTTCATAACCACAGATTAGCAACTGCCCATTTTGCCCTCCCCCTTCCCTGGCATCTGCCACGCTTTTCTATCTATATAATAAAAGCCTAAGAGAACATTACAGAATGACTGGAACAGCTGGTTGCTATGATGCGTACTGACAACCAGAGACAGATGATCAATGCAGAAGCTGCTCCTTGGTGGTAGTGCACTCCCCCAGGGGGAGCTGCCACTCAGCCAGATGCTGGGATCACAACTGGCGAGCACAGGGCTGATGGCAGGAGCCTCTCCTGCCTCCGCAGCAGGGCTAAGGACCAGCGGACTGAGTATAAGGAGCGAGGGATCCCAGATTGTGAGGGAGATGCCCAACTGCCAGAGGGCACAGGTTGGGCTGATTGACCTCCTTCTCCCCGACCAAGTGCACGAAATTGAGATTTCTCTTTTTGTGACTGGCTTCTTTTACTTAGCACAATATCCTCCAGGTTCATCTCTGTTGTCACATACTATAGAATTTTCTTTTTCTAAGGCTGAATAATAACATATTCTTCATCCATTCATGTTGATGGGCATTTAGATTGTTCATGCATCTTGGCTTTTGGAAATAATGCTGTCATTAGCTTGGGAACTCTAATATCTCTTCAGGATCTCAACTTGAATTGTTTTGGATAAAATTGGTTAGGATTTCTGGATCATATGGAAGTTCTATTATTTTTTTTTAGAAATTTCTGATCTTCTTTTATACCACTTTGCACTCCCACCAACAATGTAGAAGGGTTGAATATGAGGAGCAAGCCTGTTTAAGACAAAAATTGGTCATGTAGTTCCTGCACACTGTTAGCCACGTAAAAGTTTGGCTCCCGATTCAGAATTACCAACTCTTCCCAGTAATTGTTTTTGAAAAACTCTATACCTGCTAGTTCAACTACCATTAATTAATTAACTAATTAATTTATTTATTTATCCACTTAGTCACAAAATTGTATCTCCCTGTCTCTTTATTTATTCACTTTATATGGGTGCATATATATAATTTTAATTCTTCTATTTAGTTGTATAAGTAGTATGAGTAGAGCCCACATTTCCCCAGGAGATTTCTACAAAGACAGAGCCTCTGCCCTCAGGGACCTTATTGTCTACCAAGGAGGCTGGCTGAATAGCTATGGGAAGCCCAAGCCCTTCTCATTTTATCAAACTAGCCTTTAATCCATGCCATCTGAAAATGATGACTAAAACTAGATTCTAGAGCTTTAGGGTCAAATGGAGGAAGAGATTTCCTAGGGTTTTTTTTTTTTTTTTTTTTTTAATATGTTTATTGATAGAGAGAGAAATGTCAATGATGAGAGAGAATCATTGATGGGCTGCCTCTTGCATGTCCACTTGAGGGGATGGAGCCCACAACCTAGCATGTGCCCCAACCAGAATCAAACCATGACCTCCTGGTTCATAGGTCAATGCTCAACCACTGAACCACACCAGCCAGGCATAATTTCTTAATGAATTTCAATGAAAGCAAGTATAGCTATCCAATTATCTTAAAGTGAAAAATATATCGCATAGAGGACCTTAATTTGGAGAATGGGCTTCGTGTTTATAACCCTTCTGTCCTTTTTTTTTTTTTTTTTTTTCCCTTTCTCACTAAAAAGAAGTGTTTTGGGTAGAAAAAGTCTCCTTTTTCTCCTCAGAGGAATAATAATGTGTGATGCAGGGACCTTTGAATTCTGGGACCAGAAGAACTCAAATAATATTATTTATTAAAGCAGTTAGAGCAACCAGTCGAGCAATTAGAGGCAAAAAGCTGAAAACTTGTAGATGGAATTTTTGATACTCAAAGTGCATGCGAGAAAATGTTAAAATGGTTTCTTTAGGCATAATAACAAAGGCTCGAATGAAATTAACCAGGGAGAAAGAAACAGTTGGAGTTCAGTGAAATATAATAACTGATTCATAACTAAGGGGTTTATTTCATTACATGTGGCTCTAAATAGCTTCTTCACTTGCAGCCGGCTCAAAATTGTATCTCCCTATAAATTTTCCATATAGAGGCTGTGAAGCAATGTTTGGCAAAACATTTGTTATAATATAAAAGTGCATTTATGCCTGTTAAATTTGAAAAATGGATACACGCTGCCTCTCTCCAAGAGGAGCATCTCCCTATCTGCATTCTAAGGGACTTGACAGGGACTGCAGACACACGTGGCTTGATGCATTGAAACTCAAGTTTCTTTGCAGTAGGACCTCCCCAGGAAGGTCAGGTGCTCTTTAAGAAGAAGAGAATGGCCCTAACTAGTTTGGCTCAGTGGATAGAGCATCAGCCTGTGGACTCAAGGGTCCCAGGTTCGATTCCAGTCAAGGGCATGTACTTTGGTTTTGGGCACATCCCCAGTAGGGGTGTGCAGAAGGTGGCTGATTGATGTTTCTAACTCTCTATCCCTCTCCCTTCCTCTCTGTGAAAGTTCAATATATTGTTTTAAAATAAGAAGAGAATGTAAGCAGCACGGTTAAGCATTGATTGTGTGCCATTGTGCAGAGCATCTGAAGTATAGGATAGAAGGTGGATCATTCAGGCTTCTGAACTGGTCTGTGTTCCAGATTCTAATGCATTGAGCATTGCAGATATCATGATTCTGATTTGAATATGTGTCATCACCTATGCATCTTTTCCAGACTTCCAGCCCAGAATCTAGTCCTCTATCCAGGACCCAGATCTCCATCCAGGCCCCCGACATCCATACTGTGGGCCAGACTTCCATCCCAGGACTCAGACCACCTTCCAATACCCAGACCTCCATCTTGGGGCCCAGACCTTTAAAAAAAAAAAAAAAAAAATATATATATATATATATATATATATTTTTTTTTTTATTTTTTTTAATTTTTTATTTTTTTTTTAAACCGGTTACCATCAAAGCAATTCTTAGTATTAGAATTCTGCTGTAGGTGCTGGGTCTTGATCTTCCCCACTCTCATCTTAGAGCCTTGAGACCTTTGTCTTCCTGGGGCCCGTGACAGTGTGCATGTGTGTTGAGTGTTGCCAGAAAACCCTGCTCTTAGTTAGTGTGTAGCTTTGGGGAAAATCCCCGTAACCACCCACAGGGAGCGAGGAATTACTGTGTTTCTAGACCTCAGGGATGACACAGCACAGGTGTCCTAGAGTGGAGGCTGGTGACTGCCTCAGCCAAACTCTGGTCTCAGCATCTCAGTGTGTGGGCGAGTCCCACAGCCTTCCTCTCTCTGACCTAGAATCCTACTTGGCATAGACTTGCTGGAGGATGTTCAGCAAACTCCCCTGCGGTCTCTCATCGGGAGGAGTTACTTAATGAAGGGTATCAGAGACAGTCTGTGGGTCTTTACTCATGTGTATGTGCTGCTGTAGTACCATGCCCTTCACCTTGATCTCATTTCACATATTATTACATTGACTTCGTGAATCACATGGAGGATTCTATTCCAGTTAAACAGCAGGGTGCTACAGGTGGTTTTCCCCAGAGATGAGTGGTGTCTGAAATACAAGGTTTTTGTCAAGAATCAGCACCTGTGACTGGAGGGGGACAGAAGCCGGATGGGCAGGGCCAGACATCCAATCAAAATGCAGTCTCAGCCACACTTTGGCCCAGCCCACTGTGTCTCTCTGGAGTGAATATCGATGATCAGTGGGTCCTGCATCGTGCCCAAACAATAGGGCCTTTATTTGTCTGCTTGCATAAGTTTCAGAGTCCCCCTGGAGAGGACGCTCTCTGTAAATGAGGCGGATTCCAGGGAGCAGATAGCTAGAGGCTGTCTACTGATGCTCCCCGCACAACTCTGACATCCTCTTTGCGGGGAGAGCTGTCTGCACAGCTGATTTCCTGTCTATCATGGCTAAGCACACTGACCCTCTGTGCCAGGAAAGTAATCTGACTGGATTCACACTGCTAGCCATCCAGCTCCCAGCTCCACATGTTACCACCACACGTGGGTGTCTTCCTGTAGACAAACACACATCTATCCTACAATTGGTGAGGCAAATGCTGGAGTGGCTAATTGATTTAGCTGAAATGTATTTGTGCTGCATGGCAGACCTGGCTAGTAATGATCATAGACTATCAAACTGGCCCTAGCTGGTTTGGTTCAGAAGACAGAGCATCAGCCTGTGGGATGAAGGGTCCTAGTTTGATTCTGGTCAATGGCACGTACCTGGGTTGCGGGCTCAATCCCCAGTAGGGGGTGTGCAGGAGGCAGCAGATCAATGATTCTCTATCTTTATTGATGTTTCTACCTCTCACTCTCCCTGTCTCTCTGAAATCAATAAAAATTTTAAAAAGACTATAAAACTATATGGATTAATAAAACATTTAAAAATACGTAATTTAGGGAGGCAAACATAGCCTGAGAATCTTGAGAAAGAAACTATTTTTGAAAAGTACTGATCTGGTTTTGAAAAGTTTGGTATTTTTGTGTGTGTGTTGTTTTTGCATTGATTTGGTGAAGTCTCTGCCCCTTCCCTAAAGGAAAACTTAATAGTGTTTGTATTCTGAGAGAAACAAAGATGCTAGCATAGGCTGAGCTGTGTTATCTAACATTATTAGACTCACAAAGCAACATAAATCCCCTCTTTTGCATCTCAACAAAGGGAGATTGACATCCTTATCAGATGTTCAAATATTTATGGGAGTCATTCTGGCCAACCCTTTCTTTTCCCTTCCATTTCTACATTCTGGCTTGACAGGCTGTATTATACAACCTTGCTTTTGATAAAGGACGATCAGATTTGACTTCATGTTATAAAGGCAAACATAATATTGCATATTTTAAGAAGAGAGCTTGTTAAAAATATGGAAAAATGCCATTTCCATCCATCTATCAAATGTTTACTAGCCTGGTCCTCTCAGCTTCAAGTCCAATTGCTGGGGTTTGGGGGGTGGGGGTGGAACTGAGCCGGGTGAACTGCCTTTCAGATGGGTCTCAGGATACAAATCAAGCCTGGGATGTCTGCTAGGGTATGTAGCTTCCCAGTAAATGAGAATAAGATTTATAAACGTCCTTGAGAAGGACCGAAGTTATGGAAGACATATTTAATGGTGCAAAGGACAGCAAAAGACCCAAATCTCCTTCCAAAGATAAAGGTCTGGAACTGGACAGAGCAGGTTTGGGGAGGGAGCAGGGCCCAGAGTATAGTGAAGGTGGGGGTTCTGTTTATTGGCAAAAGAGGAAGCATGCCTGGCTCACCTTTATTAAATATCAAGTGCATACTATCAGACTTTGCACTCGCTTAAATGTACTTGACTCGGTTAGACCCCATGTGAGCAGGCGTGTTCAGCTATGAGTGTTTTTGGAATAAAATGCTTTGTCTCCCTAGAAAAAAATTACATTTGCTTGCACACTGGCATGGTGTGCTTATGTCCATCCTATTGCATATTAAACAAGTAAACAAATTATTTTTGTATTTCAATATAAGTGTATCTCCAGTCCTAAAGAGTTAATAGGCCAGATCTTGTTCACCTATTAATTCCTAGCACTTACTCTACGTCTTTAGTGGGTACTAAATGAGCCTAAATGTCCAATTAAAATGTCCAAGTATATATAACTTTATGACATCATCAAAAACCCTGCTTTAATATAGGTATGCAATCCTTTTTATTCCTTGGGTGTGCATGCTTTTCATATACACATTTTTTTTCATCTACAGTAAATTATTTAGACCAAAATCAGAAAACATATAAATAAATAGCACTACCCTTATAGCTCGTAAGCATTTAGTAAGAGTTCATTCTGTTTTAGATTTCGTGGTCAGGATTTTTTGCTTATTTCATGGACTTTGTGACTGAAATATGCATATTTTCCTAATTTTATAACCACAGACATTGAGAGTCAGGACAGTTTATCTGGGCTACTCAAGGCTTAGCAGACAGGCTGAAACTTAGGAAGGTTACAGTAAATACATTAAATATATTCCTAAATCTCAGTTCCGGATGTGGTCTTATGGTCTAGACTACTATCTAATGGTGGGGTGTAAACTGAAGTCATCATCTACATGATTGACAGTTCCATAAAGATGTTTAGGGACTTAAAGGATTCTCTTCATCCTAGATTTCTGCTGACATCCTTAGGTCACCAAGGGTTTATGGGAATTAGTTGGGATTCCTGTGATCCTAGGTGGACAGTGAGGATCAAGGTCACCATGGGATCTTCAGTATAAAAGACTTTATCCTCACAACTTTTAATCTCCTATATAGGAAATCATACACAGAGCTAAAGGTCACTTAGCTACTGCAAGTTCCAGATGCCATGTATTCCTGGAAAAAATATTTGTTTGTACTGTTTTATGTGACCAGTTTGGTATTATATTTTATTAAATTATTAGCATAAATGGCTTTAAGGAGAGAAAAGAGAGGAAATGTGTTTATTTGAAAGCAATATAGGTTAATAAAAGGTCTTTCTCCAGGGTTATGCTCCAAGATTCCTCCATCTCCTTTCCCTCCCATATCCACATCATCTGGTGTCCTGTTTTGTTTGGTTTCTAAGTTACAGTAGCCCCATTCTTTTGTCTCATACCCTTTAACACACACAGCAGCCAAAGCCATCTCTAACTCAGTTTAGATCTGTGCCATCTAATACAGTAGCCACTGGCCACATTTGGGCTCTTTGAATGGGAAGCAAATTAATTTAAATCAGCTAAAATAAAAATTTCAGTTTCTTTAAGATAGCAGCTTTTAAGGGCAAAATAGCCACATGTAGCTAACAGTTACCATACTGATCAGCACAGAGCATCTTTCTGTAGGGCGGGAAGTTCTGTGGCATTCAGCTGTGGTTCGGATCATATCACTTTCCTGCTCTATTTTCCTCAAGTGGCTCTCCACTTCCTGTAAGTGGAAAAGCTACATTCCTCAGCACAGTGCTAAAAGTCCTTCATGCTGTATTTTTTAGCACCCTTCCCCAGTTGAATGTTGAACTTCAACCACCTCTCCTTTGTTAAGGTCTTCAAGGGCCTTGAACACCTTTCTCACTTAGACTCTTTTTTTATATTATATTTGTTGTTTCTTTTTATTGGAATATGTTATACATCTCAGACTTTTTTTTTTTTTAATCACTAATACATCACCGGAAGCTTTGGGAAGCCTTATTCATTTTCATTGTCTTTCTTCTCAAATGGACTCAGTGATAGGACCACAAGGCCATGTTTGTGTTGGCACCTAACACAATGCCCAAAGAGTGAATGAAGGAAGGCGAGAAGAGCTGAGGTGGAAAGAGAGGATGAAAAAATAAATGATAGGATACTCATCTGTCAGATCTTAGCTGTCACCACATCATTACAGGGCTTGCCAATTGCCATTGTTGTATACAATGAGAAAGTCAACCCATCTGTCCAAGAGAGCAGGTTTTATTCAATCACTGAACATCATAATTAACCAAGAGGAACCTGGAGAGTATTACACTAAGCAAAATAAGCCAGTCAGAGGAAGACGAGCATCACGAGATCTCATATGTGGAATCTAATGAACAAAATAAACAGATGAACAAAAGAGATCTAGAGACATTGAAGCATGCAAGAGACTGTTGTATTTCAGGTGGAAGGGGCAGTGGGCGGTAAGAGATTACTAACCAATGAATTTATATGCATGTGTGTATGGCCCATGGACAGACAGTACTCCTGGGAAGGCCTGGGAAGGGAGAAAGAGTAGATGAGGGGGTCAATGGAAAAGGTTGAAAAAGAGACACCTATAATACTTTCAACAATAAAGAGAAAATTTAAAAAAATGAAATAAAGTAAAATAAAATTATTGATATTAATTAAAATTATTCTTTAAATTTAATATTTTCACAGTATCTAAAACTGCATTTCATTTTTTGCATCATATTATATGTAGAATTATTGGTTACAAATTATTATTTTGAGGACTCGGGAAAAAATAGTATTTATCCAAATGTATTATGTAAATATTCAAGAATTTATCGTGAGTCCAGTTTTATTTGGGAATCACTCTAAACAAATGTTTTTGGGTTCCATGGCTGCACAATGTTACCTATGAACATTTGTGATATTTTTCTGAGGTCTGTGTGGAACAAACTATAAAACATACTGCACACTAAAACAATGGGACCTCATAGGAACAGACAGATTTGTAATCTGATTTCTATGAAGTAAAAGGTACCTGAGTGTGATTCTATTGGGTGAATCCACTTACCTTTGGGTGAAAACAGCAAATTGAAGTACCATATTATGTCTCTTTTCTCATGGACACCAAACACTACCAAAATTATTCAAATACTATTTTCTTGTTGTTAAAAAATACTTAGATTATTTAGCAGAGTTTCCTTTAGAAAAAAATACATTACCCTGAGTAAAGCTACTTTAAAAATTATAGGGACATTTTCAATGTTTTATTTAAAATGTGATTCATCTTAACCTTCCAAGGAAGGCAATTTAATTTTTCTTAGATTTTTTTAGATGAGGAAAGTGAGGCATATAAAATGATTTCAATAGAAGTTAATGGGGTGCATGCTCCAAACTGCAGCATGGGGAGGGACGGGACACACACACACACACACACACACATACACACACACAGCACCTGCTCAGAGCCTCCACAGTGTTAAGAAGTATCATTCTCTGGAAAAATTATTAGATGTTTCACAAATATTACCATGGCAGAAATATATTTCAGAATCACTTTTTTTAAACCCTGTTTTGCTTTTTTATCTGATTATTAAGATAATCAGTGGGGCTGCTTGTGTCTGCTCCAGACCTTAACTTATATAGTGTGCCAGGGAAGACATTGGCAGTGAAAACAGGAGACTCCTTGACATTGGAAAACTTAAAATGACATGAGAACTCTTTAAAAATGTTCTTTATATCATCACAATGAATGTTCTTTATCTCAACCAAAAAAGACTAATTGAGCAGGAGTCAGAAGTCCTCTGTACATAGGTAGTGTTGGGGGTGAGAGTAGAAAGAAGAGAGGTAGAAGATGATTTGAATGAATGAATGAATGAATGAATGAATGAATGGACAAATGAATGAATGTACTTATCACATTTGGACGTTGATAACAAAATATAACTCATAAACACATAGGGTGAGATTTTGAGCCATATGTTGATATGAAATATAAATAGTTGGGCTGTGCTATTTGAGGACACCTATTAATCAGGTAAAAAGTTGCCATAACTGCCAAAACCGGTTTGGCTCAGTGAATAGAGCATCGGCCTGTGGACTGAAAGGTCCCAGGTTTATTCCTGTCAAGGGCATGTACCTTGGTTGTGGGCACATCCTCAGTAGGGGGTGTGCAGGATGCAGCTGGTCGATGTCTCTCTCATTGATGTTTCTAGCTCTCTATCTCCCTTCCTCTCTGCAAAAAATCAATAAATATATTTTTTAAATAAAAGTTGCCATTACTATCAACAGTAGCAGCAGCAATGCAGAATAGGGTGCTCTCGCCCAAAACAACAAAATCCAATTGTGCATTTCTATGTATTCTCAGCCACTGCACCAGTGACATGTTCTTAAATGTACTTCTGGTCCCTGCAAGTTACCTCAATGAGCAAGCGGTGCCAACAGCTTGAGTTCACGGTCAGAGTACTGTAGGCTCCATTGGAGCCTCCACATAAGGGGCTAAGCATCTAGGTGGGAGATTTCCTTGCATCTGTGGCCTTTACTTCACAGAGTAAAATGGTGAAGTCCTCACTATTTACTTCTGAGACATACCACTTAATGTAAGAGGAGCAGTCGTATTAAAGCAAACCTGGATATTTGTTGCGATACAATGAGAAAGTTAAAATAGGGCTTCTGTGAACATTAGTTATCAAGGACTCTGCAGTTTCTAAAGTATATCCTTTTTGTGCTAGACCAAGAATGTCTGTTTCCAAAACTTCCATCATTAGCATTGATGTTAGCATGACCCAGGAAGCCCATTTTTTTCACACGCCACCTCCCACTGTGTTAATAAGAAGTTTCTTCTTGCTTTGGCTGGAAGATCACCCTCCAAAGTGAATTCAGCTTTTCTCCAAACAAGATCTTTCCTCTCATGCATCTTAAGTAATCCTGCAAAGGAATGTCAAATCCAAGATATGCATATTTTGAAGGAATTAGAATGCAAACATCAATACAGGAGCTATAAATGCAATGACTTGTAAGATATAAATTAGAAGGCATTGAACTTTTCAGCAGATACATTAGGAATCAAAATAATGATTAGTTTTTTCCTTTTTACTCCTGTTCTATCCCATGTAATCCTTTTCGTCGTATTTCTTTTGCACTGTGTTTCACACATAATAACAATCCGTGCTTAACAAATGTGTGCACATTCTGCTGATCCATTACTGAGTAACTATAGTACAAAATACTATCTAATGTGATATTATGATATCTAAACCAAACATTCTGTCCTTGTCTTAAAAGTTCAAAACTCTGGCAAATGCTTAACACTAGACTAATAGAAAGGACATCCTTAATTAAGGAAGGGAAGATGAGCCAAGAGCCAAGAACTAAGAAGGCTCTTTGGGAGTAGGGAGAAGGGAACTAGGAAACCCTGTATCGCCTATCATCTCCTCAGCTTGGAATCTATGCTCTGTGAAGATACTCATAGTCACAGATAATGTTGAAAGGGGTGAAGACTGGGATAGACACACACTACAAAGAGTTCGGGGATCTTTGTCTAGTGTCACTTGCCAAATTATGTCTTTCCCCTAAGACCATGGTCGGCAAACTGTGATTCTCGAGCCACATGTGACTCTTTGGCCTCTTGAGTGTGGCTCTTTCACAGAATACCATGGCCTGGGCAAGTCTATTTTGAAGAAGTGGCATTAGAAGAAGTTTAAGTTTCAAAAATTTGGCTCTCCAAAGAAATTTCAATCATTGAACTGTTGATATTTGGCTCTGTGGACTAATGAGTTTGCCGACCACTGCCCTAAGAGATTAAGGGGGGGAATTATAGACACAGACAACAGCACTGCGATTACCAGAGGGAAATGGAAGAGGATGGTAGCAGGGAGAAGAGGGTAAAGGAGGGATTAATGGTGATGGAAGGAGACTTGATTTGGGCTGGTGGACACACAACACACTGTACAGATGCTGTTGTATAGAATACATATGAAACCTATATAATTTTTTTAACAAATGTTACCCGGCAGAAGGAAAAGGCACTGTGCTTGGTACATATTTGGTGCTTAATGCATGCTTAAGTCATGCTTGTTGACTACATTAAGATTTTATGGTCATGGTTCGTTTCCTGGTCAGGGCACATGCCCAGGTTGCAGGCTCGATCCCCAGTAGTGCGTGCATAGGAGGCAGCCAATTTATTGATAAACACTGAATTTCATGCTTAGCAATTCTTGGGAGCTTTTGTCCTAAAGTCTATTAGGCAATAAAATGTGTGCATTGTCTACTCAGGCAGCAAGGGGCTCTGAGGTAGGTTTTAAATTGAATTTTAAACAAAGTCATTTTCCCCCCCATCAGGTTCCTCCCATTATGTAATCTTACAATATTATGACATTCTTACCTCTGATCTCACCAAAAGGCTGTATTTATAGCTGATTTTATAAATTCTTGTGACTCACCCCATAAAGTCTGTCATGAGCTAGAACTTTTAAAAAACGACAATACCTCTGTTAGAGTTATGGGAGTTAAGTAATACTCAAATGTTTCCCCAGTTTTATGCTATTTATAAAATGTTAAGGAAGGTGCCCTCTCAGGTAGAGAAGTTCGTGAAAGTTCCATGTAATGGACCATGGTGATTATGGTGATGAGGATGATGAACATGTCTTCATTGCCTGCTAAGTACCAGGGACTGATTTGTGCTTTATTTTTAGTCTTCACAATCCCTCCACTTGCCCCAGTATATGGGTATTTCATATTTGACCAGTAAAGAAACTGAGGCTCAGCCCGGCAGGTATAGATCAGTAGTTGAGCATAGGCCTATGAACCTGGAGGTCATGGTTCATTTCCTAGTCAGGTCACATGCCCAGATTTCAGACTCTATCCCCAGTAGGGGGCATGCCGAAGGCAGCCAATCCATGATTCTCTCTCATCATTGATGTTTCTATCTCTCTTTTTCTCTCCCTTCCTCTTTGAAAGCAATAAAAATCTATTAAAGAAAAAGGAAATTCAAGCTCAGTGAATGTATTCATTATCCCAGAAATAGAAATATATAAATAATGGAGATAGAGTTTATTCCAAATTTGAAGTCTGCATGATACAAATTTAAATAAGGAATTCAACAAACAACTTAAAAAAACAAACACCATCCCCAACCGTGTCACTGTTCCAGTGCTTCCTTGGGGCTATAAGTTCTAGACAATTACTGCACATCCATCAAATTGCCAAGGAGCCTGTTTCAGATTTGGGTTCCATGAAGACCAGTGATTAGGCTGATTCTCCTTTGCTATGACCTCAGGGAAATGGGTTGATGCATGAATGTGTGAAATATCAGCAGTGAGATAATAAAATTACTACAGTCCAGCGATACCTGCAAAGTTTATTTATGATGCAAAAGTGATAATTAATCCTCCAGACATTTTGTAGCTCTTTTAAGAGTCAGAGTCCACATGATATGTGTCACGTTATTTTACAGTTGAACTTGGGACCTCATTGGTCTCATGAATGACCCCCCAGAAAAAATGGTTTTTGGTCTCCTTTTTGTAATACAACAGATGGAAGTGCTTTGCAGTGAGCACTTTCTCAGGCTCAGGATTCGGTCCAGAGCACTGTTAATTCATATATATATATATATATATATATATATATATATATATGCTTCTGGGTTCTTAAATCCTTTCTGAATTTCTCTAAGCATCCTGGGGTAAGGTGTGGGTAGGTGTATAATGCCTGGTATATAGATGTAAGTCAGCTTCTTGGTGTTCTTTTGTAGCTCTTCACTGAATCAGGAGTTATAATTTCATTTTACAATATTTTCTCAAAGAATTTAGCAATAAATTGTCGCCAATAAAATTAAGTCCTTTTTAATATTATTCCAAACTGTTAAATGATGCTTGTCTTTGGTGTGAAGGATTTAACATAGATGCCTTTTTCCCTGGTGTTTGCATCTGATATAAAGGATAAGGATACTATTTTTAACAAAAAAGAATTTGTTAAAGGGGGAAAGGAATAATCTATCTGTCATCTATCTACCTATCTATCTATGAATCTATCTATGTATCTGCCTACTCATCTATCTATCAATCTATCTTGTCATCTATCTGTTGTCACAATTAGATATAGAAACAAGTAAGTACTAGATATTCAGAAATAAAAAAAGATGCATAATGAGCTCTGTTTGAAATGAAATCCACTAAAATATTAAAAATATAAAACTGTACCTGTAAAATTGTGGGAAATGTATTTTTTCCCTTAGATTCTTAGTTTAAACTTGTTTATATAATAAATGTTCATAAAAACATATAAAAAATAAAATATGCCCAGCACCAGTACCTGCAAATCAAGTTTCTTATTAGGGTCCAAGGGTAGCAATGAATGGAGAAATGTCATGGGCATTTCTTAGGAGGCCACCTTAACCATAAAGGCTTCCGGCTGTCCTTCCTCCTAAAATGGGATTGTACGTGACCTTTGTCTTAGTTTGAGCTGTTGTGGTTATGGAACAGCATAGACTGGTGGCCCAAACCTCAGCAATGTACACTGACTGGCCAGATGATTATGATCTCTGAATGCATAATAATATGGTCCCTCAGTGTATATCCTATATAATAAAAGGCTAATATGCCAATTGGCCCCTCAACCAGGAGGTTAATCAGCAAGCAGGCAGGCCGGCCAACTGCCCATGTCCCTTTCTCCTGGCCAGGCTGGCTGGACCTCACCCATGCACGAATTCATGAACTGGGCCTTTAATATATATATATATATATATATATATATATATATATATACACACACTGACTAGCCAGATTATTATGCGTTCAGAGATCATAATAATCTGGCCACTCAGTGTATTTCTCACAGTTCCAGATGCTGGAAGTCCAAGACCAGGGCTCCAAACCAGATTCCTGCTTTGCAGGTGGTTGTCTTCCTGCCATCTCACTGGCAGGAAGAGAGGGACCCTGTGTCAACTCTTTATTTAAAAAAAAATAAGGGCATTAATTCCATCATGAGGGTCCCACACCCAGGACCTAATGTAATTATAATTATCACCCAAAGGACTTACTTGGAAATTCTACCACATTGGGAATTAGGCTTTTAGCATATGAGTTGCAGGGAGACACAGAAATTCAGTTCACAATGCCCTTCTTTGGGCTTTTATTCTATCCTGTTTCAGTTCATTCCACTGCTGACTTATGGCCAATTTTTCTAGTTATACCTTGTGTTTCTGATATCTGACATTTCATAGTGAAAGCACAGATCTTGATTTATAATGTGGATATTGATAAATACTATGGAAAACTAATTCCTATGTAATTTTAATACTTAGTACACTAGAGAAGCAGTTGGCTGTAGACATACTACTGTCTTATCCAAAATTTTTTTTTCAATAACAAATCCATTTAAAATATTTAATTTCATGGAATCTAGTAGTATAAATCAGTTAAAATAGCTCTTCCAACTTTTAAAAATTTATTACTGGAGAATCAGTGATAAATCAGATGGATAGAGACTGATAGAAAGCCTAAATATATACTTTACCTAAAATAAAAACAAAACATACCAGCAAAAATGAATCCACACATGTTGTCTCTGATCCAATGGAAGTTTAACACAAACACCCATTTCCTCTGAACTGCCTGGCCGCATTCTGCGCTGAGCTTGAGTTTATCCTCTTAGATGATATTTTGTGGCAACTGCTAATTACCATAAGCTGTCCAATAAATGTGATGGATTGCCCAATTAACTCTTCATCAACATCCATTTCTGAAGATGCTACCCATTGAAACCAGTGGCGGGATGTCTGACCTTCTTGCTGCATAGGTAGCTAATTACTCCTTGGACGGTGATTATCAAGTTCCTAGTGCCTCGTCCAGTCGTTTTGTTTTGCAAATAATGATGCCACCGAGTCTCCCAATTCATTTGGCTTCAGGATGATGGCTCTCCGAGGATGACTAAAGGTCTGCTGGGGGCTGCCTGGATCACGTGAGCATGGGAGTGGATTACAGGTCTATCTGTTTTGTAGGTTTTCCATCGACCGGCACACTGACCTGGAGAGGCAATTCAACATTAATGCAGATGATGGCAAGATCACGCTGGCCACGCCGCTTGACAGAGAGTTAAGTGTATGGCACAACATCACGATCATTGCTACTGAAATTAGTAAGTGCCTGGGTTTCATTATTTTCCTTGTGTGACTGGGTGCGCTTTATGCCTCGTGATCACGTGATCAAGGGTCCCTGTTTGCATTAGAGAGCATGGCATTGGAAACTCTTTTATTATTCCCAAGGAGCCTTTGATGAATCGCCTCAGCAAGAAATAACTTACATTGGGTTAACTTACTAAAGGTTGCAACATTCTTATATCCAAATATTATTATAACCTATACCCGTTATTCACCATTAAGAAACAATGTTGTGCATGTTAAACTATGAGGGAAGATTTAGTATGAAAGGGTGGGTAATAAATAGAACTCAGGGACTATACACTATAATTAAAACAGACACTAACATATGTTATATACCAGTGGTCGGCAAACTCATTAGTCCACAGAGCCAAATATCAACAGTACTACGATTGAAATTTCTTTTGAGGGCCACATTTTTTAAACTTAAACTTCTTCTAACGCCACTTCTTCAAAATAGACTTGCACAGGCCGTGGCATTTTGTGAAAGAGCCACACTCAAAGGGCCAAAGAGCCGCATGTGGCTCTCGAGCTGCAGTTTGCCAACCACGGTTATATACAATATAGAAACTATCGCTCACATATTTGAGCCTCACACATGCATATACACACATATAGGCAGAAAATAGAGACCTCATCCTATCAATACATGTTAATTTGGAGAGATGAATTTATAGATGTTTTTTTTATTTTGTTTTTTAGAGTTCAATGTATTTTACACATTAATTATAGACTGTCTAAAACTATATGTTCAATACAATTTTTTCATAAATGACATGCAAAAATGTAAACATTCCGGATTTGTTAAAATAACCTATGTTGGTCTTTCTGTCCATTTTTTTGTGCCTAACGCTTCTTTGATTGCACTTAATGTCACTACTATTGAGTCTCCAAAGAACAGCTATCTGGTGATATTAGTGTCTTTGAGAACTTGCACTCTGTCTTACATTTTTATTATTATGCAAAAACATGCAAAAGGGACATGCTGTTCATTTCATTTCTAAAGAAAGCATATCCTGCATATTATCCAAATCTCTTCTTCCCATAAAGGGGCTGGTCACAGAGATTCAAGGCAGCATTAAAATCTTGAGGCAGCTGGGAATCTGAATAGGGAAATGAAAACTGACAGGAAGCGAAGTTCACGGGCAAACATACAACATAGAGTGTGTGTCGATGATACTTGCAGGGGTGGGACCTAACTTTTGCTCTCTCTACAATCTGCTCTTTGTTTTCACAGTCAATGTGAAGGCAGGGGAAATATCTCTGAGGTACACGATCAGTTTGTTCGTGCAGATGAAAGTAATCTAGACCTTTAGGAAGGGCATGGGGTTTCTTGTTCTGAGATGTGGGGAAATGTTCTCCATGGAACATTAAAACACACACACACACACACACACACACACACACACACACACAATCCCTAGCCAGTTTGGCTCAGTGGATAGGGTATCTGCCCGTGGACTGAAGGGTTCTGGGTTCAATTCTGGTCAAGGGCATGTTCCTCATTTGCAGGCTGATCCCCCAGCCCTGGTCTGGGCATGTGCAAGAGGCAACCAATGTGTCTCTCTCACATCAATGTTTCTCTCTGTGTCTCTCTCCATCCCTTCCACTCTCTCTAAAAACCAATGGAAAATATCCTCAGGTGAAGATTATTTTTTAAAATAATATTTAAAAAATAAATAAAAAATAAAATACATCACTGGGTGAAAAAGTGAAGATTCAAGAGAGAAGGATGTCTGTTTCTTATAGCAACCTCAAGTGCAGGTGCTAAACCTGCCATCAGGTTGATATGTTGCTTTGACAATACCAAGTTGATGGGCCTGGAGAGGCATGAGCTTTGGACCCTTGGGTGTTTATCCTGGCTTTTGAGTGCCCTCGTGTCCCCTTGTGACCTGAAGGGATGAAGCAGACACAGTGTACCACTGGTGGCTTTGACTCACTAGCCGTGTTCACCCATCTAGAGAGGCACAGGTGACCAAGGTTTGTCATTTACAAATGCTGCATTGTCACCTTCAGCCTCTGAGAAAAACCCCTGTGTGTTTAGACTGTTCTAGAGCTTTCTAGAAATGCTCAAAGGTATCTCCGTTTTCTCTACTGGAGGCAGGCAGTAATTACTTTGAAGCACTCTCCTGTATATTGAACACACCCTACTTGAGTTGGCCAAGAAGCAAAGTTAATTCAGGAGGTTGACGTCTCAAGAAACGTGAAACTATAAACTTAGATAGCAATCTGCTTTTTAAAAAAAATGTTTGCATGTAACTTCCTTGGAAAAGGGAAGAATAAGCGTACAAAAGAGAACTTTATATTTTAGCTATGAAGTATTAGCTGAGGTGGGCATAAATTTAGAAGCTTTAAATGTACAATGAAGTCATCTTTGTCTAAATCATGAAAAAAAGTAGAATTAATACAACCACAGGGAACTTGCGAAAAATCGTAATTACTAAGAAAACAGCTTATAACTTGTTTTGACTTGGTTTTATTATTTAGCTTATCACGTAATGTTTACCTTGCAAAGCCACAGACCACGTCTTGGAGAAAAAAATTATTAAAGAAAGATTTATTGTATTTGGATGAGATGAATATTTAAAACCACCCAGGACAACAGAACCCCTTAGGGAGAGGGTCTAATAAAGTTAAAGAAATATTTGTTCCAGGCAGAACAATTTAAAATTACTCTCAGAACGCCATCTCATCAGGCAAAGATTTAAACAAATGAAATTAGGCTAAAAAATGGATATTAGGGAAGTCCATCTGTTATCTCTTAATGAGGATGAAGATATTGTCTTTTATCCTCTTGTGTCAGAGTCACTTAACCAAGGCAAGATGCTCTGCTGTGTGCATTGCCCAAGTGTTTCATTGGCAATAGATCTAGTCTGCCGTCACAGCCAATCGGCACATCTCATTGCAGGAGCTGGCGGTTCGAAGCCCAAGTGCTAACAAGAGGTTGAGCACAGCTAGCGTATCTCTGCTAAGTGTCTCTGCTCTAGCAAGCCCATCCTCTGTAGCTGTGGTGTAGGGCCATTGCTGTTTACCTCAGTGGTGAAGGTTTAAGGTACATTTAGCTGACTAATTTACCACCAAAAAAGCAGAAGAGAAGCCCTATGATGCATTGAATTCTCACACCACTCTGTGAAAGTAGGTACATATATACAGGAGAGGAAGGGAGAGGGAGAGAGAGAGACAGAAACATTAATGATGAGAGAGAATCATTGATCTGCCGCCTCCTGCACACCCGCTACTGGAAAATTGAACCCTTGACCAGAATTGAACCCAGGACCTTCCAGTCCACAAGCCAAGCTCTCTATCCACTGAGTCAAACCAGATAGGGTGGAAGTGTTATATGCATTTTTTCAGACGAGGGATCTCAGACACAGGTTAGATAAGGTACCCCATTTTTATAGAGAGCAAGAGTTGGGTTGGGGTGCAGGATGGGTACCCATACTGATTAACTGCAGATCCCGTGCTCTTAGCTGCCTTCCATGGAAGAAACCTCTCTTCTATCTTCTTCCCTTGCCCTCTCCTGCTTCAAGAGAGTATCTGGCACTGTCACACTTCTTCTAGAAGCAAGTGAAGGAAGCTGTTCTTTGCTAAGCAGAAGAGGAGGGGCAGCGTCAAGGATGCCCTGGTGGAAAGAACAGACATGCATTCAATCTGGCTCTTCTGTTCTGATGTTTGTGACCCAGGGTAGGGATATTGCCTAGTCCAGAGATCCGCAAACTCATTACTCAGCAGAGCCAAATATCAACAATACAATGATTGAAATTTCATTTGAGACTAAAAAACCGACTTCTGCGCATGGACCACGAAGTTTCAATCGCACTGTACGTGCGCACCCACACATGGTATTTTGTAGAAGAGCCACACTCAAGGGGCCAAAAAGCTGCATGTGCCTCATGAGCCACAGTTTGCCAACCACTGGCCTAGTGGACAGAGCTGAGCTGTGGGACAGGTCAGGCTGGAATTCTGTTCTCATTTTAGAGATGAGGAAACTGAGCAACAGGGAAAAGAAAGCTCAGGGCAGTGCATTGGAGGGGATAGCATTTTTCAGTGAAGATCACAGAGACGTTACCTTACCCAGCTGATTCACATCATCTGGAAGACTATCAAAAAACAACACAAATGAGTTTCAGCTGTTCTCAGAATAACACTCTCAAGGCAGGGATTCCAGAATCCACATTTCACAGGCTCCTCCCACCTCCTCTCCAAGCCCCACCCCCAGTCAGATGTATATTAGAACGACACTGGGAAGGGAGGCAGAGGTAAGCTGTTCTTTTTTATCTGTAATTCTTGTGATGCTTCTTGACAAGGTGACATTTCATGGAGCTGAGATTCAAACTAAGACAGCACTCGGGATTCCTTTAGGTGGAGCAGGTGGTAAGACCTGCTAAGAGATACTACCAGGAGTCAACAAGCACAAGCTTAGGAGAGAGAAAGGAGATGGGAGAAGGGGGGAGTTGGGGAGTCAATTTGCCTAGAATAGTCTCTGCAGGGGCATTGTGATTGCCAATTCCGGGGTGTTCTTCCCAGAGAAATTGTGTGATGGAAGGTGGAGAAACCCACTGACACGGGGTACCTGGAGCAGACAAATGGCATTTACAGAAAGCACAGTACTCTTGGTTACCTGCAAGTGTTTTAAAGCAGGAAGCATGTAACTCCCCACTCAATTAATCTCTTTCAGTTAGTGATAATGCATTGCTCTGGCCCACCACCGTGGGCTGCACACAACGCTGCAAATGAAGCTATTTGCTAATGATGGTTAACTCTCCCAGGGAAAACGGCAGTTTGATGGCACTTAAGGAATGTTTCTTCCTGGCATAGGGCCCGGTTGCCAGAATAAATGTTCTGTCCAGCCCAGGACACTTCAGAAAAGCACCTCTTTATGGTTCATTCGTTATTTAGAGAAAGCTTAGGTTCTAGAGTTGGCCTCCGTTAGCCATGTCTTGGCCAAATAACTTTGGGTAGTCAATTTCTCCTTCCTTGCTCTGTCTTATCATCTGTGTAATGGGAGTTATAATTGTTCTGTGCAATTTGGGTGTCCTGGGAATTAACAGTGACGGTGCTATATCCTGTAGCTCAAATGTCATCCATACCTTTAAAAATGGATGAATAAATTGCAGATGTTGTTATAAATACAGCCTTGACCCTGGGCTTCGACTAACAGCTTAGTTTAATACTATTGATTTGGCCTATATTATATGTTACTCCTTATCCTCTCCTCAGCAAAATTGGCACTCGTGGCCCATGTGTAATTGCTAGGGACAGTTACGTTTCTTCATTGCATAGCTGATATGTCTGTTCAATGACCTTTCTCTTGGCCTTAGTGCAGACACATAGATTGACCAAGGCCCTCAGATGAAGCAGGCACATTCTTGAAGAGCCCGAGTAAACTGAGGACTTTAAATTTTATATTGAGATCCTATTTCTCTTTGTTGCTTATAGCATCATCAGTACTGGAGTTCCATTAAGATCAATTCCATTCCCCTGTGTAAGACTGAGTAGAGGCACATGAAGGGAACTGCTAGCTAACTCTCACAGAAGAGAAAGGGTCGTAAAAGCTTAAGGTAGACCACATGTGTCAAACACAAGGCCCGCGGGCAAAATCCGTCCCGCCAGGCCTTGCAATGTGGCCCGCACCGCGCTGTCATCACTGTACTCCGCTGCGTTTCCATCACAATGACAGTTTATGACTGTTCAGTAAACCATTTGGCCCGTGATTTAGGCTGGATTTTAGATTTTGGCCCCTTCTCTGATTGAGTTTGACACCCCTAAGGTAGACAGTGAGATGTAGGGCCAGGGGTGGTTAAGGGGCTCCCAAATATCAGAGAGGCTGTAGTAGTAGGACCCATAGGACTTTCTTGTAAATATAGGCATGTGGCAAATTCCTATCAAGAGCCCCCTACCTCAGACAAGAAAAAGATCAATATTTTTAACAATAGGGATATGCACTGAGTGGCCAGGTTGTTATGATATCTGAGCACATAATAATTTGGCCACTCAGTGTATTTGTATCTCAGATGGGTACCAAAAGTATTCTAGACTTTTGCTGGAGATCAACCACCTATTTGCCTTGAGCTTTCAATCAGCCAGTGCAAAGGGGAAAACTGATCAGGTGCATGATTTATAGTATCTTTGATATCAAATAAATGAGGTACTCAAGAGAAGTATACTGAGTGGCCAGGTTATTATGATCTCTGAATGCATAATTATCTAATAATCTGGCTACTCAGTGTAATGAGAAATGGAAAGTAAAATATGAGGAAGCGAAAGGGAAGCTCCCAATTCCTGACAAAGGGATCATAATCCAGTGCACAGCTCCCACTATGAGGAATTAGAGCCAGTGTCATTCCATATCCAAAGAGATGACTCTGCAGGCCCCAGATGAATGTCATTCTTGGGGTGACCCAGATGGGGGTTCTTAGAATATTGGTAGTGCCCACTTCCTGCACAGCTTCTCTAGTCCTTTGTATCTTGACTTGGGGATTTCTTCCTTATTGTCTCTTCATTCTGCAACCATTCTACTAATATTCCCCCACACACACACACAACTTCTCCATTTTTTTTCTCTTTTTGCCCTCCTTTTGTTGTAATCTACTTATATCACCTCTAAATCTCAGAAAAAGCATGCAGATTTAGATCGGAGATACAGATTGTAGCCAGGAATTCCTTTAGGATGTCATTATGACTAATAGCCCCTGGTTCTAACCAGAAAAAAGACAGAAGGTAAGAGGCCTCTATCCCCCACATCTTGCCTCGTATTCTGTTTTTAAACCACTGTCCCCAAAACCTCAACAATAACTGTTATTCTAGATGACAGTAGACAAAGCATAGAAAGGAGGTAAGCAGCAAACAGTAATTCAGAGTTTCCAGGTGCAAGTTGCAAAAACCTGGCCACTCATAACAAATGTTCATCTCCAGGTTTGAGGGTACCAGATTGGGGCGGGGGAGGGAAGGCTTAGATGTTTGAAAAGATTATAAAAATCAGCCCAGCTCTGGAGTGGCTCCGTGGTTGAGCATCAACCAATAAAACAGGAGGACATGGTTCAATTCTTGGCTATAGCACATGCCCTGTTGTGGGCTTGATCCCCAGCGTGGGGTGTGTAGGAGGAGCTGATCAATGATTCTCTTTCATCATTGATGTTTTTCTCTCCTCCTCCTTTTCCTCCTCCTCCTCCTCCTCCACCTTCTTCTCCTCTCCTCTCCCTCCTCCTCTCTGAAATCAATAAAATATATTTTTAAAAGATCAGATAATATTAGGTTGATTTATCCTCAGGCTTTTCTTTCTCAAGGGACAGAGAAATTATTATAAAGACTTAAGGGGGGCAATGCAGATGATCAGTCTAGAAGTCAGAGAGTAAGATAGAAGTTCAGTGAATGACTTAAGTTAGTCAGATCGCTTGGATTGAATCATTACTTTTTCACTTATCCACACTCATTCCATTGGTAAATTGCTTAACTTCTCTCTGTGACTCATTTTCCCTATTTGTAAAATTCGGATACTCCTTTAGAGATATATGATGAAGAGTGAATCTAATGTAAGTGCTAATATCATGCCTAATGTAGAGTAAATGTTTGGATAATAAATCTAATGCAATATTATTGTAATAATAATTATATGGTAAACATTATTTTTTATCACTTTTATGTAAGTAAAGGAGATATGCCCCACAGGGACTTCCTTGTTATCAGCAGAATCACCCAACTTCATTCTGAGGATCTTCCAAATGATGGGTTTGTTTAGGAAGCATCATCTTGAGATTGTTTTGGGAGTATGATTTTCTACGATGATAGAATAGACTTCTTTCTTCTATTGGTCCTCAATATCCTGGCCACATTCATAATTTTCAAGAGCTCCCTTCTTACCCAAAGTCAAGGTCACAGGCACTGTTATCGCCATGCTCTCAATAAGCAGCAATGACTATTAGTTAAAAATATAAGCTATGAGTCAACATGTCACAGCCAGAATATTGGGTCCAACATATGCTGTATGTGTGACTTGAGTAAATTACATCATCTCTAAGTCTCAGTTGCTGTATTTAAAGTTGGTTGTGAGAGTTCAAAGAGATCATCCGGGCAGTGTACATGACACAGAGCCTGGCTTATAGTAAAGAGTCATTAGTCCTTCCTCTTCCCCCGCCCCCCTCTCTGTCCTCCTCCAGCCCAAACCTGGTGCCTCCTCTCTCTCACATTGCCAGTTTTGTCCTACAGCTAAACTTTCTACTTGTCATTCATTTCCCACTATTTTTTCCAGAAAGGGGACCACAGTACTCATATTATGCTCTAATTTGTATGAGTTCCCTCACGTAGCATAACAAACCATGTCAATATGTAGTGGCTGAAAAAATAATAAACATGCATTTCTCTTGGTTCTATGAGGCAGCTGGGCTCACCTTGCTAGGAGCAGCCAAAGACTGTTGAGATGCACTCTCTAAGATGCCAATGATACCACGTTGGCTAGCTCAGATTGGCTAGAACAAGTGACACTAACAAGACCAGGTTCAAGGAGTGGAGAAATAAGCTTCACCTCTTCATGGGAGGAGTTGGAAATATGGCCACCCTTTTCTTTTTTAAAATTTATTTCCAACAGGGATGCTAACCTTCAGTTGCATGGCCAAGAAGTAAATAGCAATCTGTAGCCATAGGTACCTCACAGCCATTCTTCCAGAATCTTATTTTTAAGATGGCACATGTGCATCAGAATTCTGTGCTTCAGCTTCTCGCCTGTTTGGAAGAAAGGACTAGATGTGATCTATCTAGCAGCCATCAACCGGTTAACTGTGGATTCTTTAGAATGTCAGATTAAGTAGCATTTTGTGTTGCATTACTAATTCACTTATAATGCCACAACAACTTCCATTACATAAGTATTAATGTAACTGTTTCAACTTATATTATTTCCTGATACCCATGCTGGGTCGGGTTCCTTTGTTATATAGGTTCTCACAAATCCTTGTTCTTTTCTTTCAGATGACTGGTTGACACTCATAATAACCATTTATTTGCTTGTGGTTTTGAAAATGCATTTCTGCTTTTTAATAGTTATATAACAATAGAGCTGAGTGGATAAGAGAATCCATTTCTAAAGATTTCTAAGGGGGGAAAGTAGGTAAAGTCTTTGCCTTTATGAAACATTTTATTATTGCTTTATTATTGATTGATCCCCGTTTTATCCTGGGAGCCTAGTACAGTCAGTGCTTAGGGCTCCCAATACAGCATATATTTGCTAAATGAATGAATGAATAAAGGATATCATGTGTTAATCGCAGTAAACAATGCCCCTATGACTTCTGACTCCAAACAGATTCTGTTAGCTGGATGGGCGGAAAGAGTCTTTGCTTTTATGCACCCCACTCAGCTCTGTGTTAAAAGTCTCAGACAGACAGGCACATGGGCTTACGGCTCCCTGGTTTTAAGCCATTCTTTCCCGAGTGACTGAAGCTGGCACAGAAAGGGCAGGAGCGATGGCCCGCTCCTTGTAGGAGAATTGTGGGGCACTGGCTGTGCTTCCAGGGGAGGATGCCCATAGAATATTAACCAGCTTTGGGAGTCAGAGACCACGCGGAAGGTGTTGGTAGAAAGGAGCCTCAGGTCCCCTCTGTCTTTTCCCAAGGAGCCAGGCTTCTGATCAAAAACTTTTATTTCTCTCCACTTCTGCGAGCCTGGAGGCAAACCCGGAATCATGCCAGCGCACACTTCATGACCCAACAAGCCCGTTTGTCATTTAATCTCATCTGTATTGAACACGCGGAGGCAGGTTACAAAGCAGCGAAGCCCGGAGATTGAAAATGCAGCGTGCTTTTTCATTACAGGGATCCCTAATCCCCAGCTTAGAACCAGCGGCTCAAAATAGGTCCCAATTTCGTTAGCCACCCCCACCCACCAGGCATGCCAGGGCCAGGTCAGGTGGCCCTCCAGCCAGGCAGTTAAAATGCAAACTATGTAACTTGCTGCCATCTCACTTGTGGGGGCAGGGCGTTAGTTACTCTGCACCCTGATGGATGATGCCCTTTATCATATTTCATACAACAGTTCCAGATGTGGGGACCATTAGTTCTTTCATCTAATCAAGCAAATATGCCTCCCTGACTGGTTTGGCTCAATGGATAGAGCGTCGGCCTGCAGACTGAAGGGCCCCAGGTTTGATTACCATCAAGGGTATGTACTTTGGTTGCAGACACATCCCCAGTAGGGGGTGTGCAGGAGGCAACTGATTGATATTTCTCTCTCATCGATGTTTCTAACTCTCGATCCCTCTCTCTTCCTCTCTGTAAAAAAATAAATAAATAAAAAAAATCAATAAAATATATTTTTTTAAAAACACACAAAGATCCCAACATTCAAGCTCACCAGATCTAGGAGGCTGAGTTTTGGATCACATCCTAGGTTTGTCTGACTCTTCAGCTCCATTTCTGAGTATTTAGCCTCTATTCTCTTTCGAATGAGGGTCTAGTTCCTATTGAGACATGCCCTGATTCACAGAAAGGTGACCCATCACTTCCACAGATGAAGTGTCGATGGTTTTTCTTCAACTAATGCTTTAGAGAAGAAGTTCAAACACAATGAGTTATGATTGGTAAGCTTTCGTCCCCCCTGAAGTCACTGAACGTGGTGAATGTGGGGAGGTCCAGATGGGGCAATTTATTGAAAATTTGCATCCTTGAATGACCTGTTCCAGAGGCATTTGGACTTGTGAGAATCTCCAGGTCCTAAATTAAAAAGAAATGAAAGTCTAAATGGAGCGCTAATATTGAAGTTTGAATGCTCCTGCTCCCCACTGAGATAATCCTGGGATATGCTGAGGTCTGCTCCACACACCCGCTGATATAATTTGACAGTGAATGCTTAATAGTAGCCTGGAGAAGGAAGACCTGGAATACAACCATGGATGGCAAGTGTGGGAGGGAAAAGCTTCGAGTTTGTAGTCAAACATAGATGAATCCCAGTCCAGATTCCATCAACAGCTATCTGCTTGAAAGTCAACAGTTTCCTTGGCCAATCTATTGTAATATATTTATTTATTAGTTAAAAGGAAACTGTAATAACCAATAGGGAGCTAAAACTTACTTGGTTAATGTAGGGAATGTGTACATGCACATATATCTACACTAATAAAAGAGAAAAATGCTAATTGACCGTACCTTCACTATGCGCCCACAGCCAATCAGAGCGAATATGCAAATTAACCCAACAAAGATGGTGGTTAATTTGCATATGCCAAGGGAGGGAGGAGTGAAGACTGAAGACAGCTTAGAAAGAAGAGGAAGGGAAAGCAGAAAGCAAGGTGGCTGCCAGAGGGAAAGCCATAGCAGCCACTTTCAGAATCTTCCTGCAAACGGGCTCTTAGTATATATATGTAATACATATGCATATATAAAATGCATATAGGTATATATTTTAATATATACTATAATAGATTATATTAATATATTATGATTACCACATTATCATTTATATCATATACCATTATTTTATTAGAATAACATGATGCATACACATATATTCTCCATATCTGTTTTCAACAATAGAAATAACAATACAAGCCTCATCATCTGTTTTTTTCAGATGGACTGCGATGAGCTTGCTGTTTAAGAGACACTGACATTTAGAACCCTTCCCGTCTCGGCTTCATTTAACTGGTTTGTGCAGCACAAACAAATAAACCACTCGAGCACACTGTAAAGAAAATCTGCCGGAATCCTTTTCTGGCTCTGAAATAAGGCTTGTCATTAGATTGTGTATTAGGCACAGTACCCACATGTCCTCGCTCGCGCCTATTTGAGAATCTCTGGGTATAAAAATACCCACACTGAGCCAGCATTTGATTTCCTGCTGAACTGTTTTTCACATTTCCAATATAATTATGTAGCAGTTACAAAGGAAGCCTGAACTCCAAAGAATACCATAGAAACCGACATTTGTTTATTCGAGAAGATGTATAAAAAGCATCTAAGACAGAAACTGGTGACTTCTCAGGGAACCTGATACCTAAAATGAATCTGAAACTATCTGGATATGGGTTTAAAAAGGCAGTTAGAGAGGCCACTGATGATCACTAGCATATAAATAAGAGACCTTTGTGAAGATGGGAGGTGCCGGATTAGGGTCTTTATTTTGCCTTTGTCTTTGGAATGATTGATTTTGTCCCGGGTAGTGGTGTCCATCTTAAAGAAACTTAAGATCTAATACAGTATTCACTACTGTACTAGTGTGAAGTACAAGTAATTGTTGATGGAACAGACAAAGCATTAGTGAGTTCATCATTTCTGCTCACCTCTCCTGGGCTCTCGGGTCACAGGTTGTGAAAGCACTGGAGTGGGCTTCTGGAATGGAGACTAGACTACAGTCACATTTCCTAATTAAAGGGAAAAGCAACCGAACACACATACGGGGAAGATGTGAGTTCTGTGAAACACCTTCTCCAGGACTCTTCACAGTCAGGTTCAATGCTACCTTGTGATCAGTGAAGAAGGAAAGCAAGGATGTTACAAGCAAAGGGAATAGCATGAATCCACCAAGGATGTTTTGGGAATTTTGTGATGAAAAAAAAGGGACTTGAGCCTGGGCCAGTTTTACTCAGTGGTTGGAGCATCAGCCTGCAGACTGAAGGGCCCCAGCTTCAATTCCAATCAGTTACCCAAGTTGCAGGCTCAATACCAGCCCCAGTTAGGGTGCACGCAGGAGACAACCAATCAATGTGTCTCTCTCACATTGATGTTTCTCTCTCTTTCTTTTCCCCTCCCTTCCATTCTGTGTAAAAATCGACAACAAAAAAAATCCTTGGGTGAGGATTTACAAAACAACAACAAAACAAAAAGAAAGGAAGGAAGGAAGGAAGGAAGGAAGGAAGGAAGGAAGGAAGGAAGGAAGGAAGGAAGGAAGGAAGGAAGGAAGAAAAGAAGAAAAAGAAAGAAAGAAAGAAAGAAAAGAAAGAAAGAAAGAAAGAAAGAAAGAAAGAAAGAAAGAAAGAAAGAAAGAAAGAAAGAAAGAAAAGAGAGAAGGAAGAAAGAAAGAAAGAAAGAAAAGAGAGAAGGAAGGAAGTTAAAAAAGGAAGGGAATTGATCTGAGTCTGTTACGGTAGTCTCCATTGTATGAGCAGCTATTTCCATGAGAACCTTTCTGTTGTTGCTTTAGCAACATGCAGTAGACAGCAGGAACACATGACTGAGTGCCTGCGGTAATCTTCTGGTTTCAGAAAGGCCCCAGAAGCTCCCTGTGCTTTGGGTATCATGAGAATCATGAGTTAAGAAAGTTGCATGAATGCAAAAAGAGCTGCGGGCTCTCTGCTTACTCTCTGATGATCCCTATTGTCTGCAAAACTGACTAACTGTCTGGCATGACAATCAAAGAGATAAAAGAAAGTGAAATTTGAAATTCTACCTAATTTCAGGCATAATGCTTGTCACTGTCTGCCAACACTTGTCTCATTCAGTCCTCATAACAACTTTGTGATGGACGGATCCTGAAAGTTGTTTCAGGAATGTGTGAAGCAAGATTCGGGGAAATGAGAGGACAATATGTGTAATGTCAGAAATCTGATCAACTGAGTCTTGAATCCACCAGGTTTAATGCCAAACCCTTAACTCTTTCTGCTCTTTGTTGCTTGTGTGACAGATAAATGAAGAGGGCAAATATTATTTGAAAAACATGAATTTTTGTACAATTTTTCTCATGTGCCCAAAGCTGACAGATCTTATAGTCTTTATTTTTTTAATACATATTTTATTAATTTTTTACAGAGAGGAAGAGAGAGAGATAGAGAGAAAATCATCAATCAGCTGCCTCTTGCACAGCCCCTACTGGGGATGTGCCTGCAACCAAGGTACATGCCCTTGATTGGAATCAAACCTGATACCTTTCAGACCACAGGCCGATGCTCTATCCTATAAAATCAGGGGGTAAAAATCATAAAAATAAATAATAGAATAAGGTAACATGTTGATTGTATTCAGTGCAATAGGAATATCTGATTTTAAGAGGTACATTTTGGGAAATTTAGGCTCAATTCTTGGGCTGTCATATTTGTAACCCTGGACTTCCGGGTTTGCTTTAGAATGGGGGTGAGATGCGACAGCTCTCATTATCTCTGCTTGGTGAGTCTTCAGTGGCTGATTGAAAGCATGATAACGAAGAGCACAGTTTTGGGGACAGACCGATATGGGATTGTGAACTGATTTTAGGCAAAGCAATCACCCTTCCTAAGCCTGGATTTTACCATTTACTAAGGTGTGGATAATGGCATCTTTCTCTATTGTATACTGCACCTAACAGCAATTTTCAACCTTTTTCATCTCACACCACAGTTAAACCAATTATTATTGTAAAATTCTGCAGCACACCGAAAAGTATGTTCTATTTTTTTGCCTATCTGACAAAAACGAAATAGGTATAATTTTGCCTCATTCACACCGTTGGCTATTGTTGTGTTGGCGGTTGCCATGTTTTTATTTGACAATCCAAGGGGAAAGAGGTTGGCGCCCCTGACTAAAAAGTCAGGTAGTGCATGTTTTAGAAATTCTGACAGCACACTGGCTGAAAATCGCTGACCTAACACAGTGCCTCGTCTTAAAAGAAAATA
This sequence comes from Pipistrellus kuhlii, assembly GCF_014108245.1. Taxonomy (NCBI): domain Eukaryota; kingdom Metazoa; phylum Chordata; class Mammalia; order Chiroptera; family Vespertilionidae; genus Pipistrellus; species Pipistrellus kuhlii. The sequence goes on from NW_023425482.1 coordinate 24,359,219, forward strand.
AATAATAAAAAGAGAATGATTGGAATATATGGGGCAGGATTAGGGCAGTAAAAGGCTTTGATCCTTTAAGACGGCAAATTCAAAGTTTGGTCCAGAGAGACTTAACGTCTTTGAGATTTTTTCATGGGTTCCATGGGGTCAAAATGTGTTGATAATAATACTGAGGTGCTATCTTTTTTTTAATTTTTCTTCTCACTAGTGAGAGTGGAGTTTTGCTAAGGTTACATGATGTGTTGATACACCATTGCTCAATGGCTAATGGAATGTGTGCTTGTGTATTGTGATGTTTTAAGTAATCAATTGTTATTTCTAATTGGTAAATATCAAAAGATATAACCCAGTTAGAGAAGTGTTTGGAAATAAAATCTTTCGGGGTTTTTAATAATTTTCAGGTGTATGAGGAGGCCCTGAGACCAAATTTGTTATAAAAATTATTGCCTTAGGAAGGCATTTATTTTCTTAATTAATTAGAAGTAATTAGTTGAGATATAGTAAGTTTTTTTTTTATCACATCCATAAACAATTTATACCCTAACTGGTTTGGCTCAGAGTGTTGGCCTGTGGACTCAAGGGTCCCAGGTATGATTCCGGTCAAGGGCACGTACTTTGGTTGCGGGCACATCCCCAGTGGGGGAGGGAGGGTGCAGGAACAGTTGATTGATGTTTCTCTCTCATTGATATTTCTAACTCTCTCTCCTTCTCCCTTCCTCTCTGTAAAAAAAATCAATAACACATATTAAAAAACACACACAATTTATCACTTATAAACTGTATGGTGGATATTAAAAGAAGTAATACATATAACATCTTTAGCAGGATTAATGGAATAGTGTATATAAGTAAGTATAGAGTATATATATATGTGAAGGGTTGTTAAGAACAGAGTAAAACCAAAGTTAGCCCCAAAGGAAATATTTTGACATGATCATGTACATTTTCAGAAGCTCATCAAATAAGGTTGCCTTCTCAAGAGACAAAATTGTTTTAGGCCAGACCAAGACTTGCCTACTGCCAAATCCCTGGGATTACTCTTTCAGAGAGAGAGATGAGCAGGCCTAGGGCACTGGGAGTGTCTGAGGATGCAGGCTGAGAGGACCCATCTCGTTACTGCCAGAGAGAGATGCTCTGCTGTTCGAAGGACCAGGCCAGATGCACCCTTCCAAGGACCAGCCCTGCCTCCAGGAATAGGCAGAGGGTCAGAGCATAAGGTCACCGAGATGTAATTACACATTTAACACCCATTGCTCTCCCTCCATATTTTTCAAGCCACTCTTTTGGGGATGCCCCATTCCATTTTAGAAATATATGTAATCATTTGCATTTCCAGCAACAGTGCAAAAGGGTGGCCTTTCCTCCACATCCTTCCAACATTTGTTTGTTGATTTATTGGTGACAGCCATCTGACAGGTGGAAGGTGATATCCTACTATGGTTTTCACTTGCATCTCTCTGATGATCGGTGATGTTGAGCATCTTCTCATATGTCCATGGGCCATCTGCTTGTCCTCTTTGGAAAAGTGTCTACTTAGGTCCTTTGCCCATTTTTGAATTGGATTGCTTGCTTGTTTGTTTGTTTGTTTGTTTGTTTTGGTGTTGAGTAGTATGAGTTTTTTACAGAGTGAGGGTTGCCGGAGGAGAGGTAAGGATGGGGTGAAAGAGGTTCACAATCTGAGAAGTATAGATTAGAAGTCATGGGGTGTCAATTACAGCATAGAAAATATACTCAGTAATATTGCAGTAACTATCTATGATGCCCGTTGGGTACTGGAAAAATCAGGGGGACCACTTTGTAAAGCAAATGATTGGCTAACTACTATGCTATACAACTGGAACAAATACAAAATAATATTGAATGTGAAATGTAATTTAATTTTTTAAAATATTTTATTGATTTTTTTACAGAGAGGAAGGGAGAGGGACAAAGAGTTAGAAACATCAATTGGCTGTCTCCTATACACCCCCCACCAGGGATATGCCCACAACCAAGATACATGCCCCTGACAAGAATCGAACCCACACCCTTCAGTCTGCAGGCCGATGCTCTATCCACTGAGCCAAACTGGTTAGGGCTAATTTTTTAAATAAAATAATTGAAAAAAGTAATAACTGCAATAAAATATGCTAACCCATATAATAGTAGTATAGTAGTAATAATAACACCAACTACTATCCCCTCATTTCTGTTTTTTTTTTAATTTATTGAGGTGATATTGGTTAATACAATTACATAAGCTCAATTTTGATGCCAGTGCTGAGTCTTAAATTACTCAGCTAAATGTCTCCAGGTTTACCAAGTCAAGCTGCTGATATAAGTACTTGATTTAAACAACAAAGACTTCCTTAAAAATTACATTACTTATATCTGCCTTATTCACAAAGGTTGGGTCCTGGTTGTACTGGCAATTTTGTTTAAAGAATCCAGTAGAATAGCAGTGATGGTCTCTTCATTCATCTAGCTTAGGGGTGTCGAACTCAATCAGAGAAGGGGCCAAAATCTAAAATCCAGCCTAAATCACGGGCCGAATGGTGTACTGAACAGTCATAAACTGTCATTGTGATGGAAACGCAGCGGAGTACAGTGATGACAGCGCGGTGCCGGCCACATTGCAAGGCCTGGCGGGACGGATTTGGCCCGAGAGCCTTGTGTTTGACACATGTGATCTAGCTTACAGCTCTTTACACATATTTCATTAATTCTTACAGCATTGCTCTGAGGTCTATAAAGAGCAAGTTTTATTGGGCTCATTTTTCAAATATAGAAAACAAGATAAAATGAGATATAGACAATCATTTTCCTAGGATGGCAATAAGAGCCTCTCCATTTTTGTGGTTATCCTATTGCTTTAAAAACATTACAGATATTAGTTGATTGATTCATGTGGAAACTATTTGTTACACTTTTACCAGGATGAGGTATTTAGATAGATAAATAGATAGATAGATAGATAGATAGATAGATAGATAGATCTGTACCTATATTTATGTTGTGAGGTGAAGAGGGAAGGGAATTGTTTCCTTGTATTAAAATGAACATTGAAGAACTAAGAATTACTTTAGGTCAGTTAATCTTTTTGTCTCCGTCATGCCACTGGTTATATTCACCAGAAATGTGTCAGTCTCCCCCACCCCCCACCCCGCCCCCCACCCAGAGTTCATGAAACAACAGACTATGAAGATAGAGAATCTCTGGTGTACTTTGGTGTTGAGACAAATGACATTTATCTGACACATCTGTGGTCATGTATAATGGTTCCTATGCCGCATCAGTAACTGGTTATGAATGGTAGTAATTCCTTTTACTTTCCAAAAGCTAATTTGGGACCATTTGTGGGAGAAACATAGGGCAAGTGATGATGTTGGGTAAAGTCTTCGAGTTGAGTCTAAAACCCATTTCTTTCTCAACCGACTCCTCCTGACCGCCTCGCAATGCGTTTTCGCACTTCTGTCATCAGAGGAGTTTAGCACAAATAGACTTTTGTTTGAATTCTGTCTGGGCCTCGTATTTATTATGTGACTATGGAAAAGTCGCCGCATGTTTCTGAGCTTCCATTTCCCTCCTCGTGACATGTGAATGATAGCATCAGTATCATATGAATGTTGTGTGACTAACATAGAGAAACCACCCTTTTAGCACTTAGTGCCATGCCTGGCACATTGCAAGGGATGATTAATTTTATTAGGTATATTTATTCATTTGATTGTTACATATTGCTGAGCCTAAATGATTCATCTTTGGGGCTCCAGGGGCTCCCAGACACTAGAACATGATGCTCACTAACATTAGTGGCTATTATTAAGTGTTATTAATGAAGGTCTCCCTTGCTCCATGAGCCATTTATTTTGCTGTTGGAGATAGAGCCTTATTTATGTATTTTCTATTTCACTTTGGAGGGCTTAGGAACTACCCAGCATCCTGATGTCTTTTCTAAAGGCTTTAAAGCATTTTCCAGCCATACCTCACTACTTATTCAACTTATTCAATAAAAAAAAAAAAAAAATACTTAATTTTAATGTAAAATTTAAAAAAAACTAACCATACTCCTGAAATCCCTAAAATACCTATTCAATGTGAATTTTGTTATTTTCTTGAAGTTAAACTCTGGGAATACTAGTAAGTCTGGAGTACTGATTCTGCATTGGTCATTAGTTCCCAGGTGACACTGACATTGCCGGCCAGTGGACTAACTTTGAGTAGCAAAGCTCTGTTCAGCCTATAGTTCATTGTCATCATAAAACATACCTCTAGGCCCAGGTTTCCCAAAATTCAGCATGCCCTGCAATCACCAGGAGAGCTGATTCCTGAGCCACACCCTCAGAGTTTCTAATTCAGTGGGTGTGACTTGCAGCCCAAGCATTTGCATATTTAACAAGCTTCCTAGTGATACTCAGACTGAGGCCATCAATTGCTAAGGATTGATTGACCTAGGCCAGCTCCTCCCCCATCCAAAAACTCTTGTTAACAGTTTTGAAAAAAAACATTTGGTTTTTTAATATTAGGTAGATGGTGATCAGCAGGAAGTTTGTTGTTTTTTTTTAATTAAATGTTTATTTTCAATAATTATATAACACTAGCTCCCTCTTATCCAGTGGGGATAAGTTCCAAGACTCCCCAGTGGATGCCTGAAACCATGGATAGTACCGAACCCTATAAATACTATGATTCTCCTATACATACATAACCTATGGTGAAGTTTAATTTTTAAATTAGGCACAGGAAGAGATGAACAACAATGACTAATAATAAGATAGAACAATTAACAATACACTGTAATGAATGTTATGCGAATGCCCATGGTGCCCATGTTAAGTAGAGTAAGGGTTATTGCACAGGAGCACTAAGGCTGATATGACAGTTGAGCTGGTAACTGAGATGCTTGGTCATCATTATCATTTGCTCCCCTAATGCCCCCTAATAGCTTGCTGCCATGCCCCCTCCTGTAGCTCTCCACTACCAACTTATAGCCAGTAGCTCACTGCCACCCTCCTGTAGCTCTCCACCTGCTGCCCCACCCTCCTATGGCTCTCTGCCACCCGCTTGAAGCTTGCTTTCCCACCCTCCTGCTGATCTGTGATCTAGTCGTTACGCGGTCAGTCATTATGCTTCACAGCGTAATGACCTTTTGCATATTACATCTTTATTATATAGGATGGTAGACATAGATTCACTGAATGAATAAATAATCTTACTGGGTCCTTTTTGTGTATCTTACAGTGCTTATAATCATCTGCTTACAACATGCTCAATACTCTTCATAAAGAGATAAAAATACATCAGTCCATATGAGAAAAGAAGCCTGACTGGTGTTGCTCAGTGATTGAGCATGGCCTATGAACTTGAATGTCATGATTCAATGCTTAGTCAGAACACATGCCTGGTTGCAGGTTCAATCCCTAGTAAAAGGCGTGCAGATGGCCGATCAATGATTCTCTCTCATCATTGATGTTTATATCTCTCCGTCTCCTTTTCCCTTCCCTTTCTCTCTGAAATATGTGTGTGTGTGTGTGTGTGTGTGTGTATGTGTATATATATATATATATATATATAAAGGAAAGGGCACCGAATTCTTGCAAAACTTCTGAGGTGGGGCTAGATCAGAGGAGAGGTTTCCTACGGAAATAAAACATCCTCCATCCAGGAACAGCAGTTGGTTGCATACTTTAAAGTTAATAACCCAAGCCTAATTCTTTGTTAAAACCTAGAGTAGTTTTGTCTTACATTATTGTAATTTGGTAATCAAGCAAAAGATGTTACTTAATTCTCTTTGCAGTCTGTCACTGTTATGTGCAAGTCTGTTGCTACCCCCAAGAAAATAATTTTCTTTGCTAACCATCCTGAAATCTGTGATTGACTATTCCAAATGTTAGTCAGGTTCTCTCTTTCGAATCTTTACAGTAGCTGTTCCCTGGGCCTCTTGCTATAGTTAATATCGGCTTCATCTTTGAGTCTTTGCTTTACCCTTACCACCACCCCCATCACCACCACCACCACCCCACCCCCAGTACTAGATTTCTCTTACTCTGCCTTTTTTGTTTGTTTGTTAGCATTTAATCCTTTCTGACATATCATATAATTTGCTCATTGTTATGTATATTGTTCATGAATTCCTCCCTATGGGTAGAATGTCTTAATGCTGTAAACCGATACCATCCGAACAGCTCCAATATTGGTAATAAGTACTCAATAACACTGAATGACTCTTTACAACTCAATAAGTATTGACTGAATGAGGGAACGATTGATTGAATAAATGAATGGGGAAAGAACACATAAACCAGGACTTAGACTATGAACAGTTACCATTTGTCTGGAAGAACTTTGGCTGATACCTAACGCCATTGTGTAATTAACAGGTCGTAGAAGAACATGCTTAGTATCCATAGGCATCTTCAAATATTTGAGCTGGAAAGTTCAGCACAACTCACAGTGCTATAATTACCTTTCTGTTTTCATAAAGTGGCATTTGAAGCACAGAAAGAGCACTTACAGTTACTGCTACATGCAAACTATTAAAACACACACACACACACACACACACACACACACACACACATATACACATTATTAATCTGAGCCTGGCCTTGCATTCTAGGCCAGAAGTTTTGTCACTATACTGCTTTTGTACAACTACTACATAAACCAACTCTTTGCTCTTCTGATTCACTGAGTTAATGAATTCTGCCCATAAGGACCCTTTAGTCAAGATGGCTCAAAAGGTGACTGGACAGTCTTTATCTTAGACATATGAGTATGTGTCTCCTTTATGCCAATGTGTGTGTTTTAATCTCTCGGACTGCTTTTGTTTGTTTTGTTGTTTGTTTTTTGGAAAGAAAGTGAGAGAATATTTATGGCCAATTATTTTACCCTGGATATGCTTCTTGGGAGAAATCCTTTCTGCTAACAGGTGGCTTTGTAACTCCATGCGGATGGTGTCTGCATCAACTTAAAACTTAAGGCAAATATTCTAAAACTGCAAGGCTGTTCTTTGGAACGAGTCACACATGAATTTCAAGCCTATGTTTCATCAGTAATTTTTTTCTAATGTTTTTACTCCAGGGAAGTGAGATAGTTTCTCTATTCCTTTGATCTGCCATCTGTATAATGGATATGAAGACTAACTGAATAATAAGCCAGCATGCATCATTATTAGCTTCCTTTTTCTCTTCCCTTCCTTTGCCTTCCTTTCCCCCCTGTTAGCGTGAAACTATATCATTGTTATTCATATGATGAAATGATTTGTTTAATTGCCTTCATACATTAGGCAATTAATTCTTTTTAGTGTTGAGCAAATTCCAACAATTTCCTGAGAAGAAATTATAATGAAGGTTTATGCACAAGAAATTAAAAGTTAGAGAATCTTTTAATTCTCACAGTTATGAAAAATCACTGGGTTAGGCAACATTACAAAATTCTGAATTGCTCTCGTGCATTTAATTGAAAATAAATATGGATATGGGGGTGAGAAATTGCACAGTGAAACTCATTTGCAGATTTTTTTGTTATTGGTGTTTTGTTTTTTGTTTTGTTTTGTTTTTTGTTTTTTTGGTGTTTTGGGGTTTTTTTTGTTTGTTAGTTTTTGAGTTGGGAGAATGCTGAGAGCCACATCATCACCAAAGATTCAGACTTCAGTGGGCAGAAATCCTGAAAGATATAGAATAAATCATAGTAAACCTGATTGCAGGAAAAACAGTAATTTGTCATGCTGTGACTGCCTGACCTATAATTTCAATGCAGGAACCAGAGGAGGAAGAAAATTATTATAACAACTCCTAATTGAGTTTCACTGAGTCGCTTCAAACTATAACTTAGCCCATTTATGTTTGGTAGGTAAGCTCCTGACAGTTTGGCTGAGTGGTCAGAGTCGAGGCCCTCGGACCAAAGAGGTCATGGGTTTGATTCCTGGTCAAGGCACATACCTCTGTTGTAGTCTTCCTAGCCCTAGTAAATATCCAGGTGGAATTTACATCCTGCCAATGATAACCTGGATTGGCTAAACCATAGAACCTGCTCACTAGTTGGCTTGAAGTCTAAATTTCTATTGCCAGGGTCAATGCTAGGACAAGCTGTTTCTTTCTAGAATCAAAGATTCATGGAATAATGTATAGAAATATAGCCAGCATGAATGCTGTTGTTCAGTCCTCACAAGACTCTTAGAGGGATCTTCTCACTATGGTTCTTAGCAGATGGACCCTGCTCAAGGCTGCATTTATGGTGGTGGTTTTTCCCCAATCAGTGTTTCTGTGCTCAAAATCCAGACCCATTGAGTCTCACTGCCCCACACATTCTGCTGGTCCCAAGAATTCAAGAAAAACTGCCTGCGTTTTTACTGCAGCTCTTTTAAATGGCATGCATTTCTGGTTCGACCCTCTGTCTGTATTACAGCGTCCAGCTTGATTAGCTGGGATGCCATAAACACACATGTTCCCTTCCTAAGAGGGAATTAATTACAAAGAAAGTGACACATGCCCCCTCAAAGGGACTGTGTGTGTTCTCCTGGTGGCCTCAGGTTCCAGGAGCATAGGCTCTGTTTGATCTTTGACTTCCCCAGCCCTGACTCAGATCATCCCTGGTTGCCAACAGGCCTCTGCTGAGAGTGAGGACCATTTCCAGGAAACATCAAGAAAAAGGCGTCAGGTTCATGTGTCTTTATGGGGGTGAATGCTTAGACTTTTACATCGAGAAAGGAGGGGGTTGGTTGTAGAGAAAGAAGGTCCACACACGGGCAGCTTGATTCTGCCGTCCTGTTTTTGCTATTCCGATGCATGAGGGAGGAAAGAGAAAGTCGGGTGGTGCAATGACACACACACACACACACACACCCAGAAGGCCTACAACCTCCCCACATTTCTCTCTTTGTGTCCATCACTTAGTTTCCTCTGAACCCGAGAGTCCCCACCCCTACCCCCGTGGTGGTGAATGTGGTTGCTATTTGGTTGGTTTCCCTATCTGGTATCTCCTGTCCTAGAATAGGGTCTGGCACCCAGGCAGTGTGAGGTCAACATTTGTTGATTGAATGGAAGTTGGAACAGTTACTTTTTAGAATTACAGTTGTATGTTGAATGTTCATGGGAGGGAGTAATCATGTTACTTTATCCATAGTGTTACATAAAAGTGAGCCCGGCCAGTATGGCTCAGTGGTTGAGCGCCGACCTATGAATCAGGAAGTCAGGGTTCCATTCCAGGCTTAATCCCCAGTAGGGGGATTAGTGGGTACAGAAGGCAGACAATCAATGATTATCTCTCATCATTGATGTTTCTCTCTCTCTCCTCCTCTCTCTGAAATCAATCAAAATCTATTTAAAAAATAAAAATGAAAGCATGGTGCCATTGTAACACATGAAAGTAAGTGGTTAGTAAACAGCAAATATTTTTTAAGCTACTGTTGATGATGCTGCTGATATTTCGATGTGGTAAGCACCCAGACTTCGTGATCCCCAAGGACCACCAGGGAGCCGAGTCCGATGCAATAAACAAAAGAGCCTCTTCCATGCTAGCTTGGGCTCTGTCCCACTCACACTGGCAGCATGGCAGAAGAGAGCGAACTTCGCCAAGCCCTGGGGTTTTACTCAGGTCGGTGGTGATGTCACTGCCTCGTCTAACCCTGATTGGTTGGGTGAGGGCTAGGGTTCAGTTACAAAATGGAGGATAACTGCCCTGCCCCACAGTGGAGTCAGGAGTTTGTCCTCGCCCCACCCTGCCCTCTCAGTAAGCATGGATTGCTAATTGAGTAAAGTTTGGGTTTGCAAGTAGGATTTCACTGTCCATTGCATTGTACAGAGAGACTTATATAAAGAATCCTCAGAGCTGAAACCGGTTTGGCTCAGTGGATAGAGCATTGGTCTGTGGACTGAGGGTCCCAGGTTCGATTCCAGTCAAGGGCATGTCCATTGGTTGTGGGCACATCCCCAGTGGGGGTTGTGCAGGAGGCAGCTGGTTGATGTTTCTCTCTCATCGATGTTTTTAGCTCTCTATCCCTCTTCCTCCGGCTCTGTAAAAAAATCAATAAAATATATTAAAAAAAAAAAAATCCTCAGAGCTTATACCCCAATCTTGCAATTTTCTCCATTACCCAATTGAGCACAGGAAACATCAGCTAAAGGGGTTCCTTCTCCACGGATGGATTCCAGTACCCCGATGGGGCAAATCTATGAAAATTACTACTGTTTTTAGGGGAAGGACTAATATGTGGAGAGAAATTAGGTTACATCTTGCTTTGTTCAAAGCCATGCCCCAAGCAGGCCAGGCCAGGCCAGGTCAGGGTGGAGAGCACAGTCAAGTGCAGTGTGCAAAAACAAAGATGCAGATGCAGCCATGGAACTGAGCTTCGGCTTGCAGCCCTGTTCGCTCATCTTTTATCCTTTGTTCTGATGTAGGAAGGAAACATCACTTTTCACTTTTGTCTTTGACATGTTTGTGGTTTTTTGTTTTGTTTTGTTTTTTTTAATTAAGGAATTTCTGGTGGCATAGAGCAGTGTTTTTCAACCTTTTTTGGGCAAAGGCACACTTGTTTCATGAAAAACATCACGAGGCACACCACCATTAGAAAATGTTAAAAAATTTAACTCTGTGCCTATATTGACTATATATAAAGTAATTCTCTTGAATAGGAATCAAATAAACACAAAGAAAGTATTTTATAATTACTTTATTATGAAATATTAAGTAAACAAAATAGTGAAAAATTATAAAATTCTTGTCTTGTCTGCACCTACGGCACACCAGGCAACATCTCGCGGCACACTAGTGTGCCGCGGAACAGCGGTTGAAAAACACTGGCATAGAGAACATTTTGCTATCTCCATAAATTCAAAAAGCCTCCAGCAGTTCCTCTTTTTCACAGCTATTTGCAGTTGTTTTTCCAGCATCATTGAGGATCCCAGTGTGAGCCTGTGAACTCTCACTTTCTCATAAGGTTCTAAGATAAGCTTGACACTGTGTGTCCTTATCAGTTTCTCCTCCTTCTACATTGCAAATTGGCCTGATAGATTTACTGGGTCCAGGAAGAATTCTTTAGCCTTTCTTTAACAGGGTAGATATTTTAAAAGTGAGCTTAGTACAGCTAGCAACTAATTTTTACCTCCAACCAGAGAGAAAGAGAGAGAGAAGTTTAGCCATCCCAAGTTGCACAATGCCATTCTGAGCAAGTGTTTTTCTTGCCTCTGTAAACACAATTATTAAAATAAGTAGTGCTTCCTATTACTTAGAGATTTACATATTTTACCCAATGTATCTCAAATATCTTCTTTGTTTTAGTCAAGGAATACGTAATATTCTGAGTCTACTTACATTTCTAATACACACTGAAAGACGGTTTTATGGATGCATATGCAGTTGGCAGAAGTAGCGATATATCGATATAACCATATTTACATTCTCATGTAGTCAAGCCCTTTAATATTTACTTCTGGGAATAAATCAGCATCATCCCTTTCCTTCCCATGCCCTTGACCCTGAGGTGGTGGGTTGTCCTGCAATCACTCCAGCCACCTCTGCTAATCATTTATCTTGAATTATGTATTTGTTTTTTTAATTCCATGTCTTGGTCCACCGTCACAATACAAGCAGAATTTATTGTGGCCAAAGCACAGACAGAGAAAAAACAGTCTCCGGCAATCTGTCTGGCTTAGTAGTCAGAGCATTAACTAACGATAACACAAGCTTAATTATTCATACCATACGTGAATTCTTCACGCAGGATTAGGGTCATTTTATAGTAATAATTGTGTCCATGGTTCATCAAGTACAGGGTGATTTATGGTTTAATTTTCTTGGGGAAATAGTGAGCATATTACACCACAGTGTGATGGGGGAGTAATTCAGTATTTTTCTTTTGTCTGTGATGGTAGCTTTTATATTGCTAACTCTCCCACTGGGAAAAATTATAAAACTGGGGGGCCAAGGGACAATGTTTGAAGGCTTCCAGTACTTAAGCCAAGACACCATAGGAAGGAAGCAAATTGTGGTGACTCCTAAATGTAGCATGTTTATGCCCTTCAAGGCTTTAACTGATTGAACTCACAGGCCATAATAACCACGCTGAGATAGATAATCTGGAGTGGATGATGGCCTCATGGGAAGGTAGAACACCTTCCATGTTGTACTTTGGGGCTCCCAAGGTGTCCAACAATTGAGAGGCCAAGGCTTCAGGGAGGAGGTCATTGAAGAGAAGGTATCAGAGCATTCTGGTACCTTTTTCCCATGATGCACTTAGCGATTCTTAAAATGTGTAGGAGTAAGAGGATTTGAAAGCTATCAGACAGAATGTGCTAAGAGGATAAACAGTGAAACAAATTGGAAATTGGACAGGCAGGATGGGCTCTAGAAGTCAAGGAAAACCAGAAATTAAATCAGCCCTTGTATAATCTGAAATTCAGTCTTGATGTTATCAAAGATCCATCTATCCATATCCTCCTGTGAAGAGATCATTCAATCCTATATGAAGGGAGATACTCTATTTTCCTTCTTCATATCCAAAATTAAAGCTCAGATTCTGGAAGGGTATAACAAACTGGTACAAACAATCCATGTATTGTAAAGGTTCTTGCTTGGCACATAAAATTTTTAAAACATTACTCAAGGCATGTTCTAATAAACCAAGGACACATATATGCATATGACATTTAAGGTTACCACTAAAATACTATTCATTTGAGACTAACTAATAGGCTAATGAAGGAAATAGAGTCATTAAAACATATTACTCCCGAAAAAGATAGAAAGGCAAGAACACAGAGGAAACTGATAAAGACATTTTAAAGATACAATAAGAAATTAAAACCCAGATATATAAACATTCACACTAAATGTAATTAAACTACATGCTTCAACGAATGGATATTAACTGTCAAACTAGGAAAACAATACCGATTTTCAAGTCATGTTTCTTATTAGAGATAAATTTAAATATAAGAACACATGAGGACTGAATGCATTGGCAAAGATATATGAAATTCAAGCCAAATGAGAGTAGTTCAGCTATAGAGGAAGGAGAAAAAATATTACCAAAAGGAAAAAGAAAAATTTCCTAATGATAAATGATTAAATTCAGCAGGGAGATAATATAAAAATTTTAAATTTTCATATACCTAAGTTACTGTTTGCCAAGTATATAAACAATTGACTGAAGCAAAGGAAAAATAGACATGTTAATGCTTGTAGATAAAGATTTTCACATATAAGCCTCTGCTAATCAAACAAGTTGAAAACAAAAATGGTAAGGATAGAAAGTTTGAATATCATGATTAGTAAAGTTATATAACTGAAATGTAAAATACACTGCACTTAAAAATTAGAGAAAAATTGACCTGGCTGGTGTTGCTCAGTGGTGAAGCATGGGCCTATGAACCTGGAGGTCACAGTTCGATTCCTGGTCAGGGCATTTGCCCCAGTTGTGGGTTCAATCCCAGTGGGGGGAGTGCAGGAGGCAGCTGATCCATGATTCTCTCTCATCATAGATATTTCTCTCTCTCTCCCCCTCTTCCTTCCTCTCTGACATCAATAAAAATATTTTTAAATAATTTTCACAAACTGGAGAAAAATCATATCTAACACACTTAAGACATTTACCCATAATGGTCAAAATGGAACCATAAAGTGAGTCTCAACATGTGCAGAGTACGTTTTCTTAATGCAATGGAATTAAACTAGAAATAAATAATGAAAAAGTGGCATTATCCCAAATAGTGGAAATTAAGCTATAAACTTACTTCTAAATGATCCATGAAATACAGACTAAAATCACCAAGGGAATGAGCACATTTTAAAAATGAATGATAAAATAATGACAGCATACCACTTATAGACTACCGCTCACAGTGCCTGAAGGAAAATTAGCCTTAAATGTCTACTAGAAATGAAAAAAAAAATGCTAGAAAATCAACATTATAAGCATCCACTTCAAAAAGACTAGAGGTGAACAGAAAATTAAGAACTAGTAGAGTGCTGAAGATAAATTTAGGATAGAATATAATGAAATCGAAGACATGTCCAGTAGCGACATTCAACAAAGCCAAAAGCTACTTCTTTGCAAAGATGAATAAAGTTAAAGAAATCATGCAAGAAAAAAGTAGAAAAGGTACACATTATCGCTGAAACCGGTTGGCTCAGTGGATGGAGCGTCAGCCTGCGGACTGAAAAGTCCCAGGTTCAATTCCAGTCAAGGGCATTTGCCTTGGTTGCGGGCACATCCCCAGTAGGGGGTGTGCAAGAGGCAGCTGATAGATGATTTTCTCTCATTGATGTTTCTAACTCTCTATCCCTCTCTCTTCCTCTCTGTAAAAAATCAATAAAATATATTTTTTTAAAAAGAAAGAAAAGGTACACATTACCAATATCAGCAATAATGAAGGAAACATCGTTACAGACTATAGACATAAAAACTATGGTAATTGGATATCAGTAATATATTGATCCATTAAGATATGGAAATACATGTGAAATAGGCTGCGTTGAAAAACGTAGTCTTTTCAAACTGCCTTAAATACGAAAAACAAAAATATTTCTATCACTTTCTGTGTTGAATAAATTAAATCCATGATTACTAACTCTTAACACAGAAATT